>NC_089874.1:161807500-162117500 GCF_040182565.1 Anser cygnoides
CCTTTCTCTGGACAAAACCCAGACTTGTGCATCCAAGTCCAGCTCATTAATTCAAAACCCATCTTTCTCACCTGTACCAGATGAGTGTGTGCTGGCCACTTGCCAATCAGTGGACCCATGCCGACCTTGGCAAATGCAGAGTTGCTGTGCTGGATTGCTTTTTGCCTACTGCAGATGCAGTCACTCTCTGGAAGGAATTGTTTGCAAACCTGAAAGATTGGAGGAAGAGAGGAGATCCCAGGCCTCCCCTGGGTCTGATTTCCTGAAGCAAAACTGATTAGCTATTTCCCTGCACTAGCTGGCAAACTGTCTCAATGCTGTGTTTACATAAATCACAATAAGCCTGATTCAGGCAGCAAGCCATGTGCAAACAGAAATCACCGCCAAATGCTCCTGCAGACGAGGACACTGAAGAAACCATCAGCTAATTCAGTCACCAGCTCCCACGATCCCAGGTTTTGTGTTGGTAAACTTGGGGTAATGGAACCCAGGAGATACGAGCAACAAGGCTTGGAGATTTGCAGCCCTTAAGTATCCACAATGACATGTCAGGGAGCACTTAGAGAAGTAATATTTTGTGAGTGAACATGAGTGCTTCTCATGTTGCAGGTATCAGAATTTTATCTTACAGAAGGTTCATAAGTTATTCTACTGAAAACACTATTCTGTCCAGAGTTCACCAACAAAACAATGTTATAGATTCCTTAAAAGCATGATTAGTCAAGGGTCCCAGCACTAACTGGTAAGCTTGAAGAATGCCCAAATTCACTACCAATAGTCTGGAGGTCATCCACATCTTTCCCTTGAGCTGTAATGGGGACTGACATCTTCACTATGATGGTTCCAAAAACCACTTCCAGAAAGAAATAGTCTGTTTTGGACATGAAAACAGTTGTTGAGCTGTTGTGGGGTCCCCTAAATCTGTGCTACATCCCAAACATTTAGCAGTACTTAGCAGTCAAGGAGCTGGGCTCTTGACAAATAACCTTCTAGTGGTACGTAAAATGTAGGCAGAGCCATATATATCCTTTCCACTGTGCTCATCTCTGTTAAACAACAGTAGTAAACAATTTGGGGAAGCAGGTGCTACTTATGTTTTCCAGAAGGCAGTTTTTCTGTCAACCACTGGCAAATGATGCACGCTAGTCTTAATCACAGATATCCCTGAACAGATTGCTCAGAAAATGGATTAATGTTGTTCTGGGTCAGATAAAGCTAAGCGTGGAGTACCTCATATGGCTTTGGGGAAGTCTGTACCCTTAGGCAGGGATGTTGATTACTGTTATAGAAATAATCTGTGAAAAGAAAAAATAATCTGTGATAACTTCTATGATAGATAACTCATTCACTGCACACAGTTGACACAGAATGTCATCAGTTACCACCAGACAGTCCCCAGAAATATTACTCCATCTCCAATCTCTAAGTCTTGATCCTTTAGGAAGACCTGTGAAACACCAACTTAGGGCTGAGCCCAAGTCTACTGGGTCTTGCTGGGATGTTAATGTTCTCTGCAGCAGCTCATATAGTACTGTGCTCTGCACTTTTACCTAGAACAACAGTGGTATCACACCAGTATTTTGTCTATTGCTGAGCAGTGCTGGCACTACATCAGGACTCCCTCCAAGCCCCCCAGAGCCAGCAGGCTGGGGGTGGGCAAGAGGTGAGGAAGGAACATCACCAGGGCAGCTGACCTAAACCAACCAAAGGGATACTCCATACCATATGGTGTCACACTCAGCAATAAAAGGTGCAAAAAGGGAAGGAGAGTGGAGAGGTGGGTTCTCATTGTGAAAACGTCTGTTCTCCTGAACAATGGCTATGTGCATTGAGGCCCTGCTTCAAGGATGTGGTCATGTATCACTTGTTGGTGGGAAGTAGAGAGTAATTTTTTTCCTCTGTACTTCCACACAAACTTTGTTTCTTTTTTTTGTTTCTTTGTTTTTTCTTTCCTTTTTTCCCCTTTCCCTTTAGTTAAATTATTTAATTAATAATAATTTTGCCTTAATAATTAATTCTCCTTTAATTAATTTATCTTTATCTCAACCCGTGAATTGTTTCTTTCATTTTCTTCTTCCCCTCCTTTTCTGAGGAGGGGGAGTGAGAGAGTGGTTATGGTGGAGTTCAGCTCCCTAGCTGTTTGTAAAACCCATAAACCAAGAAGGAAAAAAACATAACCTAAAAGCCGTAGTTTTTCTCTTTCCCATTTCTGTATCCTGAATGTTTTGAACAGCAGAAAATTCATGGCATTTTCAATACAATGTCATGGTTCATTGAGACTTCTGAGATGTTAGCAATGCATATAAGTATGTACTATGTCTTGAAATATTCCTGGCCTGCTTCACCCCAGTGGCCAGGCAAAATTAAAAAAGAATGGGAGGTCATACCCATCAGCCCTAGGTGAAGGCTGCAAATCAGCCTGACCAAAGAGAACAGTGGAGAAGAGCATGTACACAGCACTAACAGCAGACAAAGAGCTCATAGCTTAACAAGGAAAGACAAAGCATAGGCAGGGAGACAAAGGCACAGTGAAGTATCTGGACCAAGAACATCTCAGAAGTCACAGCAAAATAAAGCACTTTGTGTTATCTCCAGTGTTTAGTACCTGACACCTCATCTGTCTCTAGCCCATCTGCTGTTATCTAGGCAGTTTAGGCCAAGAGAAAGAAAAATCCCAGTTTCCCCCAGAAGGGATGGAGAGGAAAGAATTTACCCGATTATGGTAGAAGCTAGGAGTGACTGTCAAGGTTGTTCTCAGCTAAGGTCTTGGTTAACTCTATGCTTGTAATTGCAAAGGCAAGAAGAAAAACAAAGTTACACATCAATTTCAGTGATTAAATGAACTCACAATGTGTTATGTACAGCAACATTCATTAAAAATATTATTAGATGTTAAAATTTGCTCTGTGTTGGATGCCACTTGTATTCTATCAACTACAGTTAAAGTAATCAGACTTCAAAACAGTGGATTTTAATTTGAGTAAGAAAGGAAATTCGTTTCTTGTCTAGTGAGAAGAGAAGAGAAGAGAAGAGAAGAGAAGAGAAGAGAAGAGAAGAGAAGAGAAGAGAAGAGAAGAGAAGAGAAGAGAAGAGAAGAGAAGAGAAGAGAAGAGAAGAGAAGAGAAGAGAAGAGAATCTAAAATCACCGGAACAATTTTTGAAGTGTAAAAAACAAAGAAAAAAAAAAAAGTAACTTAGCCCAAATGGTCAACAAACACTTTTCGGAAAGTGTTCTGGTGATTTCTCATTTTCCAATGAAAAATAAAAATTCAGCAAAAAGAAATCTAAAATCTAGTTTTTATATCAATTTTTAGACATTGCTTGGCTTATTTAATCTCAGTCACATTTCTGTTTTTCCAATTTATATCCACTGGTTTCAGAAATGTACCCTTCCCTGGTTCAAAGCAGTGTCAGAAAGAGAGAAACATGCTCTGAATTAATCTCAGGAATGAACTGATGGCAAGCTGAAAGAGAGAGAAGGGTGGTCCCAGAGGGCAAAGGACTCAATTTCTCAAAATGTAGTTCTAAATAATTAATATCTTCTTTCATGTCCCTAGTAATATACCATTGCTGTAGGACTCATGCTTCCTGTTGCTATTAAATGTGTTACAAGTGCTTTGCATGAGTAATACCAGCTCGCTGAGGACCTAAACTAAACTCTGCTCATTTCTTTGGTATGATTGCATTCTCTTTACAAGTCAAAGGAAGGTATCTTCTGGCTCTGTGTCAGCTCAGGAAGAAAAACTAGAAGATTACACCGTTTTGCTTTTTTATTTTTGAAGAATCCTTTCATTACAATGCAGAATAATGGTAAAGATACAGGCATTGCTTTGGAGTTGATAGCTTCAGTTGACAGGACATGCTAAGTTTCTTAAGGCTGGGGTGGGGAGGGGTGTCAGGGGAAGCCGGTGGAGATCAGGACTTTGCCTGGTCTAGTGAAAATGAATTTGAGGAGAAGGCAGTACTTGGCAAAGGTCAGAGTGGTTGACAGGGTCCAGTCCTGCTGAAAACAGGTAGAAAAGGAAAAAGGAAAAAGAAAAAGGAAAAAGGAAAAAGAAAATGAAAAAAAAAGAAAAAAGGAAAAGGAAAAGGAAAAGGAAAAGGAAAAGGAAAAGGAAAAGGAAAAGGAAAAGGAAAAGGAAAAGGAAAAGGAAAAGGAAAAGGAAAAGGAAAAGGAAAAGGAAAAGGAAAAGGAAAAGGAAAAGGAAAAGGAAAAGGAAAAGGAAAAGGAAAAGGAAAAGGAAAAGGAAAAGGAAAAAAGAAAAAGGAAAAGGAAAAGAAGAGCAGAAAAATCCTGAGAGACATGACTTCCATTTCACTTTGATTCCCACAACAAGACAATATCCTTACCACAGCCCAGGGCCTGGAGAAAATGTGTCACATCATGTTTGCAGTTCAGGCTTCAGTGCTGAATGTGGTTTCTATGTGATAGTCGATGACAGGAGACAGCCACCTGCCACCTTTTCCAAAGGCTGGGCTAAGCTGCTTTCCCACAGGTAGTAAGTGGGAGCTGTCTTGCCAGCTTGGGGTAGCTGGAGTTTACTTTGTGTGATGGCATCCAGTGATGTAGAAGATGTCTACAGACATCAGCTTTAGCAGGGGCTGTTCACCCTTTGAGGGAATAAATAGTACTTTTTATAGGCAACGTACAAGCTGCTAACCAAATATCCAAAAATGTTTCTTTTCACTTTTTGCAAGCCAGCTGGAATGAAGTCCCTAGAGGAGGTGCAAACAACTACATGTGGAAAACGACACTCAAAAACCTGTTGTCTCAGTCGCCAACACAAAGGATATTTAGAGCTGTTTGAGATATGCCTGGAGGTGTCACCAGCATCCCGCTACTAGTCCAGAAGGGCATGAGTCTCCCATTGGTCCTGTCCATCTGTTGCCTCGTACAGATGTCTCAGATACCCTTATGGATCATAAATGGTCCCTCACATTTATGTGGGGTTTACCTGAAGAGGAAACCAACTTATTCTGACTGGTTTGGCTTTCCCCAGCTTACCCCAAATATTCCATGTGAAACCTGCCCATCTCACTGTAGTGCACCGATATTACCAAGGTGTCCATCCCTGGCGGTCCTCTAGTAAGGCTGGGACAGTTCATCTCAGACCCAGCAGGCCCTGGGCTCTGTGAAATTCCATGTCATTAACACATACTTTAAATTTGACTTTTGCACAAATCGAGAGGCTAAAAAGACAGAGGTTTCTCATAAAGACTAGGGGTGAGTATTCAGGCCTGTTCTCACAGGGGTGGTCTAACTTCTTCTGTGATGGCCACAGAGGCAGTATTTCTGAGGTGGTACTCAAAGTGGCCATTTATCATGGCCCTCTTCCAAAAGACTGGGTATTCAATACCTCAAATAGTGAGATGCTATTAATACAATCCGTCAGTAGTAAATAACAGAGCCAGGAAATGCAACCAGACGCTCTCACCATTGTGTTGTCCATTCCCTCACAACCCAGCTAGAGAGATCTTGTTGCCTGGACATGATCCCTCTTTTACCTCTTTCCCTCAAGTCTGTAAAGGTTTTGTGAAGAATATAGGATTTCTCCCCAGGAACCTGAAACTCTTTAATCTCTTCCTGAATTTGATTTAATCTTTAATTTTTCATCAACGGCAGCTAGTTGCTTTGAGGATTCAATTTTCTCCTTTTTATTAAAAGAGGAAGAATTGCTGAAATTCAAGCTATTTCTCACTTTGAGATGAGGAGCTGAGTAGGTGGTTTTCTGACAATGTGAGAAGGGCAGCTTCGAGGTCTCACTTCTGACACACAGACCTGCCTAACCACAGAAGTACCTATTTTTCCATGCCTCAGCTTGCCTCCTTATATATATCCATGCATTTCTAAGACTTTTAGTGAGCCTTGATTCATTAAGGGCCCTGTGGGACTTGAAATATCAGTTGGCGTAATAGAATTCAAATGTTTGGGAAAATTAGAAGGCAAAATCATTCTCAAGCTATTGATTTGTCTTTTCTAAGTGTCATATTATCCATCACTGTGATACCTATTCACCTCCCAAGACACTAAACTGTAGCATTCACACGTACATTCCTCTTCTTCTCTTCCAACAATTCACTTCTTCGTTCCCTCATTCTCCACTGCACTGGCTCCAGGAGGAATCTCCAGCTGAAGACACCTTAAATTCTGTGCAAGTTGAATAAAGCAATGTACAATGTATATGCCCCACTCATCAAATACCCAACTATTAACTGAATCTGACAGTAATTCCAATGGGAAATTAGACGGCATGCAGTGGGATGAGGAGGAAAGACAGGTCATTTATGAGGTACAACATACAAAATCAAATATAGTATTTCCCCAGATGAATTGCGTCATCTCTGAACTCTTTTCCTTGGGATGCCTGTGCTACCAATAATGGATGTAATAATGTGTTCTAAAATATTATTCAGTGCCCGATGGAGATATGGCTAGTGATGTTCAAAATCTACAGGATGGGAATTTCCATTGGGCCCCACCAAAAATAAGATTATGCTGCCATGGTGGGATTTACTTCAACATTCAAGAGTTTGCCTCCCAAATGGGAAATCTAGAGAATTCGGTACATTTCCTCCCTCTCTTGGAAGTACCTGATATCTGAATATGCCTCAGTCATTGTCCTGAAACTGGGATTTCACAACTCTGGTGGAGGAACCACAAATCCCACCCCTGAGACTGTACTTTCATCCCCCACTCATTTTTCTGGTTGGTAATTGTGCAATATATGAGACTAATTGGGTTTTGTCATTTTAGAGATGTGAAGAAATTTGTTTTAGAAGTGAATGGTAGACTTTACAAAGCTTGAGCATGGGGTCATAAGGTGTGAGGCTATTTCTGTATCTTCTTCAATTTTTGTTTAACAGAAGAGACATCAAGAAACTTTTACGCAGGGACCAAAGTTCAGGATATCCTTTTCTGTGACAGCTTTTGCTAATGATGTAGAATTAATAGAATCATTAGACTTGAGGGCTGTTAGACAAACGAGACGTGTACAGACGAATGAATTCAGCCAAGTCCTGTCCCCCAGTATCATCACATTGACCCCAAAAATCTGTTCTGCTAGGAAACAAGAAAACTTGTGCCAAGAGACTAGGAATGTGTCTGGAGACTGGACACAGGCAAGGTCACATCAGTCCCTCTGATGCTGGGCTGTAGCTGTGTCTGTTACATATGTTGTCAATAGGAGACATTAAACAGCCCCTTTCCACTTTGTAGCCTCATCTCTCAGTCTCCAGCGCTGCCTCTTCCCCCAGGGTCTTGTTCCTAAAGGACACTATTTTGGTGCAGACTATAAGAAAACTAGAGATTCTGGGCAGGAAAAGTCATTCAGGGCATCCTCTCTTTCCTTGTATTTACCGAATGCCTGACAGAGACTTTTCCATTTTCTTCGAGTTTGGATCCATTTTGCTTTACAATGGAGTTCATGTTTGCTTGCACCACCAGTTAGCTATAGAAAAAGCACATATATGTTTGGCCAATTATTCTTAAATCTCGTGTTGTCTATACTCAAAATTACATGCTCAGAAGAATATCTGTGCCACATACCAGTTAACCATAAACTTTAAAATCCTCTAGAAGGATTTCTTAGGAACAATGACATAAGTTCTGATATTCTTAATATTGTGTAAACCTCTATATTCTTCTTGGGGATGATCAGCAGAACCTGAATCAAGGATTTAATTCTTTAAAAAGGGCTAGAGTCCAGCTTACCTAAGGGGAGATGATCGTCACTACCTATTGCCACCAGCTAGTTTTTTGTCCACACTGCTATGAATATGCCCAGTACACTTGGGAAGTGCATAGCACTAGAGGTTTTCCATATATCAGCTTTTTTTGCTCTTTAATTTTCTATTTTCAAATACATTGCTGTCCAGTTTGACATTGAAATCAATACACATAGAAAAGTTATGAGTTATCCGGTTGCTCTGAAATGGCAAGCTTTGGTGAAGCCCACAGGGCAGCCCAACTGAAGAATACTTGAGAAGCAAAGTGTACAGAGAGGAAACCATTTGCAATCATGGAGGTAGAACTGGCATTACTTACTAGCTGACAAGTTCTTTTTACATGCTAATAAAATTAGTGTGTGCCTTATTCACAGTACACTATACACTGCCTTTCCATCATTTGTTTGGAAGGCAAAAAGAAAAAAAGAAAAGATGACATTCACATGACTCTACAGCAATATATTAGATTATATAATGCTCAAGAAAGAGAGAAGAAACAAACAAATAAACAAATCTTGAAGTTACACAGGAAATGTATTTTATTTTTGCTTCAATACGGATAACATAATTCAATTTCAAGATTTTAGAGTTTCTGTTGAAGGAAAAAAAAAAAAAAAGAAAGCTGAATTATAAATGGTAGGAAGAAACAGAAATACAACAATGAAAACTTTATTTTTTATTTTTTAAATTTGAATATTTGAGGTCATTTTTTACTCAGTAACACTTTTTCAACAACACACCTTTGTCAGTACAGAGAGGAATCCCAAGCTCTAAAAAGCCATTCCATTACTTTATGCGCTTAGTATGTTTGGTGGACAATAAACACTTGCTGAGGGTTCTGCACAGTTGATCACACATAGGCACTTCATGTCGTTTGAGATGGTCTGGGGTATGAGAGATGTCCACACAGGTCAGGTAGCTAAAAGTCGCCCAAACCCTTCCAGAGCAGCAGGTGAAAACGGTTTGGTTATTGTCCTGGTTCCAGTTAGGACAGAGTTAATTTTTCCTCATAGTAGCTGGTAGGGTGCTATGTTTTGGATTAGGATGAGAAGAGCACTGATAACATGCTGATGTTTTAATTGCTGCAGAGCAGTGCTTACACCAGGCCAAGGACTTTTCAGCTTCTCGCTCTGTCCTGCCAGCGAGCAGGCTGGGGGTGCAGCAGGAGCTGGGAGGGGACAGACCCAGGACAGCTGACCCAAACTGGCCAAAGGGGTATTCCATACCATCTGGCGTCATGCTAAACAATATATAGGGGTGGCTGGCCAGGGTGGGGGGCCGGCTGCTTGGGGATAGGCTGGGCATTGGTCAGCAGGTGGTGAGCAATTGCATTGTGCATCACTTGTTTCGTGCACATTATTATTATTAATACTATTATCATTATCACTATTATTGTTATTGTTATTGTTATTATTATATTCCTGTCTTAATAAACTGTCTTTATCTCAACTCACCGGCTTCACTTTCCCATTTCTCTCCCCCATCCCAGAGAGGGAGGGGGGAGGGTGAGCGAACGGCTGTGTGATGTTTAGCTGCCAGCCGAGTTAAACCACAACAGTTATACCAGGACATCTGCAATGACACACTTATCTCTTAGATGTAAGTAGAGGAAGAGAGAGAATTAACAGAAAGAGGGATGATGAAGATGGTGGGATTTAAGGCTCCATCCAACCAATGCAGACATCTACTGTAAGATAAGATGCTTTGAGCAACATCATGCCTCTCTCTTGGTGGATCAGATCTCCTACACTTATAAAAATTTTCAAATATGAGTTTTTGAGTTGGACACATCTCTGTGGTCCAAATTCAGGGCTCAATTCTCCTGCCTACACTTGAGCATCTTGTGATGTTTTTTGAGGATATCCTCAAAATATTTACACAGAACTGGCTGTTAGGACACAGAACTCAAAGGAGCCTGTGCCCTTCTTGCTCCATAATCCCCTAGAGCATCTCCAAAGCTTTCAGATGCTTATGTGCAGGCAACTGCATAGCGCCCATACATCTAAACGTATCAGACCCTCCCTAGATTGCTGCCTTACCTTTAGACGGCTAAAACTAGGTGAGCTGAATCCTGCTTATCCTAGACTTGTTCCTGCCCTAATTGTGACATCTGTATCCTTATGTAATAATAACCTTTTCAGAGCAGTTTTGACTCCGTGAAATGTTCTACAGACCTACGGTTTCATTATGTGAACTGTTACTTTCACATTGCATCTTCTTAACTGCTGCAATTTTTAATGCGAAAAAAAAAATACATCGCTTCAATGTGACTACTTGTAAAAGAAGAACTGAAGGCACCTAAGTATGGAAAATTTCAGATTCTCAGAGCTAGTGGCATTAAAAATATAATCAGGGAAGTTTGTCTGGGCACACGCTGTGTGAAGTGAGAACATTTCACTGTTATCAGACAGGTTGCTAAATGACCTTTAAGTTCTTTTTCTTCCCTTTTCCCCAGCAAGGCACATTTAACTTTGCATAGTCTCCTGAATAAAAATCTCTCTAATAATTACATTTTCCAGCTCCTGTGCATTTGTCCCTAGATGACTCCTAAGTAAAGCCTACTAACTGCAGGAAGCTTGGGTAGTTACAGCCATTTTAGACCACTGCCTTGGAGAAAAGCAGATTACTCACCAGAGGTGAAAAATGACCTGAGGCATTGGCTTTCCAGTGGAGCAGAGAACACAAGCTGACTCTTTGCACAAGAATATTATTGTCCTATAGACTTAGGCTTCCGTTTAAGCTTTTGCTGTTCACATAACCCTAACCTTTCCCTTAACGTGTAAGACAATGACCTCCAACTCTCCATGGGATTTCTCCAGTTACTATGGCATGAGTTGTAGTAACTCAGTGACCTTTTATTGTCCCCTCTCCAAAGGTAAAGCTGCCTCTTTAAGGAATATAAAATGGGTCTCAGGAGGTCCTAAAGTTGTGAGAAACAAACTCTCAGCATTTCCCAGCTCCATCCCCCATTACACCTGGAGATACTGGTTTCCAGCAGCTTCATGACATCAATGAGCTTACCTGAAACTTTTAAGTTTATGCCCTGCCAGCACTGTTACTTCTGCTTTTGTTGACATTTTTATCATGACCTACTCACCCCAAGCCAATTTTATAAGGAGCAAAATGCCATTAAAAAGATTTATGAGACGAGAGGATATTTCAGCGTACACAGGATTGGATCTCCTATTTCTGCGAGATTGTTCTGTGACAAACACAACCCTTCTTCCATGGTCCACTGGTGAATTGCCAGATGACCATACCAGGTTGTGTGAAAGTTCATTATCATAAACACAAAGGCCTAGTGAGGGTCAGAGGGATCTTGATAGATGAAGGAAACTCCTAATCAGTGTGAAGGGAGCATCCTGAACTTGCGGCCGCTAAGGCTATCCAAGGAGAACAGCAGGAATAAGAGTACTGGAGACCATGTAAATTTATTCCGGGATGATTTTAAAGGGATTGTGGGAATATATGAGGCTTACTAGGGAATGTTTAGGAAAAGGGTCAAAAGCAGGAAAAGGTAGGAATCAACATGGCTGGGGAGGATCCATCAGGGGAAAAAGGAGAGGAAAAGATATACAAGAGGCTGATCTAGGGTAAAGAGGCTACTAGGCAGTATAGATCTGTCTGGACAAGTCCTGAACATGATCACTGCAGACCATGATACATTCTCTCTAAATCCCTTTTCTAACTATCTTCTGTGTGAGTACACTCTCTGCTCTGGATCAGCATAGCAGAACAGTAGAGAACTGCAAAATGAAATAGCTGGTGAGTAGGAGGAAAGATTTGTGTACCAGGAACTGGAGTGGAACCATGAACAGCCAGGACTCTAGGATAGGATGTCTAGGATCAGTTACTAGAGAAAAACATGTTGTGTTTGTGCCTGTTCCTGCAGCAACTTTAATCTTGGTCAGTTGATGAGGAGGAACAGGATGAGGCCATTAGTGCTGTTTAAATGGATGCTGGAAGGACACTCTTTTCTGTCTGTATTTATCTGTGTGGCTGACCATGTATACACATATATTCATATATGAATATATATGCATATACAAATATATATATACACATATCTGTAAAATATATTGATGTGGGGGCACCCATCTAGAAAATGTGCTCAGCTTTGCCACTGGCTGTGCCTGGGGACACAGAGCAACTCTATGCTCTAGCAAATCTCTAACAGACCATCAGCTAACTTCAGGGACAGTAACAATGTTTTTAGCAGGCTGTAGGGAACCAACCAAACAAAAAAAACCTGCAAAGAAAACAAACAAACAAACAAAACCACAGTTGTTCTACAATCAGAAAATGCTTGTACAGTAGTAAATCATCAGGGAAGTGTCTTCCACTTTTGCCCCTCTGCACTAAATGCTGATTGCATTTTTAATTACTTCTCCCGTGATTTGAGGGAGACATGAATGTTCTGCCAGTAAGGTCTGCATCCCTCCCTCTTTCTTGCTTCCAGCTGGGAGGCTGTTCCACAATCTTCCCATTCTCACCATTCCCTGTATTTATTCCTCATACTTTTTTTCTTCCACATTGTCTGTGTCAGTACTGGCTGTCTAGTAGATTGGTGGCTTTCCATGATCTGCCTTGTGCACCTGGGGATTCTCCAGGTGGCGCCTAAGAAAAGACAGATGAAGAAAACTTATTCTCCAAAGGGTTTTAAAGTTTTTTTTTAAAACTCTATTAAAATAATAGTAATAATAATAAATTCTTCTCTCAGCCTAAATTTGGCCAACCTGTCCAAGTACTTTTCTCAAAAAAGAGCTTCCCTTTATGATTCTTCTCAGCTTACTGAACTGCTGAGCTTGTTTTTTGAGCAAGGGTACTGAGCACAATAGGCCAGGTGAGATCCTATCAGTACAAAAGCATGAATATCTCCTGTCTAATTCTGTAAACACTTTACCAAACTCTCTCTAGGACTGTGCTCAGATTTCATTTCCTCTGCCAGTTCCAATGGATGAGCCTTGATATTAGCGGACAAGTTATTTTTATCATTTTCCCAAATGCACCACTTTGCTCTCAACACTATTACCTTTCGTCTGTCTCATGCTGATGACTATATTTTTCAAGGTGGCGCAATTTTTCCAGTGTGTTATTTTCATCCCCCTCTGAACAGATGTTTCTCAGCTTTGGCACAGACTTCCTGTTACCAGCAGTTTGCTTAATCCCTCTTGTTCCTTATCTAAAAAAATGAAGATCCTAATGAGGCATCTTATAGCTGTCCTCTCTTGCTAAATTGTCACATCTTCAGAGCAAAGATCATCTTTTCCCAGGTGAATATTCAGTGCCTAATGCATTGCAGTCTTGATTATATTGATGCCTTTGGGTGGTGTTCTTATACCAATTTAGCTACACCAGAGAGGACAGCAGGAAATATTTTAGTGTCAAGAAGGGTTTCCAAGGGATCTTCAGTGAAAACAGGAGATTAGAAGCTTTACCAATTAATCTTCCATGTAAAAAGCACAGACACTATTCTGAGATCAACAGAAAAGTTGAAAAGCCACCAATAAAACCAGCATGTAGCATTTTCTTTGGCATGATGGTTTTCCTTGCAGACCTCCATGTCACAAGAGAAGGTTGTTACTCCGTGAATAATTATTGCTAGGGTACTATGGTGCCTCTATTCCGTGTAGTCTCCTCGCTAAATGTATAACATGAGGAGAAGGCTTAGCAAGTGTCTTGGGTCTTCAGGGACATCAACACAAAGGAGAGAAGCCCCCTTTTCATTTTCTGGAAAGCATACTGCCTCAAAGCAGGAGGTTGGAAAAGAGGATGCAGGACCTCTGCCACTGCCTGGGACACTCCTGACTGCTGCAGATGCCTCTCAGACAGGTTCAAAGCCTTCCTCATAGATATGCACTGAGCATTTAGCACAACTAGAAATAACTCGCGTTTCTGTATTTACCAGGCAGCCTTGGAGTTCCTGTTCTGACAGAAATGGGGACACAGGGAGACAGATTTTCTCTGTGCATTTACTGAGGGAAGACTGTGAAGCTAATAGCTGTTTTTTTGGTGGCGTATTAAGCCTATTTTGCAGATGGTAAATTGAGGCATACAGAAATTAAGGGTATTTTTAGGTACTTGGATGGATTTAGGGATCTGGCCATTACTTAGATGTAACTTCCTAAATACGAGGTGCACACAAAGAAGTTAAATACATAAATTTTCTCCAGCACTTGGTAGTTTAGGGTTCCAAAGTACTTCAGGATTTAGGTGTAGGTAGGTATCCTATTCTGAAAACTGGAATTCATGTTTTTGGTTTCTTGAACCACTTCTACAGATTTTAGCTATAAACAGGGTGCTCCACAGGAAGAATATGTGGAGAGTGCTCTTTGTATAGTCCAGAAATTGTGTATGGCCCAACAGACTCTACTTTCTTTGAGGACAGTGCTGGAAGTTTGATATATTTTGGACAAACCTTTCAAGGGCAATGCTTGCAGTTTAGATTTCAAGTTTAAACAGTTTTGAGCTGACACCTTCAACCTGAGGTGGGAAACTTGAAATGAATCTTGAAATGAAATGAAGACATTGCCACCTGGGTTAAATCCCCTTTAGAGTGAAGGGATTTTGGTAAGCTGCTCATCTCCTTTAACAGAGACGTTTATACTGGTCGGAAAAGTCACACTCAAAGCTCCACAGCCTCTTTTGACTGGAGCTGCATTATAGCTGGAGCCTGGATGTCCTGGTCAGAGAGACTCTGAATTGGTTGTCATCTCTCTTCCTCTTCTACATGTCTCTGCTTGAGCATGGGAGTTGGACCGGATGATCTCCAGAGATCCCTTCCAACCTCAAACATAGGTTATATTTATTAAATCTTCTGCTGAGAACAATTGAATACAGTACAAAGTTGAGGGAAAAACACTCAGCCCAAAAACTCCCATGCATGCCAGCTGAGCTGGGGAGTCCCAGCTGGGCATCGTGGGGCCAAATGCAAAACAATGAAGAGGATCAAGATCAGCACAAAGAGCACACCTACTTGATGTGCTCTGTTGCATATCCTAGGAATCCCTTTCCTCTTCCCTTCCTCCTCTTGCCTCTCCTGTGTTGCTCCCCACAACCTCCTTCTCCACCATTGCTGCAGCTCCGGAGCAGATCCCACTTCTGCTGTCCTGTTGGTGTTGGTCCCCACCACTCCCCCCTCTCTGCACAGTTCATTGAGATGAGACATTTTACAGTGCTGTGCCTGCTAGAAGTTGTTTTGCCACCAGCCTTGAAAGAGAGCTGATTTGTAAGGCACGGACACCCCCTCCTGGCTACTAAGCTGAAAAGAAGATATCCTAGATATCAGTAATCATGAGCTTGTTTCAAAAAAAGCAGCCATGCATGCAATGATCACAGCAAAGTAGCCCTCATGAATACATCAGGAGAACATCCTGAGCATTCACGAGAGGTGCTGGCACAAAAGAAATTGCTTAATGCAGCAAGGAAATCATTCAGTCATAAAGGCAGTTTATACTTTGTATATTTCATTTTTATTTATTTTTTTTTACTACTGCCTAAAAAAAAGAAAAAGGAAGAGAGAGAGAACACAATAATAATGGCATCACAAAAAAAGGGTAGCAGATCAGAACATGTTGATCCATCAGCCATGATGACAAAAGACAAGCTGACAGCAACGTGGAAACAAGGAAATCTGTGTTGAACATTTTCATCTAATAGGAAAATGTCACCCCACTAATGAGACATCTAAAGTGAAACTAACACTCAGAATTAAAATCTACAACCCAGAGCAAAACAAACTAGACTGCTTTCAGGTATGGGCCTGGGAAGAATCATTATGTGTAGTGAATAAATGTAGAGAAAAAGAATGTTGTTTTGGACTTGCTTTTGCCATCTAACCATCTAGTGCCAGGTCCACCAAAGCTATATAAGGAGTGATCTTTGATTCAGCATTGTGACATGATGAAACAAAACAGAAATTAAGACTGGTCACACCAAGTTGGCCCACAGGTCCATGTAGTCCATTGTCTCCTCCTTCCTAGGCGATTCTCCCAGATTCTGAACCAGATATCTTATCTTTCAGTTATAGAGACCTAAATTATTTTTTCTGCTGTGGGTTTGCCCCATAGCTTTGTGGACTCCTGTAAACATGCAACATCCACAGCCATCTGCAGCAAAGACCTTCACGGCTTGATAAGGCTTTGTGAAGGACTGATCTGTTTTCTTTGCTCTGAATTTGCCACCTTCAAGCTCTCAGTTTTAGTACTGAGAAATTCTATGGACAGTTTTTCCCCATCTATTTTCTCTAAACAACTTTATAGACTTTGTTCATACGTCTTAACTGTCTCTTTTCCACTCTGAAGGCTTTTGAACTGAAGACCCTTGCACCATGGGGTGTGCTGAAAAGAGACCATTTGTCCATTACCTCTCTTGGCAAGAAGGTGTTCACTTTTTCTTTTGCCATGGTCTGTAATGGTAGATAATGGACACAGCTTTTTAATTAAATTCTTTAAAATACGGTGGTAGGCAAAAAAAAAAAAAGCAAATTTGAAGAAATGAAAAATTTCATATTTGTGTCTGTTCTCTTCTGTTAAAACTGGCAAGTGGAACACATGTCAATCTCTTGTTTTTTTCACTAGTAGGTGCTAGTGAACTGGCTGAAACGAGGACAGACATACATTTCTCACAGAAAAGCTAAGGTGGTCTAAAATGGGACCCCGCTTTCCACCAAGGCTTCCACGGCAGCTGCTCAGTATAATAAACTAGCTATAATAAGATAGGTTCCTGGTGCGGTGAGTTATTTGTCTGTTGCTTTCAGTGCACAAAACTTTTCCCCCGGCAACACAAAACAATGTCTTGCTGCTAATTTTAACAAGGGGAAAGAGATTGTTTGGACTCTGGAGAGAGGCTTTCTGCATTCACCTTTCACACAGCCTTTTCTCAGCCTGAGAGATGCTGTGCTTAATGATAACAGGAGTTGCATGGGAACTCAGGAAATTTGTACTCTCAGCCTGACTATGGTCTTGCATGATATGAGGCACTGGAGCCATTTCAATAACTTCGTGGTCTCTAATAAAGCAAGTAAATAAATAAATAAATAAGACAGCAGTTGGTATAATATTTTCTCTTGTCCTGCTGTGCATCTGTAAACTGTGATCAAGTGAACAAAGGGTTCGCAGGTTACCTGGAAGGTGCCTATGTGCGCTTTTAATGCAAGTGTCTGCTAGTTCCTGTCATGACCTTTTCCACAAGCAGTGTATAGCCTCAAGGCTGAGCCATTTATATCAACTTTTGAACATTAATCACTACAGAATGGCCACCTGCTCATCTTAGATCAAACCTGGGTGATGACCTGTTTCTTCCTTTCACCAGCTCTTTTCAATGGTGTCCCTCTCAGTTGTACCTTTATCAGACCTTACTAACTGTATGTTAACTCAGATGAGTCTGATCTCTGCCCTGTTCTTATCTCAGAGTTCCTATCTCATCGTCTTGACAAGGTGTTTTATCAGCCTAACCCTATCCTGAAAAGAATGACAATTCTGAAAAGTATAAATTCTTCCTAGAAATTCAGGAGTAGCAAGGCAATCCCAACCACTGCCCCAAAGAGAAAAAACAATGCAATCAAGCCATTTCACGGTCTTTAAAAGACTAATTTTAGTCTTTTAAATTTTTAAATTTTAAATTTTTAAAATTTTTTAAATTTTAATTTTTAAAGACTAATTTTAGTCTTTTAAAAGACAGTCTGTTGCTGTCAGGATGGCCAACCTGTCCAGCTGCCCAGCTTGCTGCAGGACCTTGCTATCATTACAGCATCCTAGCAATGGCATTTTGCTCAGGAGACATTTGCTCTGTGGCTTAGTGCCACAAGCTGGCATACAGCCTGCCCCAACCTCCGGATGCGTTGGAGTCTCCCACACGCCTGCTGTAAGCCTGTCACATCCCTCAGCTACTATTACCTAACAAACACAGTTCTGGGGTGCAGCATCTCTCCCCGCCTGGCAGTGATCTTTTGTTTTCACAGTAACATTTTGACACTTTTTTTCTAATGCTGATTCCCATTATGATAATGATGAGAATTACCTAGGTGTGTGCAATTCCTCCCGTCTACCAGGCTTATTCTTTATATAGCAAGGCTCTTTACAAACACACCTGAGGTGGATCCCAGCAGTTATTTCACTAGAACAAGTCCAGGACAAGAAGTGACGACCATTGCCAAGGAGAATTTAAGATACCAGAATCCTAAAGAAATGTTCCCACCAGGAAGCATGTACTTTTTGAAGTAAGAGCAAGCTGTCACTGCACAATACCTGGACCCTAAGAAATGACAAATGTGCCACAGTTTGGGATCTATAAATCAAAAATGTGGACAGCCCTGTAAAGATGTAGCAAGGTATCACTGCTATAGCTGCAATAGTTACTACATGAGATTATGGCATGACTTGTACACACGGTTAGCATGCCCTGCCAGGTCATCCTGATCCAGCTGGTTCCCTCACTATTGAGGACATCCAGAAATCAGCCACCAGAAGTTGACCTACCTCCCCCAGGGAATGCAAGATCAGCCAGGGTCTTTGTTCATAAACAAAACCAGTACCAGTCATGTGGATAGACAGCTGTGTGCCTCAAACCAAAATCACTTCTAAACTCACAGGCCAGGAGAGCAGATGTGCCATTACAGAAATCCAGTATAACTTGTATTGGAAAGGCATGGATATGAGTTCTTTGCACTTCCAGGGCAGTGGAGGGTTTCACGGGGGAAAGTCCTTCCTGCTCCTTCCCTCAGAGTGGTTATCAGGTCTTCCCTAGGAACCAACTCCATCAGAACATATCACCATGGATATTTCTCTGTCCCAAAAACTGTGCCACCCCACTCACATGCCTGTATCTCTATGGTGCCTATAAAACTTTGAGTTGGATGTTCAGGAATGTCCTTAGGAAAAGGCATTGACTCTCCTCCAGTTGCTCCAATTTGGAGTCTGCAAACTTCAAGGGACTCCCATCAATGTTAGCCAGTGCTATTCAGCCTATAAATACATCTCCCAGGCAGACCAGCAGTGACCTTACACCCTTTTTAACACTGTCAGACCTAATCACATACTACCTTGACTGCCCTGCTCTACTTGCTCTCTTCGGGAACTTTGTTTTTTTCTCTCAAGCAAAACACTTGGATTTGTTTTGAGTGATGAATGGTTTATAGACATTTAAGAGTCCGTGTACGTTTTGGGTCATAAAACACAAGAGAACATGGTAGTAAGTAGCCTGTTCACAGGCTAATGTTTTTCTAAATAGGCTAACCAGCTGAACAGTTGAGCTATCCATCAGTGCTAACTTTTGCATTGCTTTCAATTACAATGTCACTATATTCACAGCCAGGGTGGAAAATGCATTTACATATTAATCCCAATGCTGGTTTTCTCAAGGTTACTGGACAAAATGAAACATCGAAGCAATCCAATCAGTCCTAGTGCTGTTGTTTGTTTTATTAAAATTCATGGCCTACCTTATCATTTGTGTTAAACAAAAAAGCTATCTTAAACCAGACAGCTCTATCAGAGCAAATAAAATTCAGAGTATAGGAGTTTTAATCTCTATTTCCTTTTTTCTACTAAACTGATTGCAAAATGATATACATCTTTTTCTTTTCTTCTCTTCCTTCCATCTCAAATGCATTTTACACTCCCAATAACAACACCACCTCATTGACTTTGGAGCAAAGGACCCGGTTTTGCTCACCCACTCTGGCTACCTGCTGTGTCCTGGACACAGATTTCCATTGGCAACTTCCTGTAAGAAAGAACCACAGTGCAGAATTTATGCCGTATTCCAGGAGTCAAGTTTCTTCTTGCTCCCGTTACCTACTTTGGATATTTCATGGCTGGATTTCTCTGAGGAAACTGGGACTGAGGTCTGAGATCTTCAGCTATTCCCAGTCTTGTTAAGGTTAGCAATCAACATAGTCTAGGTCTAAATATACATTCTCCTTCTCTCAACTTGCTTCAAGATATCATGGACTGTATCATCATGAATTGTTTCCTAGCTCTGGAGGAATACCCACAGGGGAAAAACAAGGATCACTAAGCTAGCTTTGTGAAAGCTACCTGGTTTATGGTATTTTGGGGGAATTTCTCCTTAGGGTTTGGACTGATTTTACTCCTAGAGCAGAGTAGTGTTTCCCAATGGTGGATCTGCTGGAAGTTCCCACCTACTTCTTTGGTATGAATTTTCCATATAGCTGATACAGCATCAAAAAAAGAAACACATCAACCTGTGTTTTTGAGAGCAGCACTGTGAGTTACATGTTGGTTTTGTGGTTTCATTGAATCTAGCCTGTGGCTGTGTCATGTAATCAAATCACCTTAGGCAGAATCAAGAAAAAGCAGAAATCTGCTTCAGGGTTTAAGGCCTCGTTAGCTCCAGAAGGTACGGAGTTGGGGTGAAAACTTCTGGCCACCAAAACAGCTCATAGCAAGGAGTATGGTAAAAGGTCCTGGCATGAGAAACAGCCCTAAAACACCAAAGCTGGTGCATAATCTTAGGGAGTTAACATAGCTGGCAGGAGCATGTCGGCTTAAATATCTTCTCAAGCCCAAGTCTGCAGCAGTCATTCCAGAGACGGACTTTGGTTCAGCTGGAGCCTGGCTTTCTCTCAGGCCAGTGTCATTCCTATTGAATGCAGAACGGGCTCAGAGACCTTTCCAGCATGTTCTTGGATCTACACACTGGGTATGCAGTGAATGCACAAGCACCAGCAAGGTGTTTCCAGCTGTCATTGTCTCAGTTAGAATGCTGCTGCTCTGCTCCTGTTGGCTGATGATTTATTAAGAGCTATTTATGCCTGAGCCAATATTTCCTTCTGTTATCCTATCTATTTGCAGTGTCCTCTGCAGCTCCACTACATTGCTTTGATTTATGATTCATGCTATTTTATTTTCTTCAGAGTTCTGCTATATTTATTTATGTTGCCCTCAAGAGCCGATTTGCAAATGTACCAGGCCCAGCAACTTCATACAGGCCCCCTCCCAGCCTGCACACAATATCATCTCCTGCTTTTGAATAAGTCATTGCTTTTATAGAGAGTAATAAATTTTCATAAGACTTTAATTTAAGACCCAGTGTTGGGGTCATTAGTAAACATCTCTCACCTGTTAATGGGTATGATCTGAATTTCTGTAGTGTTTCTGCTAATAAGTAAAGGCCTGATTAAGACATTCATAAAAAAATAAGCTGTTGTAATTAATTTTATTTAACGGGGGATGGGAATACATTGTTACATAATTTTACTAGACTAAAATAGATTTATAGACTTTGAAAAAAAGCCCTCTTTCCATATTTTGACAGAATATGCAAAAAACCTTGCTATCTGAGCTGGAAAGAAATTCTAGGACACTGAGAACAGAAAGGCAGCAAAGTCTCATTCCCTGCAGCCATTTTACAGTATATATCTGGACTATTTGAAATATTCCAAGCAACAGCACCCATTCCCTTCCCTTCCCTTCCCTTCCCTTCCCTTCCCTTCCCTTCCCTTCCCTTCCCTTCCCTTCCCTTCCCCCTTCCCTTCCCTTCCCTTCCCTTCCCTTCCCTTCCCTTCCCTTCCCCCTTCCCTTCCCTTCCCTTCCCTTCCCTTCCCTTCCCTTCCCTTCCCTTCCCTTCCCTTCCCTTCCCTTCCCTTCCCTTCCCTTCCCTTCCCTTCCCTTCCCTTCCCTTCCCTTCCCTTCCCTTCCCTTCCCTTCCCTTCCCTTCCCTTCCCTTCCCTTCCCTTCCCTTCCCTTCCCTTCCCTTCCCTTCCCTTCCCTTCCCTTCCCTTCCCTTCCCTTCCCTTCCCTTCCCTTCCCTTCCCTCAGCTTTGTAGGCATTTCCACTCCAACTCCATTTCTTTTTATGCCATTTCATAGCTGCTCCCCAGTTCCATCACCCTTTATAATATATTTGGCTCTAAAAGGTATATATAAAGGGTATCTGTGGGTTTTGACCATAAGGGTCTCCATTACAGTCTGTTTATTCTGCCAGGTAATAACTACAGCTTTTTAGCTCAAAGGAGAGATCTGTGCTGTACTGAGGTCATGACTATTAACATTGTATGATGGTGAGAGAGAACCCCCCCCATGGTCTGTGCCAGTACCATCACGGGTGTTAAGGGGCCTCTTGTTTCTTACGGTGCATTGCCATGGTTGGTCTGGTGGCAATCCTGGTATAGGATTTCCTGGTGCCAGGAAAGAAAACCACAGGCTTGATCTTCTGCTGCATATAGCTGTAGCTTAGTTTGTATTCCCAGGCCCTGGAGTCAATAAATTCGTCTAAATGAGAAACTCCGCTCTCCGAGAACTACACTAAGGAGAACTTGTGCCAGTCCCCACACCTGAAGTTGATCCTCCCTTCCTGCAATAAGATTGCACACATTTCATGTCTCCCTTGAACAACTAGTTTCCACTGCTTTCCTATTTCCGTGGGCACGAATAAGCTTCATGCTCCCCCACTGTATGCTTTTGCATAGCTTGCACTGGCTTTGCTTACTGAGAAGCTTGGCTATGTTCCAGCCTCTGGCTGTCTTCTTGTAAAGCCCCATTCATTCCTCTCACCTCCGCAAATGACAAATGATTGTGTCATCCTTCCACTCCTAGGTCCTAATCTCTGTGACAAAGAGTTTCTAATCTCACCCCATTGTTCATCTCTTTCTCCCTTTAATCTCAATCATCTCAGTGTGTCAACAGCACTTGCTCAAAATCACTTATCACATGTGCAAGTCTGTCCTCAAATTTATTTAGAATTAATCAGAGACAATTTGAGGTGTTTATTAAAGCAGCAACAGTCTCAGCTTGACCTTGCAACAAGATTTCTTTCTCTAGGAAACTTCTTTCTTTCTTTTTTTTTTTTCTTTTTCTTTTTTTTTTTTTCTCTTTCCCCTGACATGGTGTTGAAAACTTTCATTAGGGAAGTAACAAAGGCAAAACCAGCTGCTGCATTTCAAGGAATTGCCAATGAAAAATTCTGCTTAATAGACTCTTGACTTTGTCTCTCTCTCTTTCTTTCTTTAAGAGAAGAAAACAACTGTTTTGCAAGAGTCACCTGCCCAGGCCCTGCCCGAGCTGAGTCAGCACCTTCTTGTGCCAGGTTCACTCCCCAGTCTTCACACCCGTAGAGAGAAAGGCAAGGAGAAAAAAAGATACACTGAAATGCAGAGTCAGGAAAAGGACCTTCCCAGTGTGTTTATCCTTCTTTGCTAGATCACTTGCAACTACTATTAAGACATGGTTTATTATTATTTTATTATTAAGACATGGTTGACTCTTTTATGTTGAGAAAGTGTTAATTAAGCTGGGATGAAGGGATTACCAAGAGAAGCACACAATGGTCCTCAGAGCAGAGACTCACACTTCAGATATCTCTTTCTTTAGGTGAATCTTTACCCCCCAAATAAAAACAAAACAAAACAAAACAAAACAGTAAAATAAAATAAAATAAAATAAAATAAAATAAAATAAAATAAAATAAAATAAAATAAAATAAAATAAAATAAAATAAAATAAAATAAAATAAAACAAAACAAAACAAAACAAAATAAAATGGCATTTCAGTATTTAGGGTACAGTGCTCGACTGCAGAGAAAGCCTTGCACTCATCTTTGCATACAGGCAAAGTGGGTTCTTGTGCTGAAGGTGGACCCCCCTCAACTCAGAAGTTGCAGTCAGTGCCAAAGGACGTCTTTACTGTTAATGTTTATTTTTCCCTCTTTCATTTACCTAAGCCTAAACAATTCAGAGCTGTCAGAGATTTGAATGACCCCAAGTATTAATTCTGAACCAGTCATTTGTGGACCTGGTCTATATGCAAGGCAGATGGTCTGCTGCGTTCAAAAGAAGCACAAATTGAAAATCAAGTCTGTTGACTGCTGGGAACAACTGCTCCTTTTGAAACCTCAGCATCTGCAAAGACCTGTCTTTCTGGGAGTGCAGAAAGGCTTTCTGAGCTGCCAAGTGTCTTGGCAGCTCCCTGTCAGCCAGAGACGATTAAGCATCTCTTGTTAACAGCTCTCTGCTGTTACGAGAGCCTCAGTGCAATGCACAGATGAGCTGGCTCTCTAAATGAAGTAGCAGCTTGGTCAGAGTCACTGACCTCATGCTTCCAAAACCATTTCTTCTTTAATAAGGCTTGTCAGGGGAGTTTGGCTCTCCCAGGGAGATATCCGAGCTTCAGTCACTGCCATCCACAATTCCCTCACTCCCCATCTCTCCACCTTCGCCATCCAAGGGCTCATCGCTTCTCATATTCAGACTTATGTCCATCAATCAAGAGGATAAGATGGATGCAAACTCCTTATTACACTGTAGGCAGAAAAAGATTAAGTTGCAACAAATCACTGCCCCAGAGAATGGTATATCACATCCTACAGAAATCTTTTGCCCTACTAACATAGGTTTTTCCAAACCCAGAAATCTCTCCAGAGACATCAGACCCTTGGTTTAACTCAGGCCCCTGTTATAAAATAGAATTCTTCCAAATTGGAAAGGGAGAGGGAGCCATCTGACCTAATGCCAATGTCCATATAGCATCATTTGTGGAGAACAAAGCAGGAACATCTGTTCCCTTGTTTTAGGAATTTGCCCCCAAAATATTATTTTCTCCAAGTTCCCAAGTAGTTTCAGGGTAAATGAAAGAGTATTTGGGGAAAGCAATTAATTAGCAAGGTAAAATAATTTCCTAGCTCATTCTTTGTACATGTTTAGCCTTGGCATCCATCTCTTTACTTTAAACTGGTCAAGAAATTTAAATAATTATGCTGTGTTTCAGGAGCGAAACAGCCACATGCTGAAGGGATATGATTAAAAAGGGGAAAATAAATGAATAATTGATAATTAAAACTTTAAATTTGTTGGAGCAAAGAAGTCCTGGATGGTTACTAAGAACCCAGTAATGAACTTCTGAAGTCCATGGGCGCGGTCACCTGTATCTTCATAGCACATATAATAAACATCATAACCAAGGCAGTCAGAATATAAGGAGGATGACCCTGAAAGCATGTTTCATGCTACAGTGGCTGTAAAATGAGCACGGGGATGTCTGAACCAGTAGATACATCATGTTAACCATCAGCTGACGTGCCAAGAAAGATCCTTGGGAACTCACCGAGCCGCTCAGTTGCATCACAAGCTTTCTGCTCATTAAGAATTGATTATGCAATTGAGATTTATAAATTAACCCATGAACAGCTTTTATTTGCATACAAATATTCTGCCGGACTGTGCAAATTAAAAGTTTATGTATGTGTGGAGTTATCTCAGTTGGAATTATACTTCAACAATCTCATTTGCATAAGTCAGAGATTGTAATGACTTACTCAACTAAGCATACCCATGCAGTTAATTACTTTTTTCCAAATGAAATGCCAAAATTATTTCCCAGCAGAGAAAGGCAATCGCTCACCCAAGGCAGCGCAGGATGCTGTAGGTTTTAAAACAATTAATATGAAATTAATTTTAACAGACCACTGAACCATATTTAGTGAGCAACGTGAAGCATAATGTGACCATATACAGCAGCTCAAATAGCAAGTCCATTTCTCTGCCATCCGTCACCAGGAAATTCTGAGATGGAGAAACGCATGAAGCACTTTAGTTTTTGGGAGACAGCAGTCCTGGGAAGGTTAGAGGGGAAAGCATAGTTCCTGAAAGAATAAAAGTTATCTTTGGAAGCACATAGTATTACAAATTCAGAAATTAGCAAAGGCAGACACGTCATATTCCCACCACATACGTCCATACCTATATTCCCACCACACAAGAGGGAGTGCGAAAGTTCTCTCTGGAGTCTCTCTCTGGAGAGCTTGAAGGGGACAGAGAAAATACCGTGTCCTGGCTGAACAGTCAAAATAAAACAGTATCAGAAGCAAAAAGTTTAATGCGATACCACCAGTCCAAGACTGGTCACTCCAGGACACATGGCCACCCTTAATTACTAATTCAGATTTACTTGCAGTTTGAACTGAGTTGTGCTGGTCTCCTGGTGGGAATGTGGGAGGGACGTGCCCGTATCTTTGGTCTGGGCAAAGTACCAGGCAAGATAAAGCAGACTATAATATTTCATTAGCACAGACTGGCATGGCCACTCACTGCCCTTGCAATCATACTGTGTGCTAGTTCTTCCATGTCGCATGGTTTTTGGACAGCCATCTCCAGAAATTACACAATGTGTGGTTTTTTTTTTCCAAGTTTTTACAGTCCAGAGATTGTGGGCAACTTGTCAGGGTCCCTATAACTTCTGGCAGAGTTACAACAACATTAGAGTTTTTGTGTTTCAAATCTGAACTCAAATGAATTTTAAAACTGCCAAATCAGCTTTGAACAGATTGATCTTTCTCTGCTCTACTCAACTTTCAAGTAAAATCACTTGGAACTACAACAGAGCCCGTATCATCCCCTCAGTCTATTGAAACCCATTGTTGCCTCAGTCAGAACTAATTTAATCTGAAGAAAATACTAACTGGTGCCCTGGGGACATTCAGAGACTCTGGTGAGTGGGTCTTTGTACAATAAGTCAAGTTTTCTACAGTCAACACAATTCCAGAGGGCTTAATAGAAAAAAAAAAAAAAAAAAGCTTTGGTCTGGAGAAGACACGCAGAACACTGGACAAGCTGGGGATGAAACCTTTATTACTGGGGGGGCTGGAGAAGAGAGAATTACTGCATGGTCCGATGCTCTTGCAGCTCTGTTGCACCAGCAAGTCGATAAATCACAGATTAGAGATGTGATACTGTGATTCCTTCTTTAGAAAGCACTTCTCAAAGAATCTGATTTACTATGGTTTTAATGCATGGATTATCAGTTTAATTTATTTCCATGAGCTTTTAAATAACAAATTTAATTTAGGAGATTTTGTCAAGCGATTTTTAAAATTCGCATGCACTCTGCTGGATGCTCTCCCAGGAATTTCTGTCTTCCAAAACTGTATCTCTTTGCTCTTGTTGCAAAACCCAGGAAAATTCTTGTGACACCAGTCTATACACTTCAGATCCCTGAGAGACAGAAGGGGCCTTTACTCCTCTCCTTTCTGTGGCAGAGGGACTCCAGTGGAACTGCAATGGGCTTTCTCCAACACAGCTGCAGCAATGACATCCAGGTCAAGCTACAAGGCTGTAAAGCATGGGCTGACTGTAAATTGTTCTGTCTCGGTGCATATATTTGCACTGCACAATGGAGAGTGGGACAGAAAGGTTGGCCAGACCAAAGGTCCATCTGGCTCCACAACCCTCCTGTGACAGCGACCCATGTTGGATGCTCAAAGAAAGACAGAAAATACTGGGCATGCAAAGAGTGACCCAAAGAGCACAGGGCCATATGACACAGAGATCCCACTCTGGGACCAAAGAGCATTGCAGCAAGCCTAAAAATCTTCCCCCACAGTAGGGTTAGTTAGTTCAGTCACAGGTCACTGTGGAGGGTAAATTTTTCTCACTTTTTTTTTGTTGTTGTTGTTGTTCCAAGCCTTTATCAACATCTGGCTGATTTTAATACAGGTAATTGATGACTAATAAGAAGCATCTAGACTACACCAGGCCAGCAGCGTAATACTCCTGCAAAGCTGAGATCAGAACTGGGGTCCATGGAAAGAAATGTGAAGGGTGACACTTTGATGTATTTGACTTTTCAGGATGTTTTATCATTTTGTTCACATTGGCTATCTAGTATTTCCGCTTATTATTTATCTTTTAAAGAAAAAGCTAATCAAAGGCAAAGTTGAGTGACAGCAGGATGCTTCCTTCCCCATTAAATGGAAATTAAAATGTAGTTGGTATTTATAACTGCAGGTGTAGAGCTGCAACTTCTCCCATCCTCTCCTAAAGAAATGTACCTGGAGGCAATTCCATGATTTCCTGAACCTTGTCTGCAAGACAGCGGATGTGCCTGGGACAAGGTGTGCTGTCCCTAAACCTTCCTGCAACAAAATTTACCTTTATCAGATCTCCCTGTGCAGCACATCTGGGAGGCTTGAGGGAATATGTAAGAAAGTCTTTACGTCAGAAGATAAGAAAGATCATAGCAGAGGAAAGTTCAGTCCAGCCCAGCACCCTATCTGCAGCACTGCAAGTGCCTACACTAGAGGGAATCAGGAAGTGAAAATTCCTCAACATAACCTCTGAAGAACTGACGTTGTAGGGCTTTTTGAGCTAGAATTGTTACCTTTGGTTGTCATTTTGTCATTTTGTTTAAAGAGACAAGACCAGGAAGGGCAAGGGAAAGAGCACTCTGTCTCTTCCACATCTCAGTGACCTATGAGCAGCTGTAAGAAGCTGATTTAAATCAGAGCATCCTTCAGGATTTGGGAGTCTCCAATATGATGTATCACCTCCCAGATGATTATCATTCATCTTGAGAGACACATCTCAGTCTCAGCCCAGCTGCCTAAGTGTAAGCACCACTGGTTGCCAATCTGGTTGTGAGCAACATGGATGGAGCAGAAGATGGGGGCAGACGAGCTGCAGGATGAGCTCTGGGACTCAGATTTGATGCCACACGCTCTTGAACCTTGAGGACCTGATTTGCATTTGCTTTAAAGTCTGTGCCAATAAAGAGACAAATTCCTCAGCACAGAGAGATGTCCTGCTTTACTACCAGTTGTAGTGAGTTAGTGGTTCTCTGCAGGTCCACACGAAAAGTAGTATCTTATCATGCTTGGCAAAGAAACCAGTGAGAACAGCTGTCTGGGAGGAGAGAGGATTTAGGTTGCAGGTTGTTTTGGGGAGGAATCTCAATTTGGAATAATTTTTCTCATTTCCTGATTACTAAAATAAAGGTGGAGGTATGGTTGTGCTTTATGTGTATTTAGAATGGTTTGAGAAAAGCAGATGTTGACTGTAATCCATATATCTCAAAAGCAAAATAGCAAAATATATCACTTTCTCTCTTCCCCCTCTCTGTAATACACCAATGAAGTGTCTGCTACTTGGAGAGAATATGGGTTTGGGATTCTATTCCTAAAGTTTTTCATGCATTTTATTCTATGCCTTCCAAAAATCAGGTTTTTCATTATTTGCTGTTCCATATGAAACTGAGTAGTCTACGACTACCTGATTTTACTTCTCTGAGGTTGCCATACCATACCTGAGTCTGAGATGACTTTTTCTTCATAGATAGGCATGAATTCAGGATACCGAATTTATTTCAAGCCATACATCCCACTCTGATCTCAGGAACTGACCTTTCCTAATAATACACAAGAGCAATACAAAATGTAGCAGAAAGAATATCAGATTTCCATGTCAGCACTTACCAAGGTGGTCTGGAAAAAAATTCCATTGTGGACCAAAGTGTTGCCCCTTTAAAAACTTGGATAATTTATGACTATATCTGCCAAAAAAAAAAAAAAAAAAAAAAAAAAAAACTTTTAATGTGTGGGGAAAGTCTCATACACACATACACAGATTCTTAACAGGCAAATTAGAAACACCCAACAAAAGAATCACACAACCTTGAGAGCTATTGGCCTCTCTTAATCTACATGTAATTTTTTTTTTTTTTAAATCATTGCTTCTCAAGAGTTATTACAGTTCTAACTAGATTAGATGTGAACATTGATAGCATCGCAGGCCCTAACCACACCAGGAAAATGAAAAGTGGTGCTCCGTTCTGCAAATGATATGCTAATTAATTTCCCAATCTATTGCTAAGGAGTCATTAACATTGCTATTTCATAATTAAAGCATATTGGGAATTTCAGATTTGGTTTGTTGGCCTGTTGTATGTCCTCACTTCCCTCTTGCTCTCTACCCTTCATGAAAATCCTGGAAGGAAAGAAGGGGTCCAAGCTGCTAGAGACAAGTTGTGTTGTCAGGGGGTCATGCAGACTTGTCCTAGTCTTCTTCACACAAACACCCACATATGTGAACAGAGAGAAACTTGCCCTTAATACAAGCGCCAAAAACAAATGTTCTATCATCTACAACATCACGGTGGTAAGGATTTCAACAGATTGCACCCCCCTCATAGAGGGTATTGTTGCTTCTAAGCTAACCATCTGTACAAATAAAGGGTGTGTTATCTCACTGATTGCTACAATTAAATGGTTTACCCAGCCACTTGGAACTGAGGGCTGAACTGAGACCTTCTGAATCCCAAGCCTGGAGGTGTTCAATGGTCCATCTTTCTCACTAAGGACCCGAGTGATAGTCCTGCCTCCAGAGCTCAGCTGTGATAGGGACCCCTAAGATTCAAAGTTCAGTGATGATGAGCCAAGAGGGCCTACCTTTCACCAATGCTCTGCTTTGTTCATGTTGGCAAGCAGGTTTGCTTGGGACAAACCCAAGTACAGTAGGTGCATCCAAAAGTCCTTCCAATTCCACATGCTGAGTTAGTTTAAAACACCCTGAGCTTGATATTCAGAGGCAGCATTCCCAGACCCATCAAACAAAGACAGCTGCATGTACTCAGCAGGCAGACAGCCCCAGACAGCCCAGACCACATTTTACCTGGCTTTGCCAATAGGAGAAAACCCCTTACAAAATGCTGGAACAGCACGCTGCTGACTCAGAGGGAACATCACTCATCCAGGCACCAAGATGGTCTGAAACTGCTTAGCCTGCAGAGCAAAAAATGATATAACTTCTCTTGATGGAATGGAGGTTGTGACAAGCTGGCAGCCTCAGAAAAATATATGTTTAAAACGCAGTATATTTAATATATTGGGCTATAAAAAGAGCTTCTGAGAGAAAGAGAGGGAGAGAGAGTGCCGGGCCCCTGCTTTGTGTGGTTGTGTGCATATACATGTAAAAAAATACATACCCCTGTTACTGCTAGGAACCAGCAGTTCCCTGACAGACAAGAAATTTCAGTATTTTACATTTTGCTTATCCCAAATTAGGTCAAAAATATAAAATAATAAAAATGATTGTGGACTAGGAATCCTCCTGAGTTTCAGAAGCAGGTGAGATCAATCTGCATGTAAATCATTTTGAAACTTGTTTTTTCCATCTCAGCTGGCAAATATATATATAATTATATTGATATTTTCTTCTTCTTCTTCTTCTTCTTCTACTAGTACTACTACTACTACTACTACTACTACTACTACTACTGCTACTATTTCTTCTTCTTCTTCACCCTCTTCTTCTTCTTCACCCTCTTCTTCCTCTTCTTGCTCTGTTGACAAAACAAGCAGTCTTTTCAGCCCTGTAAATGGAGTTTTGATGTTTTCTCTGGGCAGAGCTCCACTGGGTGTTGCAGCATATTAAAAAATAATCCTGCCCAATATTTTTTGCAAGGAAAAAACTGCCTCTTTCCCACCTGCCACTTCACTGTTGACAGGTTGACACTTTTCCCTATGCAAATGAGTAACATCTGGGGATTCTCCACCCAGCTCAGTCCCAGTGCTGGTGGTAGCATTTTCCCAGCTCTTTAAGACAACATAAACATGCATGAAGAGAGCTCTATTCCTTGTTCTGCCACGTATACCTGAATAAATATATTTAATACAGGTCAGCATGAAAATTGCTTCACTGCGACTTATGTGTATAATAAACTCTATGTTCTGCGGTAGCTAGGGTTTCACTGGAATGAAGCCATGCAACAGCTATTATCTTTACCTAGAGGAGCTGATGAAAACATTTATCACCTGGGATAAGTGTGCTGAGTGAAGCAGGGATGTTCGTGAGTTTCATGGCAGCTCCTCTCTCAGTAAGGAGAAATGCTGTGTGTACGTCCAATCAGTTAATGTTGTCTTCCATGAAAGGTAGCAGCTTTCAAAAATTAATCCATCCAACATTTTAATCTCGTGTGAAGATGTAAATCAGTCTTTAATTGCCCACTAGCTAAACTGATCACTGCGATACCCATCAAACTGGATGTACAGGGGAAATACAAATGATTACACAGTAGAGCACTGCCTCATTTCCATTAATGGGAGATGAAATATGCTCCAGCAAAGTCATTTCTTGCCCATCAGTCCCCTGCAGGGGTCTTGCTAAGTTCTGCTCATTTAGACTCTTCCAGATCTCTTAACTTTTAATTTCCAGTACATGAAATCACATGTGCTGGATTTCCTGATGGTAGAGGATCGTCAGATCCTTGACGTGCCTATTCTGGGTCATGTAACAAGTGACAGCTCTGGCGTAGCTTAAGGAATATACCCTGCCAGAAAGCAAGGGCGTGGATTAGTATAGCGTATGAGACAGTAGCATCCCCTAAGTGATGGCCATGATCAGTGGCGCTCATGGAAGTGGACATCCTCAGGAGCCTGTGACCTCTATCCCCAGCCGATGCTCTTCTAAGAGAGAAATACCAATGTTAGTGGAGCACAGAGGCAGCTTGAGGGCAGGGGAGAGCAGCCAAAACTCAATTACCTGTTTATTATCCCTGAGTGTTGATGAAATTGCTATAAAACCAACTGTACTTTTTAAAGCCTCTCTCCCACTCTGCCAAGCTATTGAATGGGGATGAAGGGTAGAGGTGTGAAGTTGCTGCACAGAGTTAAAAGCCAATGCATTTAACGCATAACATAAATCATCAGTGACAGCCTGCAGCCAGGTAACTCCTTTCATCACAGCTTTCAAAGCAATTAACAAAGCATGGTAAGCGAACAGCCAAGTCAAAGCGCAGGAGGGGTGAAAAGGCTGCACGGAAGTCACAGCTCAGTTCAGAAGCGAAGTCACCTTTCGTGACAAATATCGTGGATCCGCTGCCATTTCTTCACCTCTCCTAACCAACCACGGGGCTGCCTTGGGACTAAAGCTAGAAAACAGCCTGGGGTTGAGTGCACAAGTTGCAAATCTTGCAATGGAGGAAAGGGCAGCAATGATCTATAGGCATTACTTGGTGTACGCATTCCCACAGGGTATGCTAGTGCATTCATTTGCACATAAAACAGAAACTTTAGTGCATGGATAAGCTTCCCAGAGGTTTAGACATTGCTGTGCTAGGTGGGGAATGGTGTTTCCCTTCAGTCTGGAGGAAGATTTTGCAGATGATTTCACTAAATCCATGACCAGTTTCTGTTTAAACCCCCAACTGCCTTTCACCACTGCCAAGGGACATGAGCATTTCTAAAAATGGAAGTGAAAACAGACAACTGGCCACAGGATGTTCGTGCTACTCCCTGACATCTTTGTAATCTAAAAATCTCCAGGGTAAGAAGTTTTAAACCATAATACTCCCCGGACAGAGTAATAAAAAGGGGGATAACTTGTGCCAGATGCTGAGAATAGCAAAGGAGCTGACACCCCCCCAGAATACATGTGGGGTCCCTTGGTTCATTGCTTGCATTCAGGGTGAAACACTGTACCCCTCTGGAATACAGCTTGATAGTACCTAGTACATGCTGGGTATTTTTTTCATTTCTGAACACCTGTGTCTTTATAAAATTTTGCAACTGTTTTTTATTTTGGACCTTTAATGTGTTCTAACTTTAGTTTAACTTGGATTACAAATGATTAAAAGGCCACTGGCACCATCCAGGTACTCTGATGCTGCTGATGTGTTGGCTTTTAAGAATGTCTAATGACATCATTATAATGGCATCGTTCACTTGTCTCAACGTGGGTACCCAGAGGGAAAAGAGATGCCCTTGGGATATTCCCTATCTCCCAGACACCTAACCAGAGGGGCACGGTCCTGTCTCATATCAGCTTAACCTGTGTCTCAGATACCCTCAGGTGTTCGAGATGGAACTTTGTACCTATGCTAAGGCACCTGAATCCAGCCCCCAACAGTGACAAGACCTGCAACAAATCACTCCATGGTATTCATAAGTGTTATGAAGTACATCTGGACTTCACACCTTTGGCTGAACTATTATGCGTGAATCTCTACAGAAGCAGGGTTTTCTGGGGTTTGATTTTACCCAGAAAAAAATCTCTGGATTCTAGCAACAATATTTTGTTCTACCCATGTATCCTATAACCCTACAAATACTGGAGGGACTTTCAGCAAACTCTTTTTTTTTTTTTTTTTAAAGCATGCCTACAAAGTTTTTTCTGTTTGTCTGAAGTCTTTTTGAAAGACTTTTGCACTCAGAAAATTAGAGGAAAGAGAAAGCCATGGAAGTTACACTACTGTGTGTCTCACACTCATTCTACCCAATACTAAAGTCTTTCTGGTCATCCTTTTTCTCTTGTGATCTTAGCAGGAAAAAAAAAAAAAATGTTTCCTAAACATGTACCATCTATTGCAGTCAACCATAGCATTTACCACAATGCATCTCATAATGGACAGTTAATCTGAGTGTTGGATTTCGGTATAAAAGCACAATCAGGGCAGGTGAAGGTCTGAACAGTGGGTGGAAAATGAATAAATGAATCACAGTTCAAAGCTGTGTTTATCAACACCGGTCCTGGCTGATCAGGAGATGGCACTTCTGGCAGGAGCGTGGGTGGCATCTGAACGTTGTGAGGTCCTGTTTCATGGTAAAAAAAAAAAAAAAAAAAATAGTTTCTGAAAGTTTCTGAACTGTTTGGAACTAAAGCTTCAAAAAATCTAGTAGCTGACAGGATATTTTTAATCTGATCTGGTACACAGCACCTCAGCTTCCTAAAATCTAGCAGATTTTCTGCCCTCCAGTTCCTCCTTCTGCATATGAGGGTGGGATTGGTATTCTCCCTATAAACCTGTGAAAGGGATGATGGTCTTAAGAGTGGTCTTGCCTTGTTTCGCTACAGCCTCTTTGCATATTTCCTAGAGAAAAATAAAATGCCAATTAAAAAATATTTAAAGCCCTATTAAAAACAACTTACTGGCTTGCTGGGGAGAAAAAAACAACAAATAACATTGGATATATTTCATGGCCTGTGAAATATATAGCGCTGTCCGGTGGGCACTTGAGCTCTGCTACACATTCAGATTAGCTCCTGCTTTGAATGAATCACCACCTGGTGCTATAGATGATCTTGGTTAATTACCCCCCCTTGACATGAAGCAGAGCAGTTGTTGCAATTTTATGAGTCACAAACTGTGCTGGTAATAATAATAATTCTGCCACTGAGCCTTAACTTTATATCTTAATTGGAGTGAATACTGTTCAATTGAGAGGTGTGGTAGGAGGGGTGGGGGAAGAGATGTGGGGAAAATTAATGCCCATAAAAACTTTCACAGAAACTCCTTACAGTGCCTGAGATCCATAATGCAACAGGAAGATCAGACTTCTGACAAAAGTTGTATAATTTAATGCATAATATACCATAATTTAATTTATATTATAACATATAAGATTTTGGAAAGTAGAAGTGGATGAAAGCATTCATTTATGCGTGTAACTCCCAGCACCTCTGCTCACCATAAACTCTGCACAGTGGAAAAGGCTACCCAAGGGGCTACTCTGTCTCCTACAGTCCCAATCACTCTTGAGATATTTAGCTCCTCTTTGCCTTTATAAATAGCCGTATCTCAAGTGGCTGCCCTAGATAGGTGCATGAAGACCTGTAGGGTGAAACTGGTCTTAGAACTGATGCATCTTGTCCATGTCACTAAACAAATGCTTTTGCACCTCTGCTATTCTGCTATTGTGCTGCCCCATCATGGTGCCTTTTTCATCTCATCCTCTTGTGTGTTAGTGGGTGGGAAGATCTTTGAGGGGGACAGGATCCAGAACAAGAAAATACTGCTCCCTCTTGTATTTCCAGATTTTTTTTGCCACCAATAGGTGAATCTGTGAAGGTTTCTGTGGATGAGGAAGCATCACAAATACGGGATAGAAGAAAGGTCCCTGATGGACCAACTGCAATGCAATTGAAGGATGAATTATTTCTGACACATGCAATCCCATGCCTATGTGTGAGGTAATATTTGGACTCATGATAGCCAGAATGGATCAAGGATGATGGAACTGCAATCCACCTGTCCTCACCCCCTATAGCAGTGTGAAAGCATTTTTTTTGCCTTATCTACAAGACTAGGGAACAGCAAAAAAGAAGGTGAAGCCATCCTTAACAGCTACTCATCACCTTGAGTGGCTATGCCAACTGCAGCCTGTGATCCTTTCATTCTCGACCAGTCTCTTCCTTCTTTTCTATTCTCTTTGAAGCCTTTCCTCCAGACACCCTTTAAAACCTTGTTTTCCATCATGTAGATAACCAGGTAGAGGACTTCCCATGCTTTCATCTCCCTTTCCCTAGAACCACTCTGTCTGGGATCTGTACTTCTCCCTTCTCAGAAGCAGATGTTCTTGTGAAGGATGATGCTGCCCTTATCACAGGTTTCACATTCACTGGCAGATTTCCAAGGACAAGTTAGGAAGGGGCTCATCATTTTCTTGGCTTAGCTGAAATGTATACAATAATGGCAATAAAAACTGGAAATAAAAACTGTAAAGAGGAATTAATAACATTTTTACACAGCTGCAATGAGAAACCATTAGGCTGCCACTTAACTCCACTGTATTCAAGCATTACTTGCATAGACCTTAAGACCACTTCAGCAAGCTACTACATCCCTTCTGTGATAAATCATTTTAATTTTAAAGTTTATCAAAATGAATGGATGGAAAATGAGAAGTGGGTCAAGGGAGATAGAGGAGGAATGGCAGGAGAGTCAAATTATTTTTTTATTTCTAATGAGAGAAGCAGGTATTGCTAGAAATCTTCAAATTCAGGAAACAAACAAATAAAAGAAGTCAGCCAGGGCTGACTTTACAAGGACAGACACTAGCACAAACCTTTCCTGATTCTCAGATTAATCAAGACATGAATGGGACCTGGAGCAAAGAGTGTCTTGGTGAGTCTGGGTCTAACTAAGTTTTCAAAATTGCTCATGATTGTAGGCCTGTTGTCCTGCTTAAAACTATATTTTAAACATGTGTGTGCCAGCTTATGAGATCAGATGGCTACCTTCACAAGTCCCCCAGCCTCCACACTGCTTCCCAGAGCTCCCAGCTCCTCAAGGGACCATGTAAAGCCTTCAGAAATTAAGAACCAACATCTCCAGCTCCCGTCTTCACTACAGAACTTTACAACATATTGAAAAACCCCAGTACAAGTTACTAAAAGTTTAAGACTTTTGTAAAAAGTGAAAAAGCTGTAGTTTTGTGCTCATGACACAGGAACCGTAATTGGCTTTCACTCCAGCCTCTCCTAAGAACTTCCGGTGGGCAAGATTTTCTTTGAACCTCTCATAAAAATGAATTCACACCAGGGCTGTCTATTACTGTTGTTCAGGCAACTCAAAGGTTGGCATTTCCCTCCTTTTCAATGTTCTTGGCAACCTTATCGATCCCTTAACAGAATGTTTTCATTTGATGAATAGGGAACATTAATTCAAGTTTGCAATGCCATCTGAGGATGGAAAGTGCTCATATATGGCCTCATACAAAGAACAGCAAAAAGTGAAATGACTCTGGTTGACTTCAGTGTGCTTTAATCCAAGCCCTGAATCATAGCAGTTATAATTGGGCATAATCAAAATGTGACTTTTATTACTGGGCAGGATATGTAGAAGCTTAAAAAATATGTTTCTAGAAAACAATAGGTTTCCTATGCTTCTCTCTTTAATACTTTGATTTATTGCCAGAAGTGCTGTAAACCAGGCCTCTTCCTTAAGCCAGAAAACTAAAACCTGAGCTCAAGATATGTAAAATGATTTAATGACACTAGAACTTGGTGGATTGTATATTCTGGATGTTTCTTGCTTTGGCTATATTCCCTTATGCACATATGTCTTCATTCAGTAGTACGTTCAGGACTTTAAATGAGTATTTCATGCATGGATGACATATTTTCAGTTGCCAATAAAATTTTCTGCTACATTGCATTAAGGTACCCATTTTTTTTTCCTTGTTCTATTTTTTTTTTTTTTGGTTCCAGAAAAGTAACAGACTTAACTCTCATATTTTATTAAAAATCTCTCCTGGCTTACATCCAATAGTAGAGGCAAAATTCAAGACAGCCAGAGATATTGATAGAGATTTATGGTTTTCCCAACTTGATTTTGTTGATGTGGTTGTTTTGTAGTCTAAAACAGATTTCCTTCTGCAGGTGATACTCACCTCTTTCTAAACCAACTTTCCAGCAAATGCAGACTTCTCCCATTGCTGGATGATGTCAGTCATGTAAAAGTTCAGCCAAAGGCTCACCTCCTTGGACTCTCAAAGGAGGTAATCCTACTGCCCCAGAAAGAACAATTTGGAGACACTAAAATGGGCAGGTCTCCTGGGAAGGAAACAATGGGCCTTCAAGAAGGATAACAGAGTCTGGCAATGTCCTTGTGAACATGGGCATCCCAGGATAGTTTGCCATGCAGATACTTAATGAACCCATTGCAGAATGACAGCAGCTCCCTAATAACCCATAAGTGATTTCTACGCTGATCCTGCCTTTCCTTGATCCCCCACCACCGTGTCCCCTACTTGTTTTGTAGTATATTAATGGCTTTCTCAGTCAGGGTGATTCATCCCAGAGGAAGACATCAGTTCAAGAATACATATTTCAAAATGAAGAGCAAGCTGTGTAGCACTGGATGAACAGCACATGGAGCAAGAGTCGAGAAAATCAATAGGTTATTGAAATTGTAATTGCAGGAACTTATTTGTTTTTAATAATAATGTTATAAATCAAAAGTCCTAGGCTGAGAGATGGGTATCAGGCAGGAGGGAAGGAGGAAAAATCAATTCTAGTGATGACTTGATTCTCAAGTCACGCATGGCCGCAGTTCAGTCATAATCCTTTCCTCATAAATTAATGCTTTTATCACTCCCAGGAGTGAGAGGGATAAACACTGTACTGGCCTGGGTGGAGAGGGAGTCACACGTAGTGATGAAGTGGGGATTTAGAGAAGAAATTGAGCAATATCACTTCATTTTGTTTGACAAGGGGAGAGAGCTGCCTCACTTAAAAGATAGTGGTCCCTTTGGACCGTGGGGGGATATCTACCTTACAGAATGCAATAATGGGGGGATAGTAAACTGGATTTGAACTAGCCATGAGACAGAGGGAGCAGGGAGGCTGTGGTTAATCAAACAGATATGTTCAATGAGGAATGGGAGGTCCACGTCCTGCTGAATGAAAGATCATCAGCTCCCTGCTGCCAGATGGAGGGAGAGACGATGCCATGGGAATCTGGAAATCTCCTTCTCTTTCTCCTTGGAGAATGAGATGGAATGGGAGGTCTCCCTTTCCACAAACGCAGCTGGCGATGGGGATGTCAGCTGCTCTAAGGTGGATCCAAAATAGGATGTGAGGAGGGGTGTGTTTGTTAATAAAGTATGTGGGGAATTTTCCCCCCATCTCAACCACTGTCATAAGAGTCTGTCTTCTTTGCAAACACCAAAAGGATGAGGTTTTATTTTCTACCGTTAAAGATATTCAGGATAGAGGTCTCTAGCTGGGCTAGTGCTCCCAACAGCTATTTTGCAGTCAGTGGAGAGAAACAGGTCCTTTCAGGGATGATCTCAGCTGCATTGTCCTGCCACATCACACCCAAAGAAGCACCAAAAGATTGTTTCAGTTATGTGGGCATGAAAATTCAATAGGAGTCTCATCACTAGTATCTAAGCCATAGTCAGTCTGGCAGCCCACAACAGATAGAAAGCACATGGGTCATGAGGCTCCCTCCGCTTCCAGCAAATCCTTTGGTCTTTGTTGATCCTTTTGCTGATGCAGAGAAATTCATTTCTGCCTTTTCTGCCAGTAGCTGTTTCCCAGCAGGCTAATCTGAGCTCCATTTCAATGAGCAAATTAAAATAGAGGAAGAGACCCATCTAACACCAAGCTAAAGCAAATAACCCATCGGTTGCTTCTATTTCAAGGCTGCATCACTGAAGGGCTGCAGAGTACAGTTCTGGCAAAGCCACAAGGTGACAAGCATGTCAGATAAGGTTAGGCACATCGACCGTGCTCTTTCTTTAGGTGGCAGGCTGCCCAGCAGCTGGACGGAATAGTTATGTGGGCTTAATACCCTCTTGCATTTGCAGGCAGCAGAAAAAAATAAGACCTGATGCAGCTTGGCACCCAGTGAAGGATTTGTGGGCTGTGCAGCTCTCTCACCTCCTGGCACATCGACCTCTGAAATTCAGGGAGACAACAAGCCCCAGGGTTGTCTTTTCTTCAGATATGTTCAACACTCTTAATGAATCATTCCTCGTTGACCTCCCCTGCCTTGGATCCCCTTCCACAGCCTGGTGTCACTAATAGAAGTCTTTGATTAAAAAAAAAAAGAAAAGAAAAAAAAAAAAAAAAAAAGCATGTTCTCAGGCTAGTCTAAGAGTCTCATCTGAGCTTTGGGCTTCCATTTCAAGATGCTGGATCACAGAAGCACACTGCTGTGTCCAACAAGAAACAATGCCTGAAGGGCACTTTGCACCCCAGAAGCTCGCTGGTATTCTGTGCCTTCCCTCCCAGACCATGAAGCTTTTTGTGTTGGGTCAGGCTTAGGGGCTCAAAGAGAAACTGTGAAAATCTCTCAGAGCACAATGCCTCTTACCACAGTTCTTTTGGAACTGAAGATATATGGCTCAGGGCCACCTCACCTCCATTTCCTAGCCATTTCCAAGCAACAGGGTCACCAAGGCTCCCCATTTCCAAGGACTCCTGCTGATGTTAGTCTGTAAAGCAGAAACCTATTCTCTCCTGGGCTATCCCTGATCAGCAAAGGAGGACTTCAGATGTTCTCCTTGTCACTGTGGTCTCCATTTATGGTAGGGTGATGGGACTCTGCTTCTCCTCACAATTAATGCTACAGCAGCTAATCTGGGGAGAGAAAATGCAGATTAATTTTTCCCTGACAGGTCTAGATATTCCCAGTGGTGAAGGAAATGTGCCTCTTTTGATGGCTCAGAGACTTGTATACAGATGATCAAAAATTGTGACTGGTCACAGGACTAAGATTTTGAACTGGTTCAGATTAAATTCTTATTACCACAGATCCATTTTAACTCCCTATTTAACTCCCTAGTAGATAAATATATATATATATATAATATATATGTATGTATGTACAAAGTTCTTTTTAAATAAAATATCAGATATAAAAATATAAAAAAATAAAAATCATGAAGAGACTGCTGTGCAGTCCTTAAATAGGAAAAGAAAGGAATTGGGGCAGATCTAAAATGTGAGAAGATGGGCAACTTTTTCTGCAAGTTGCTGTCATTTACACTATAAGAGGTTTTAAAAAGTGTTAAAAGTGTGCTGACTGCTATAAGCAGAAACATAAGACACTGTGGAAACCCAGCTGGCAAAAACAAATCTAATGAGTGACCCGTAAGCCTCTTTTCATTCATTTTGCACTTGCAAATATTTCATAACAGGTGAAAGTCCACATCACTCAGTTCAAAACCCATATACAGTGAAGCAAGAGTTTCCCAAATTGAAATTATTTTAACTGAGGTCTTTAGCTCTCCAGATTCCAACTCTTGGAATGATTTCACTCCCAAGAAAGCTTTGGGAATCAAATTATGAGAAGAGCCCTGCAATGCACGTACCTATATGTTGGGTAGTACGAACAGCATGCTAAATAACTAGCTCAGATATGGATGTCAGCTATACAGGTCTAAACCTGGTCATTCATTGTGTCCTGTGCAGCTCACAAAAAAAAATAATATTTTCTTCCCCAGTCCACCATATGGACAGTATGAGCTGCAGTGAAATTCATTATCTACTTAAAATCAGGCAATAACTATCTTTTTTGCTTTATGATTAAGTTTCATAGCCCACGCATTTGTATTTATATGCTTGGACCCCCTTACACCAAGGTCAGGGTTTTGTGTAGGCCCCATTCAATCAAAGAGCTTCTAATAGAGTAGGGGTCTGAGGACAGGAGAACTGTTTCTGAAATTTGCAACAGAAAGACTGTCAAGAAGGGGGTAAGGGGAAGAATCAAGCCATTACTTGACTGGGTATTTCTTTCATGGGTTAACACCACTTCTAAGGGTTAGCAGCATAGCCTAACACATTTCAAGGGACGCTTGGTAGTGAACTGAGAATGGGTTGTGGGAATATTGCAGGAAGCAGCTGTTCATCTAGCAGAGCCCTCCTGAATACAGGTCCAGTGAGTTCTAGGGTTTGGATCAGTTGTCATGGCGTTGTGGACCACTCGTAGACCACAGCCCAGGACCCATCTTTCAAGAAGACACTTTGCATCAAGGGTAGGGTTAAGGTACACTTAAGGACAAGAGCAAAATTTATTTTTTTCGTAGTAGAGTTCCTTGTTTTGAGTAGAAAATGTGATTCAGTCTGCATTTTTATACTAATGCCATAAGAACATTTCTATCTCTTGTAATTTTTATTACATTTCATGATTTTATTATGAGTCTTGCATTTTTATATTTTTTTTTCTTAAAGTTCTAGCTATGTAATTTGGGTCTAACGTTTCTTGAATACAAGTTGAGTAAATTTTTAGCTGTGAAAAGAAACCTGAAAACACAAGAACTCCAAGGCTGCATGGCAGATAAAATCACTTAAAGGGTATTCTGTTATTATAGCTTTTGTTGATCTGTTCTACATTATGATTTTCCAACCTGACCAGGGATTTAAGAGTGTTTTTCAGGTTGTATGTGGCAGCAGGTTATGTTCAGATTTCAAGGACTTTGAGTTTATAAAATCAGTTAGGTGGAGTTTAAGCCACCTTTATCCTTAGCAGGAAAAGATTTACTGAATAATAATAGTAGTAGTAGTAGTAGTAGTATTAATAATAATAATAGTAATAATAATAATGACAGTTATTATTAATTATTATTATTATTATTATGTATATAACATGGGGTGATGCCAGCTCTGCTATCCAGTGAGAAACAAGGACTCACAGTAACTAGGGTTTAGAAAAATTCCCTTTGATGGGTCCTAGGAACAATTAAACATCAATTTCAGAGGAAGAATTAAAAAGAAAATGCATTTTTATTCTGGGCTGCTCTTCCCTCTAAAATGCCTACTGGTGTCAGTTCTCTGTGGTTATTTTAGGAGAGCACGAGCTTGTGGCAGGTCATATTCTGAAATATGTTGCAAGATTTCTGATTCATTTTTATGCATTCCCTGTTTGCAGTAGGGTATCCCTGGGAGATTTGCATGGTTGGCTTGGAGGCACCAATTCAACTCACAAGTGCTGAAAGCCAAGTCCCAAGAGGAGAGGAATGAGTTAATAATGAAGGAGGGGGTTAGTTCCTCAGAGGGGAAATCCTGGCTGCATTAAAGCAAGTGGCAAAACTCCCGACATTTTCAGTAAGGCCATAAATTCTATTTTTTTCATCACATTAAGAGTATGGGTTTGAATTTTTAATCCATAAAAGAATGTGTACAGAAATGGCATTGGTAGGTACAGATGTATATATAGATGTTGGTGGGTATGCACTTTAGCTGTAGGTTGATGCATATTATACAAACACCTATTTATAATCCTTGTAAAGTTAAAAAATACATTCATTTTTTTCTCTTCTTAAATTTGTTTTATTGTACAAGAAATCCTGAGAATCACCTGGAGTTCCTTAATGCCATGACTGCTGTAAACACAACCACATAACCTCTACACCCCTGCAGGATACAACCCCTTTTAAAGCTCTGGTCTGTATCCCATAGAAAACAGGAGCAAAAATCTCCTAATCTTCAAAGAGAGCATGATTCTGTTCTTTAAATCAGGGATCTGGTGTAAAGAGGTCTGGCTCCTCTGTGAGCTGAGCAGAGGTTATTTTGGTGCAGCAACGAGAAGCTCATTTTGTTGCAGCGGACAGAATAAGTGAGCCTGGATTCAATAACAGCCAGAAGTCCTGAACAGCATTAATGAAACATCTGTCTGTGGAATATCCTCCCACCGAATCAAGGGTTTAAAGGCTGCAGGAGCTGTTGTTATATTTTGTGGTTGTGCTAATAAGAGGAAAAGCATTTCCAGCTAATGGCTTCATTCACGTGAGGCCAAATCATCTTCACAGGGCTGCAGAAAGCAGAATCTGCAGGCTGCAAAATATTTTCCTGGTATTCATATTTATGATACTTTCCAGGGTTATAGCTATGATGGCACTCAGTTAATATCTGTAATGACACTCAGTGCAGGTGTTTCTACTTAAATACTCATTAACACTCTAATTTTGCTCTTTTGGCTTAAGCATTATTTCCATACTGTCATGGGCTCCAGGGAAAGCAAGAAAGTGATTCTGCAGAACATCTCTGTGGTTCAAACCCTGAGTGAAGAGTAACTGGGCTTTCCTGCTCAAGAAAACACTGAGGTCCAACACCAGTGCCATTGACCTGGGCTAAAAATCATTCCCCACAACTGTAGGATCCTACACGTCAAGAATTTTCTATTGAGACAGTGTTTCAAGTTAGTGAAGGCCATGGGATGATTGCATGTGTCGTGACTTCTTGCCTTTGAGGAAGGTTTGGGGCGGTTGAGGTGAGGAACTGGTGTCTGGGCAGGGAAGTAGTGCTGAAAACTGAATGTTTCCTCTTCTTCATGCAAAAGTTTGGGGAAGTGATTTGACCATGAGGCACGTGTGATGAAATTTCAGCTTACTAGCATGTTTCCTCCAGCACGTAAGACAGTAAGTACAAAGTCTGTAGTTACTTCTGATAACTTCATGAATTGTGAGTGTGCATCACAGGGGCAGACCCTACTACTGGATCTAATTCTGAAATTGCTCCATCCAAACCATGAAGTCTTAATATGGATTTGTCTTACTATTTTGTTACAATTTTGTAAATGGTACAAAAAGAACAAAATTCAGGGCTTAAGCTCGCCATGACTGACATGTTTAAACAGAAAAGATATGGCTAATAAATTCAGTAGGTTTACCTTAATGTCTCCTAGTTAACTCCCTGCACCTGAACTGGTGGAAAAGGACATGTCAGCACCATGCAATCTGCTTCAGCACCAGTTGGTGTGGCTTAATGGAGGTGGTGCAAGTTGCTTTGCCTAGTGGAGTTGGAGAAAGCACTTACTGAAGTCCAGTATTCTGGTGCAAAAGTGTTTGTGCAAATGGAAATGACATCTTCAGCATGTTGAAAATAATATCTTCAAAATGCTTCCAGGCTATATATATGAATATATGGGTGTTGTTGAGGGTCATCCAGTCCTGTAGCAGCCCATACCCCATTCAAGTGGGGTGTCCCTGTTTTCTCGTCCCCGTGACACAGATTTCCCAGCGGATTGCTAATTGAGATTCCCAGCGACTCCTTCTCCAGCTCATTCCACATTCATCCAGAGTCGCTTCTTTTCAAAACTCATTAGTGGCATTTATCCTCATTTAAATGAGAAGAAGCCACGTATGTAAGATATACAGATGGCATATTGTCTGTGGAGAATCGTTAAAGCTCGGAGAAGATTTAATAAAATTAAAAAAAAAAAAAAGTATGCTGAAGAGATAAAAACTCCTGCAGCAAATAATCAATGGGAGAAAGAAGGAAAAAGGCCTGCTGGAAGGCAGGGATCACTCTGGGGAAGGAGTCAGGTAATCTCTGAAGGAGCAGGGGGAATCTGTAAAGAGTATTTGACCTCTCAAAACAGTGAGAAAACAAAATAGCGAAACAATGATTAAACAGGTAGGCAAATAGGAGTGAGCTGATGAGCAGGAGAACAGAAGACCTATGGAAAAAACAGCTCTAAGAGCAAAGTTATTTCTAGATGAGGGAGCTGGAAGCATTCTCCAGAGTTCAAATCCTACAGTTTTTGTCATTTCCTGACTCTGTAAGTGAGACCAGCACCTTCCTTTCTGCAGGCAGGAGTGGCCAGGTATGTGGGACCATTCTCCAAGCAATGCTGCTGCATGACCCAACACCTTCTCATTTACAGCATAAAAGCATTCATGCAACGTTTCTACACTTGTCTTCCACCAGCCTTGCCTTTTGCACTGTTTCTGCCTTTACATTTCTCTGTGTTGAACCCCCTGACATTTTCTGAAGTGTATAAAGAGGACAGTGATATTAATCATTTGCTTTTGGAGGATACCTCTGCCCACTGCACATATGTACATGAACTGCACAATATGACTCAGGTAGAAGAGGCATGGCAAAACAAATTAGTTTATGCCAACGAGGAAGCAGCAAATAATTTCACACCCATTTAGCTTGCCCAGAACAGCCTTTTTAGCCCTAATGTCTGGGTGTTTCTGCCCAATGTCACCCAGGAGAGCCATGCTCATAGCCTGGCAGGTAAGATCAGGGCCCACAGGCAGAGGAACAAATACATATTGGTGCCACGACAGCTGCTCAGCCTTTGTCCTGAATGGGTTTGAGAATCTCTTCAATGGGCAACCCAGCATGTCCTGTAACATCTGTGTCATCAAGGATCTCCCATTATCTTAAGCACCCCACCTATCTTTGCCTGTTCTACTTTTGATACTTCTTCTGGCCTGACTTAGTTTCAAAGCGTTAATTTATGTCACATAAAATGTACCCCCAGCAGCCTATAATCCAGAATGTGTACAACACGAAAATTATATTCCTGCATAGCATTTTAAAGATTATAACAGAAGTCTGTTAGCAATATTATGTCACCTTTACTCTTCATGCAGTTATTATCTGCTCTGGGATAGAAGCTATCCTTACTAAATATGCATGTGCAGCACTTGCACAGTGCAGACTTAGTCTACATTTGGACCTTCTAGGTGTAGTCAATAAGTCTACAGATTTCTTGGATGAAATTGTGTATGACAGCTAAGGATGCCTTCCTGGGATAATGGCATCCATGCAGCCCATTTTGCAAGTGCTGTATTGTGAGAACCTGTCCCTAGGTGTAGCCTGCAGCCAGAGGTGAAAATCATGGGTGCCATGGCATGCTAGGGGAGCTTGTCACAAATCAACCAGAGGACATGGAGCTTGGGAACCAACTGTCAGGCTCCTTTCTGCAGTCTGAAGTCCCTCATTTCTTTGCCAGTCCAGCCTGTGAAAGCACCCTCAAGCAGTATGACCACTACGTGGCCGAAGCTTTGTTCACCTAAATAGGGATGCTCTAGCAGGGTACCTCTGCCCACAAGACAGGTGTACATGATCTGCATGAAATGAGTTAGTCAGATATCAAAGTGGTCCAAGTATGCAAAAACAGAGTAATTTATGCAGTCAAGGAACAATGGAGTAATTTATACAGTCAAGGAGCAATTTATACAGTCAAGAAACAATTTATACAGTCAAGGAACAAGGCAAATTAGTGAGCAGTGAGGTTTCTGCAAGGAGTTCTCTGCACAGACTGGCCCTTCTCATTTCACTCCAACAGCAACCGCAGGGATGAGCATGAGCGTCAGAGGAGTTGTGCAATGCCCTGAGCTGCCAGCAGAATGGCAAACTTAAGGTGGTGTCTTCTTGAGATCTGCTTCCAGGTGCATCAGAAGTCAGTCCTATCCATAACCACCTAGCACAGCCCTCAGCATCTGGGTAATGATCTTTTTCCTTCCTATTGCTTTGTTATTGCTCTCTAGCTTGGTACTCACTAAATTTGCTGGGGGCGGGCTTCTTGGCCATGCACCTTCACAGTCCTTGGATGTTATGGTAGGGTTTGCATCGTTGTAGTCTTATGAACTGCACAGAGCGCACTGGTAGCTCTTGAAGTTACTTGGCTCAGGCCACTTCATCTCAGGGCCTGGCTGAAAACCAGGCATTCTTGAGTGTTTCAGCACCATCAAGACAAGGTATTATGAAAGAGACTAGAGTTTGGAGAACTTCATTCACAAATTCACAGAATGGCAGGGACCTGTAGAGATCATCTAGTCCAGTGTAATTTTCATTTTAACTATTCACAGTGCTCTGAGGCAGAGCTTTGGGTCCAGCCTACCCAGCTCTTTTGCAGCTGGTATTTGGACAGAGTTCCAGGGACCACCTGAGCCAAAACCTTCCCAACAGCCAGCTTAGCTGGATGGAGACAAAGCCAGAGTAGCTCCCACTGGGGTACAGATCACCCACATACTTTTCTAAAATAGAGTGGCTTTCACAGATGTGACCAAGGCTGGCTGATCTGGAGAAGATTTTCTTGCTGTTTTCATTGATTTTATGAAGAATAACAATAAACATCAGAGTCCTTTGTTTGATTTCAAAGAAAAACAGAAATGAGAAGCAGAAAATTAAACTCTCTCTCTTTTTTTTTTTTTCCCCTCTGCACATGAGATTCCTCCAGTACTGCTCAGTATCATTATTTAGGCAGACTGGGGAAATGGAGAAGAAGGGTTCAGTGACTTCCCCAAAATCAAATAACACAACAACTGAGGACCAAATCCCCATCTTCTGAGTATTGAGTCATCCTTTGTCTATTGGACTTCATTGCGATATAAGCTTATTTCTCCCTTTTAACAACCTCTATCCCTATCCCCACACCAACTGCAAAAAATAAAAAAGCAGATGAAGGAATAAAGAAACATGGTGGCTGCAAGATAATGCCAAACATATGTGGCTTATATCATCAATCCAAATTCTTAGCAATGAGAGAAATTAATATGAAGGAAAAATGTATTGAAGAGAACCGTGAGTTCAGGAATCTTTTAATCTTCTGGGGAAGGAGGAAAACACTTTTCATCTCACTTCATGCAGATGGATTTCTCCATCCATTCTGTCACCTCTGTGTAAACAAAAGGAAAAAAACATGTTCTGAGAGACAGTCCATCTCATTTATTGTAGATGTTGACTTTTACTATTTTTCTCTCTACAGTTGTATCATTGAAGACATCCTAAGATTATTATTTTTTTTTTTTTGGCCTGAATATGGGTTTCTCTACTGTAAACATCTATACATGAAAAAGTCACCCTTTGTACTCCCACATGCTACAATATTTGTCTGTTTCTTCTGATGATTTGTGCCATTCACTTTATTTACTGTGTTGTCTAGATCTCCCATGCCTATAATAGCAACCTAACCAAGTATCTCAGAGACATCTGATTTGTCCCACAGTAGTGTGTAGAACATCTCTTCTTTAAGCAGAAATGATCAGTTTAGCAGAGCTGAGGTTGCCCAGACTGTTTTCTCTAGAAATGGTCCAGTTGGAATTCCATGGCCTTAAAAATGTACAGAAGCATTAACAGCATCTTGGAACATACCATGCAAACCCTATTTAGTTTTGTGATGTCTCCCTAGGCAGAGAATATCATGAAAAGCACCTTGTGATTAGAAGGAGTCCATACAATTAGCTCTTGAACTCCACCCAACTAACTGTTCACCTGTTTGTGTACCAGAAACTAACAAAACCTTTCTGCTTGCACCTCACTGTCTCATTTCAGTCAATCTGACCTGTTGGGGACAAATTCACTTGGTATTAAGCAACTCCACTATAATCCTATTCATGCTTTAAATAACACTTTTTACTGGAGGATTATCCACCTGCCAACTCCCAAATGCTATCAGTTACTCTGTATTCTTGTTTATTCTCCACAATTTATCTTTGATTTATATGCTCATGCTGTTCTCTGCAGTCGGCAAGTCCCTGTTATCTCCCAAACTGTTTTCAAAAACACTTTTTAAATGGCACACAGAATAAGCTGAGGATCATCCTCCACTGCAGTGCAACCGTTCTGGTTGGAGTTGTCCCAGCGGTCACACACATAGCCATTGACAGGAGGAGGAAGCTGGGAATTATGAGCTAGAGCTGCCTACACACCCCAGGAAAAATATGATATGTGTGTATTAATGTACACTGTTTTCCTGACGGTAGGTGAGCAATGATGTAGGAACACCCAGCTGTACCAGCAGGAATGGCAGATTGAAGAGCTGATGTGTGCTCATTATTCATTGTCCAGTGAACATTGCTTGGCATTTCTCAAATTCTTGCAATGCATTAGAAAATTGCTATTCATACTCCACTTTTGGATATCCGTATGTAAATGATAAAATTGAGGTATGGGGAGGTTTAAAAAAAAAAGCCTTCAAAAGAAGGAAGAATCGGGAATGAAAGTCTGCTGTCATGACCAAATTTCTGCTGCTACAAGTAGAAGGTCTTTTTTCTATTTTCTTTTTCTTTTTAACAGATTCCTTATCTTTCTTTTTCTGACACTTGCATCAGGTTTTCCAGGTCTGGACTCCCTGACCGTAACTGCTTCTACCTCAGGCATGAGTCTGCTTTGAAACCTGGGGGATGCTATGGCTGCTGCTACCGAGACTAATAAACCAGACAGTCTCATTACTTGATTCTGCTCACAATGATTTCACATTTTCAAGTTATTTTCTCCAGGCACATGGGTGAGAAACATCCTTTAAAAACCTCAACTCAGATTTTTGAGTAATCTCATGGTTTCATCAACTAGAGTTTACAAAAGAAGCAGATGAGTACCCTGAGGCTTGCAATATAAGCAAGCATAAGACCCGTCTATACCTCATTGAACATACCTCAAAGCACATTTAGTACCAGGAAAGAGCATGCTCTGTTGGGGTGCCTGGCTACTGGGAAAAGTTCCAGGAAAACAAAATGACATGAAGAGAGAGGAAAAACTGAAATGCAAGATCTCATCCATGCATTATACTAAAAGATCATTTTCTGCAGCAGACTCCTGAGAAAACAGGCTCCTGTGCAATGGAGTCAAGCTATTTTACCCTCCCTCTTAACTACTAATCAGCTGTAACTAGTAATCAGCTAAGCTGCCTTGTCATCCGCTATCATTTGCTCTACCCACATCCAGCTAGAACCATTTACTCTGTCTTACAGCTTTAGAAGTACAGAAAGGTGAAATCAATCATAAATGATAGGGGAAGAGATCTTATAACAAGGGAACAGTGTGGAATGTTTCTGCTTGTAAGAAAACTGCTCAGTATTATAAGCAGAATGCATCTTTCCAAGATCTTTATGTTAAAATGTTAGTGAAAACTAGACGTGCATTGCCACACAGGAAAAGATTCATCCATCTATTTGCAAAGACAGGTGTTTATAATCAGGTCAGTCACAAGCCTTTAAAAACCATGAGATAAGATTAAAAATGACAAGAATTTAAAAATGCAGTAGGGTTTCACTTGATAAACTCCCTGGTTTCCTTGCTTGTAGGATATGCTATTTCCATGCAATTCTCCTCTGCCATATGGCCTACAGCACACCAAGTGAAGGCTGGTCACAACGGTCCTTCTTCCAGCCCCCAAAATATCTTCATCTGGGGTGGAAGACATCGATGCAGCAAAGGGTCTGTCACCAAAAATCACAGCCCTCACTATGCAAGTGCAAAAGTCATTATGGTCCTGTTATAATGCAGAGTCAAAATAGGTCCCAAAAATTGAATACTCTCAAAGCTAAATTATAACTTATGTGCCATTTTACTGAAAATTCCATAACCAGTTCATAATTTTCAGAGTTCATTGACCTTTTAGAGTGCCGAGGTTACCCACGTAGAGGATACTCTGTTGTGCACCCAAAACAGAAGGGAATATCTCCCCACAGGGGTTCAATGCTTGATTCAGATGAAGAAGCCCTTTTCCAAGTAAGAATCACATTGTAGTTTTTGTGATTCAAAGGCTAATATGTGGAGCTTCGATTGCTTTTCTGACCTTGCAGTTCAGAGAAAAAAAAAAGAAGTTTAATCAAAGATTACAGTTATTTTTATTGAAAAATAGCCTGGACTGTTTCCACTATTTTCCATCTGTAATTAGCAAGATAAGGGAGATGGGATTTGGCAAGGAGAGCATCAAGTCTCAGTCCAATAACTTTACCATCCAGGGTAAGGAGATGCTGCCATCTCTTTGGCTAACAAGTGCCTCTCACCATGAGCTGTCTTCAGCAGCCTGCATTAAGGGCTACTAAGCTGCTTTGAAACCACTGGGGGAGTCTGCAAGGCAAAATGGGCATCCCCCATCTCAAACCCTGCACTGTTCTGGGAGATCCAGCTGGAGAAGACTTCTCCAGAGGAAGGAAAACAGTCTCATTTTATCTTTTCCCCATTCTTAGCAATCAGGCCACACAACTTAACTTATAAACCATGACAAAATACAGCTGGATTTCTAACCAAACATTTGCACTGCTGTGTATATTCGTGATAGACAAGTGTTGTTTTCTCACTGACCAAATTTTCTTATTCCTTGTATGTCTACAGAAGCAAACAGAGGCACACAAGAATCAAGCAGTGTTATTTGAATTATTAAATGTGGTTGGCATCAAAAAGAAAGGGATCTGGTACCCAGCTCTGGTTTTTAGACACTGTCATTGTCCATGTCCATCTCATGTGGGCTGAGCATCTGTGTTGCCCTGACAATTCGGGAAAAAGTGGTGATAAAACACAGATAACAATGCCACCAAAGTTTCCCTGATGACAACCGTCACTGCATGCCGATGCAGTTACACTACCATCTACAGGATAAAAATAATCTTTAGGTCACACCCACAGCACCAGAAACCTTTCATGGGGGGAGGTGGTGGCCAGACAAAATAGTCCCATCTGCTGCATGGAGTTAAGGATGTCACTCAGAAGAACTTTTGCTGGTGGTCAGGATCTGCTCTTGTTGATGTCTACAGACATCAGCAACAAAAAACAAAGGTGAGCTGGGGCACATGCATTGCAAAAGTAATTTCCACCCTGGCAGAGGTGCTCAGGAGTAAAAGTCCTTGTCAAGTTTTTGTATGTGGCCCTTAAAATAACCTGTTAGCCCTCTTCTGCCGTCATATTTGTAACAGCCATAACCTAGGCACTTCACCCCATGTTTATCCTGTTTGCACAATACCTCACTAACACCTGAGCCAAGAACATTTGGCAGTGTATTAACATAGCACATTTGTTGAGCACACGTCACCCCTGCTCTGCGGGGCATGCTTTGTCTGAGCCCTGTCTGAGCTGGAAAGTTTGCAATATAGCCTCTAGATTATCTAATTTTAAGGCTGTTTGCTGAGCCACATTTCATCTGAAAAATGTTGGCAGAGCTCCTAAATCCAGCCTTCCCTGAGAAACATCAAATTATTGACTAAGCATAAAAGTTGTTAAACCTTTCAAACTCTGTTTGGTGTTGACTTTATGTTCTCCTGTGAATCGGTCTTTATGGGCAAATGCACAGACAGAGTAAACTGCTTGTGATGTTTCCAAGTAGAAAAACAGAAGCAGCTGAAATAATCTTTGAACATTTCATAAAGGGAGTGTGTGAAAGTGTAACATCATTTGCTGACTGCATAAGTAATTAAAAACACAGAAAAGATCTAACTCTCTCTAACACTGATCACAATTATCCATTATTCTTCTCTCGGTTTAATGAGTGTTTATACTAAAAGCCTGTTTGAAGTTTTAACTAGAGGGCTATGACTGACATCTAGATAATGAATTTCAGTGATTTAATATTCTTGAAGTTCCCTGTTCCCAAAATGATCCCAAAGTGCTCTGTATTTTTTAGAATTCTGAACAATGACATCCAAAATATCGGGTTTTCCCCTATTCGTCTCCCTGTCATTACTCTTAAGGAACAATGAAGCCATGATTAGACTTGGCTAGGAAGACAAATGCTCATATTAAAGATCACAGCAAATTTTTTGTCTGTTATAGAAGATCCATCTCATGAAGCCTTACCCTCTCCAACAGGAAAAAAATTCTTTACTGTGAGGGTGGCCAAACACTGGAACAGGCTTCCTAGAGAGGTGGTTGTTGCCCCATGCTTGCCAGTCTTCAAGAAGCATTTGGACAACACCCTAAATAATAGGTTTTCTTTTTTGGTTAGCCCTGAAGAGGTCAGGCAGTTGGACTAGATGATCTCTGCAGGTCCCTTCCGACTGAACTATTCTATGCTATGCTATGTTCTATGCTATTCAATTTCATTCCATTCTATTTCATTCTGTTCTATTCTAAGGCATTTATTTAATTTCTTTGTGAGGTTTTGGTGTTTAAGGAGAGATATGAAGGTCATTGGGGAAGATTCATTTTAGATACCTCAGCCACCAAGTCAGTACAAAAGATAAATCACCATCCAGAAGTATCTTTTTCTTTCTATCAGCTACAGAATGAGCATATACACTTATCGAGAATGAGTCACGTAATTTATCGATGGTAAGTTAATTAAGGGGGACTCAGCTCTTGGAGTTCAGAACTGCATCTTCATTCCCACACAGCTGTACCTCTGGGTCAGGTATTTTCCTCTCACTTGCCCATCCTTGGTCCAACATTCTGAGTTTGACTGAATCTGATCTACAAAGGCACCTTATTTGATTTAAAGGCATGAAGAAAATAAAAATTTATTCCTTCTCCTGACAGTCTTTTTTTTTTTTTCTTCCCTGATAATTAGTCATCTCTACACATACTTGAAATGTTTGCTTCATTTGGGAGTTTTTCTAACCTTGCTTCCAACCATTGGCTCTTGTTACACTTCCCTCTGATGGATTAAAGAGCTCTTAGCAAACTTTATCTTTTTTTCTTTTTCTCCTTGTGAAAAGCTTTATTTGCCTAATCAAATCACTCTAACTTATTTTGTTCGGGTAAACAGATGGAGTGCACTCTGCATAAACACAGAAGTAAACAGGAATGGTAACTTCAAAACAAGGTGGATTCTTCCCGGGTTTGATGAAGTTCAGCTGCAGATGACATGAACTTTTCCACTTGCTTTTTGTGCTCCCAGTGCACAGTAAATAAATATAGGGGCTTCCCAAATGGTCCAGGTAATGTTGAGATAGGTTTCTACCAGCTATTTTTAGAGGAAGTTGCAGTCCCTAAAAATATATTGTAATCAGGAAAAAAGAAAAATATTCTAAGTGAACCTTTATCCAGTATGGTGTTAGCCTATGGGCTTTTCTGTTATTTTGTTTTGTTGTTTTCCCTTGGTAGTGGTCTTTCCTTCTTTCTTTCTGGGCTATATTGAATTGATAAATTCCAGCTAAGGAATCAAGCTACTCTTGTTAACAGAGAGGAAGCAGCTTCCTGAACCACAGATCTCTTCTGGCTGGGAAGCATGATATATGTACATTAAAGCATCCCCTGGCAAAGTTCTTGCCTTAACAGTGAAGGAAATAAAATAAAATTAAAAAATCACTAGCAAGTAATCGTTAAGTTTCCTTTATTCTTCAGTATTGCACCTTATTTCCTCTAGCTTGGACTTTGTCAAGCAAGTGTGGAAGCTGGTCACAAGATCCTAAAAAGATTTGACAGGGTTTGTTTCAGTCTTTGAAATCCATGTTCATAACCTGAGTAAAATCATTCAATTCTGATGTTCCATCAGCAGCCCTGAAGGCAAACAGTTTGTCCCAAGCTAAGGGATACCTATGGCCCTGCCCCCATGTAATCCTGCCTCTCTCCTCCTTCCTGTCCTCGTACATCATCTGCTTTCTACCAGATGAATCCCCAGACAGAAGGGCTCAGGAAGGGTTAGGCAGACACTGCCGGCACCTGAACCACAGCCCCATGCATCTTTCTTTGTTCTGCCTGGCTCCTGGTGTGCAGGTACATGAAAGAGGAGCCATAGGGGCCATAATCTGTGTTTTAAGTCTGTCTCTAGTTGTCTGGATACATTAAGAGAAGATGGAGGTCTCAGATATATATTCCGAAGATCATAAGGGAACTGACGTCTAATAGGATAGTCTAAATATTTCAGCTATAATAACCCTCACCTTTCCCTTCTTTCCCTCCAGTAACTATCTTATTATTACGTTTCATTGTGTTCCTCAGGGGGCTTAGTCTGCTTGTTACAGCTGGATAATTCTTTTATCACTCCAAGGCTGTCTATTAGATCTCTCCCTCCCTAAATCTTTCTTCTTAATTATTCTCACACACTTTCTCTTTTTTTATTACTAGATTTGAGCTGGAGGTTCACTCAGCAGGCCCCAGCAATTCCCAGCAAAGCCCTCACTCGCCATCAATCATTTGCCTTCAGTTAGCTTTGAATTGGAAAACTCTTTTCTATTCCCATGTCATGGGCTCCTCCAGGGGGTTTGTGTCTGGGAAGAGTTGTGCTGGAGCGAATCAGCGCTAACTCAATGGGACATGCCAGGGAGACCAGTCTGAAACGCGGCAGGGGTCCCCAGCCACTGGCTTTGCTTTCTGAAGATTTCTGCTTCTGAAATAGAAAATAGCAGTGTAAAAAGCTTATTGTGTATGTATGGAAGGGGAAGGAGGACAGACAGATGAAAGACAACATTAAAAAGGCCAATCCATCAATGTTTGAGATGTGAGCCCTTTGGGTAGCCATCGTGTGTTACTTATGGATGGATGGATGGATGGTCAGACAGACCAACAGACGGAACTACTGTTTTCTCCTCAAGTCTAAGATATGCATAGAAATATTGTGTATAACCCAGCCTCTGCCTTGTCTAGAAATTTCCCAAGTGGATGAGGTGACATCCAGCTGAGGTGTCTGACGCCCTGCGATGGTGCCAGGCATCATAAAAATTGTAGTGAGTCACTAGTCTACATCTTCAGTGTTAGGTAAACAGTGTTCTGCCATGTCTGTGAATTCCTGCCTCTCACAATCACCAGACTGTATGTTGGAGCTTCCCATAGGAAAAAAAAAAAAAAAATATATATATATATATATATAAATAAATAAATAAATAAATAAAAATAAAAATAAATAATAAATAAATAAATAAAATAAATAAATAAAAAAATCTTTTTAAGCCAAATTATTTTTCTTTTCCTAAAACATTTTTTTCTGCCTTAATTCACTTAATTTTGCCCCTGATATCTCCAGATTTTGCACACCTCCTGCTATGGCACCTACATGCCCCTCTTTCCTTCTGTCCCTCCATGCAATTATGGTCTTAGTGACTGGGCCACCTTCATGTTCTTCATCTCCAGTGTCTTAGGGTTTGGTCCTTAGGGTTTGGATCTCAGGGTTTGGATCTTAGGGTTTGGTTCATGGAGTATTGCACACCAATATGTGCCAAGTGGGGCGTCATGCCTGTGTTTGGGGTTAGCACCTCCTCACAGCCCAGAAGGAGATGGATCATTTCCAGGGGTGCAGGTTGCATGCAGGAAACAGGTGGACACCAGGTCAGGCACACCAACAACACCTGCAGCTCGTCATCACTGCCCCACACTTGAGACAAATACAGTCCCAACTGCAGGGAGGAACTATCAAGCAAAATAATCGACTGGGACTCTTCCATTGAAAACTTCAGATTGACAGGATCAATACCAGAGCTGGAAGCCTTTAAAATAATGATGGCAAAGGGCTACAAATTATCTCCATTGTTGTGGGATGCGGAACGGGGGAACAATTTTCTTACCCGCTTCTTGCCTTGGCTGCTCTTTCAAACTCCTTTGTTACTTAATCTGTGTTTGTCACTTTTGCAGGCTGTATTTTTTGTTTCTGTGTTTCAGCTACCCTGTAAGAAGCTGGGATACGCAAGAGTGGCAAAAACAGCCCTGTCAATCAGTGCAATCGTCTGGAAGGCCTGGAAAAAACACACTCTATTCACAAAGACAGGAGACTGCAAATTTCTCTTCAAGCAATGGTCATTAAGTGATCTGTGTGGGTGCTAGGACATGGGGAACCTCACGAGGGAGAGTTTTAAAACAAAATGATTTCGATGATGAAATATTTGAAGCGCAACGTGTTTGTTTGTGTTTGTGCGCGTGCATGAGGGACATGTGCTTTTTGCAAATGATCATTTTCCAGTTAGCAGCAAGAAAAGCTGGAGGGCTGCTTTGATGCCAGTCCTCTGGGCTGGTGGCTTCTGACAGAGTAATGTTCATTTGGCCAAAGCTCTTTTCCCTGTAATTGCAGTTTAGCAGCCCAAATGGTTGTTCTAGAGGAGGATGCCACCCCCCCCTTACTCACTGTTTGCCCAAATCAGTTGTGCTCATTCATTCGAGATATGGATTTTGTTTCAGCCCTCCGTTCCAAGCCCTCCAGGAGGGTGGATAAATCAGCATAGTTGATGGTGTCCTGCTGCATTCCCTTAATGCTGATCCTGAAGAAGGCTCAGTTGCTCTGTCCCAGCTCGGGGAGGCAGTTGTGCTTTTATTTCGAGCCTTGCTTGGAAACCAATCATCCAGTTATGTCTTACCAGGGACCTGCATGTTTGTGCGATCAATAAGGGATGCATTCTGCACCCCACTTTTTGCCAACACCTCTCCAGCAATCTGAATATAAATCCAGAAACATCTACAGCTTCCACAAGACCCTGCAACTCTCACCCTGAGACAAGAAGAAGGCATTTATCTCTCCCCCACATCAAAACAGGAGATTTAAACTTTTTTTTTTTTTTTTTTTTCCCTCAGGCTGCAAACCCTTTTCTTTGAGTGCTCTGACACTCAGATTTTAAAACAAAGGCAAAGTACAATAGCATTACAGTTGTGTTTAAAGAGAGGCTGAGTTTTTGAAAGTATGTGTTTGGGACACTTGTAGCTCAATGGGGGACTTATCCCCTGAGCTGTGCTATCATATCAGCTCATGGTTTCTGCTCATGGTAGAACCCAAAATGTCCCTAAAGGGCTACAACTCTTTGACACACCGTGGCCTTTGAAACTTGGCATCATCTCCATAATTTATTTTCCTGAGGTTTTCATCTGAGTTTGCATGTTTTTCTGGTAAGTTATTTGATCAGCTCCATCAGGATGACTCACAGCTGCTGACAGGTATGTTATTTTTTAACAACTGCAGCTTTCCAAATGCCAATCCTTTACATCAGAGACCCCCAAAAAACTTATTCTGGCAGGTAAATAGGCAGCTGATTGTCACCATCATACAATTTAAACACAGATATATTACTTTTTAATGGTAGTCTGGATCGTGTTTTCCCAAACTCTGTTTCTCCTTGCAGGTTTCTGCTAACATCTCTACATTACCAATTCTTGATAGCAAGGTTTTCTGAGAGCTATAGGAAAAGGTTTCACATAGGAAGCTCAAATGCACTTGCTGGGTTCACTAAGCAACTGATCTACAAATTTGGAAGTTAGTGGATTTGATGGAGTATATCAACAGTGGCTTGGAGACAATGGGTAAGGGTCAGTTATGCTGTTTCTTCCATTGTGATGATGATAAGTCATCAGAAGGCAGAATCAGAAGAAACAAAAGCGGGTGATTCTTCATTTGAAGTGTAGTTAACGCTGTCTTAGGATATGATGGATGCTGAAAGCTTAGGTGAGTTCATGGAATAAATGGGTAGTTCCTGAAAGAGAAATCCATCATAGGCTACTGAGACACAGAAACCATGTCTGGGTCTGGAAATCTCACAGATAAAAACAGCTGAATGCTGAGAGACTACAGGGAATAAATAAATAAATAAATAAAAAGGTGTGCTCATGCTCTGTTTATACTTTTCTCACGTTTTTGGTCATTCAGTGAAGGAGAGCTAGATGGGTCTTTACTTGATGAAGAATGGCTGATTTGTGCTTTTTATGAGTGAGAGAGAAAACTAAAGCTGCACGTAGATTATGTGACAAAGGAGAAGAGGGATGAAGAAGAAGAGAAAGAAAACTGAAGAATGTGAGCAGAGAAAACATCAGTCCAAACATAAAGCTCAAGGACCCATCTGTACCAGAGTCAAGTAAGTCAGAGGCTTTCCTAGATGGTTGTTATGGCCTAAACATTTCTTCTTGGCTATTGAACTGGTTCCACGTCATCAGCCATGCCAGTGTACCCCCTGTACCTGAGCAGGAGATGCTGAGATCCTGAACGACAGGGTCGTTCTCTAATTATGAGAACTCTATAACTGTATAAAAGCCCTTTTTATTCCTCTACATCTCCTGCATGCTTTATCTTCTCCATGATTTCTCCTTCTTTCTGAATTCTGAGCCCTTCATGATAAACTTCTACTTCTGAGTGCACCCCTGGCAATGGGAAAGACCATCTCCAGTTCAGCCTGGTTAGGCTCCATTTAGACCAGTTATGATTCATCCTGTTAAAGGAAGAGAAAGATGAAGTCCATTGACTGCTAGCAACAGTTCTGCAGAATAACAATATTTATTATGTCCTCTGCCATGGGGAGTGCTCAGGTGTTCAGCAGACAGGGTGCCCCAGGACTCACATGCAGTAGACACCTTGCCTCTCAAATGCGTGAAGGTGAGCAGCTCAGCCAAGCTGCCGAGCTGCTCCTGGTGCTCTGTATGCTCCCATGCTGCAGACACCTGCCATGAACCTGGAATGGAAACCCTCTGTTGGCCAACGTGTCTGTTATCTTCTTAACCCAAGAAGAGGAGATGGTAACTGAAAAAACACCAAAATGATAAAAATGTGAATTCTCCTTTTCTTATTCACATCCATCCACAATGGACCATCTCGTCGTCAGGGAGTCTTTAACACAGGCACCTGACCTGGAGCATTTCTGTCCATGGTGGCATGATGGTTAATACGTGGGCACCACACTGCTACTGGTGCTGGGACAGACAATGGGGGCTCCAGGCAGTGAGCTCTGCTGCAAGAGGGAAGGCAAGGGGAAGTATTGACTGGAAGACCAGTTAGCTGCAGATTGAGGTTTGTGTTTCAGTTCCCTCAGAATTGGGGAGATCTCTCATACTTACCCTAAAGGGTCTCTTTCACCATTACCTCCTTTTCTTATCCCTTAGTTTTTGCTGATTTTCAAGGATGACCCTCACCGGGCTGCCCAAAATGTTGATGTTGCAGCTCCACGTGGGTCCTCAGAAGCAGAATCTGTAGATTCCTAAACTCCTTGAAAGACAGTGGGCAGATTCAAATAAATTTGACAGCACCAGAGATCTTCAGCTGACAGGTCCCTGGGCATCTCACAACAGAAAAAGGAGACCCACATTTTAATCCCAACAGAAGCAAAGGCTGTTAAGCACAGTCCCTGTTACCCATCAGAAAAGTCCACAAGGGACACCAGTAAGACATCTCAGCTTGACCAGTACTACTGCTCACAAATAGCTTGGTGGCTTTTTGCCTTCTGATTTTTTTTTCTAGTTGGCCCTCATTCTGCCTTGTTTTTCCGTATACATTTTAAATTTTTCTATTTTAATTTCTGACTTCATTTGAATACATATATTTTTAATCAGCTCACTGTATCGGTGGCCACGATGCTGGCAATGTGTTGACTGAACACTCCATAAATAGTGCATTTCTAATGCTGCTGGAGGCACTTCAGCATTTTGAATCACTTTCCATTTTACTGTATCACTTTAAAATAACAGAAGTGATGGCCTGTTTTTCCTTCTGAGCTGCCAAACATGGCAGGGTTGGGAGGTCCCTGGCAAGAAGCCTGCAAAATGATTTCCAGTTCTTTCTTCTCTCCTTCCCTGGATGAAATGTCCTCCATTTAAGCTGACATTTGAGAGCCCAAAATATTTTGAATGAGCTACTGGAAATGAACCATGCTTGAAAATTTGGAGATGCTCTAGCTACCTTTTCACCCTGAAACTGAACACAAAGGAAAACAATTAGTGAGAAACCTTGGTTTAATTAGAGATTTAAGAAGAAACAATTGGACATTGAAATGAAAGAGGTCTGGAATGATATTAGGAAGAGTTAAAGAATAAAAGTCTAAGTGTAAAATAAATCTGATTTCTCACACGACAGAGATTCATGTAATTTTGAGTTTTAATAAATACAGGCTTTATCAGTGGATAGACCTGTCACTTTGGCACACAGACCATGGTCTTTGGCAAGGCAGGTTTCCTTTCAGCATTCTGAACAGAAGTCACTGTGCCCAGCTGACACCCTTAAGAGTGCCTCCAACAGCCCCATGTGTCCTCTTAGTTAAACACTTATGTCCTGGTTTCTCTGGGATAGAGTTAATTTTCTTCCTAGGAGCTCGTATGGTGCTGCGTTTTGGATTTAGGGTGAGAACACACCAGTTTTAGTTGTTGCAGAGCAGTGCTTACATCAACCCAAGGACTTTTCAGTGTCTCGTTCTGCCCTGCCAGTGAGGAGGCTGGGAGTGCACAGGGAGCTGGGAGGGGACAGAACCCAACTGGCCAGGGGGATATCCCACAGCATGGGATGTCAAGCTGAGTAATAAAACTGGGGGGAGAGTGGGTGGCCGCTGCTTGGGGATGGGATGGGCAGTGGTCAGCAGGTGGTGAGCATTTGGATTGTGCATCATTTGCTTTGTATATTCTTTTTTATATTATTATTATTATTGTCATTATTATTGTCATTATTATTATTTTTCCTTCTTTTTCTGTCTGATTAAACCACCACAATCTCAATCCATCACTTTTAAACATTTTTTTTCACTGATTCTCTCCCCCATCCCACTGTGGGGCAGAGGGAATGGCTGTGTGGTACGTAGCTGCCTGCCAGGTTAAACCACAACTTATCAATACAAGCCAGATGGTTAACACCCATCACCTTCTTTACATTGTAGTAGTACATCAAATTCATCAGCTACATCCCAGGTTTGGTATTTATCATTTTTGCACTAATGTGTGACACCTGCATTCCTTCTGTCTCCTTCACAAGTGAAAAAATAAATTTGAGGATGTTATTTAGTGACGGGTCAATATTAAAGATGCTTTGGAATTTTCCTTGAATCTTTAATCTTCACTACTGTTGCAGACAAGGCATGGTTTGGTGTCCCTGCCCATGGCAAGGTGGTTGAAATTAGATGATGTTTAATGTCCCTTTCAACCCAAACCACTCTATGATTCTATGATTCTCTTCTGGTGTTATGCTGGGGATCAGACAAGACAGGTCATAACAGTCCATTGTGGAGTAAAAAATTTATGACACATATCAAGTTCTACATTTCAAGAAAACAGAGTATTCTCCCCGCAATAATAGCTAAAGATTTGTGTGTGTATGCATGTGTGGTGTTTTTTTTGGTGGTGGTGGTGGTGGTTTTTTTGTGGTGGTGGTGGTTCTGTGTGTGTGTATGAGTGTGTTCCAGTGCATATTTTTTCTGCCAGTCCAATCTCCAGAAGATTTCCTGAGTTCGGTGTTTATATTCTCGTACAATTCTAAGATGCTTCCTGTCCCAATTTAGAAATTGCCAATGATGAATTATGCTCAATGTCTCAAAAAAAAAAAAAAAAAAAAAAAAAAAAAAGTAGTTGATTATCTTTCGAATTAAAATGAAACTTACATCAGATTTCTTGTTTGAATTTGTCTAGTTTCAGTTTCTGGATAGGTGCTGCCATACCTTTGTTGCATGAGCTAAATAGCCTGTTCCTGATGTAAATTCTTTGTAAGCTGTGATCGAACAATTTATTGACCTTCTTTCTGATAAGTAGGCTCTGTTCTTTCAATTTTAAACCAAACTCCATCCTTTAATGACTCTTATAGCCTTTCTCTGAACCCTTTCTAATTTATCAACTTCTTTCCACTGTAACCCAGGCCATAATCTCACTAGTGACAAATGCAGAATGAGCACAACCTTGTCAAGTTGAGCATCCATGTTTATGCCTCAAGGAATCACATTAGCCCTTTTTGGCTCTTGCATTGAAGTAGGAGCTCATATTTGCCTGATTATCTGCCATGAGTCTTTCTCAGAATTACTGCTCTGTATAAACCCTGTAAAGAATCAATCCACTCTATATGTTAATTTTTAAGATGGAGTCAGTCCCTGATGGGTGAATCATCTGTTTTATTTGCTCTTAGGTATATGTAAAAGTTTGACTTTATTGAAATACACACTATTTGTCTGAATGCAGTTTACAAAATGATCCATGTGTCACCATACCAACAATGCCATCTTTTTTACTTAGATTCCCCCAGCTTGGTGACATCTATAAAATTTGATAGCTATGGTTTATACCCGTCCCCTAACCAGAAGAACATGTTTGATAGTGAAGAGACAAAAACTGATCTTTGCAGAAGGCTATTGTAAATAATTGCTCAGGGCTGGACTGACAAAGCTGGCATTATCTTATAGAAGAGCAGTTGCAGAGAGGATTTCCCATTTCTTGATCTACAGTGGAAGACAATTCCAAATCTGTTTTCTGCTGAGAAGCTCCAAGGTAAAATAAGGAGAGGAGGACTGTGTTTTCCCCTCAAATCCAGAGAGATGCAACACATTTAAATGAGAACTTCAACTACACAAAAACGTCATCCTCCAACAAGAAGACTTAATGACACAGTAGTGTGGGTTGAAGACGGCAGCCTACTCAGAGAATGACAAGAGTGAGCTGTCACTACATGGCAGATGCTTTCAAGGGATGTCTATTAGCCTTACCTCTTTGTCTGGCCAGATCCTGATGTCTTTTTCTGCTCCCTTTTCTCTGTCACTATCACTCCAGTTCCCCAAGAGCTGGGACACACTGGAGTAAGAGAAATTTGGTGACATCCTTAGAGCAGTAATGGATCACATATTTATGGCTATTCCTGCTCTTTTCTGGGTTCAAAACACAGAATCCTGTACTGACCAATGTGTCATGGGAAAAGTCAATGGGAAATGCTTGTTCCTTTTGCTCTGGAGAACCTCCATATAGCCTGGCCTCCCAGACAGAGCCACACCAAACGCCAAGAGTGGAGGCCATTTCAGGTGGGTGGCTCACATCAGCTGGCTGAGGCATGTCCTGATCTCCACTAGTTTTCCAAAACCACTCTTTGCTGACAAGAAAAAGGCATCTCAGGCAGAAACTCCCACCCTGTCATTAACTAAATTTATATGGGACAAATTCCATCTTAGGTGACCCTGAGCCAAATATCTAGTCTCCCTTTAAAAGCCAACTGAAGCCTACAAGGGAGGATGAACACAAAAAAGACAGGAAACAACAGAAATTACCCCAGCTCTTCCAATTTACCATTAATTGATGCATCCTTTGGATGATTTGGAAATATAACCCCATTTTTTTTTTTAATAGTTTTTATTTATTGTAGTAGTTAACTATGAATCAGTGTTCCTAAGTTTCTGGGCTCTACGTAACAAGCATATATAAATGAGCTTATATGATCAGCTAATAAAAAGATAGACCCTGCCATGAAGAAATGAACGTCTAAGACCTACTTTAATTATAGGTATAATTACTACATTTTTGCATTCTCTAATGCAAAATGCATACTACAGAGAGCATCTAGGAAAACATTCAGACTGGTTTATTAGCCACTTGTTCCAATTTCCCCCCCCCCATTTTCAGGCACTATCTGTATGGATATAAGTACTTTTCTAGATGTATAACCATATCCTCATGACAAGTAGCACTATTTCATCTCTGTGTGGAGACAATACTGCGTGCAGTGTACCAGACCTCAAGTAACCCTGTTGCTATGGGTTTTTGAAAACCCATCTCTGGCATGAAATTCATCTGTTTACACTAGCAAACAAACAGCAAAGTTCATTTACAACTCATAGAATCCACACATCAAAGTTCATTTAGATAAGAGTTAGGATGTTAATTTAAAACAGAAAGCCATTTTTAATTAACACATTTTGTGGATGCTATTGTTCTAGAGAAAACAAGTCATATGACAAATGAGTCTCTGAAATTGATTTAATTCACTTGAAACAAGGCTGTCTTGTTCCAGAAAATACATATATACAGAAGGAATTGATAAAGATGATCCAGTCTGGACCTGCTTAGCATTGAAAGAAGCCATTTCAAAGGGAGGAGTACTTAGCTTTTTGAAATTGCCCCTCAGGATGGACCCATGATAATGGGAAATGCTTCAGACCCATTGTATTTGGTTTGAAACTGTCCTCCAGATATTTTTTTCTGAATTTTTTTTTTTGCCTTTTGGATTATTTTTTTCCTGACCAAACTGGAAATAATTGCCTGTGATATCTGAATTAGTCTATGCAATTTTTATCAAGAACGTTTGTAATTTAAATTGGATCTACAAAAGGAGGGGGCTAAAAAAAAATGTTCATTTCATGCTCATTATGCCTCTCAGTGAGACTGATGACATTTTAATATTAACATTGTTATGGGTTCCATATAACAAAAAATAAGTCTACTTAATATTCCAGACTCAGCTGATTGGAACCTAGTTATTCTTGACAATGGAAAATCAATTGGTATTTTAATTAAAAAAGCAGCACAGAAATAAACAAAACAATTAAAAAAAATAAAATAAAAGACTGTTTCCCATATATTAGATGAAAGCCTGTCTTCACTCTTTTTGAAGCATCTCTTCTCCTTTTTCATTTTTTTCCCAATTGCCTGGTTTGGTCTTTGGCCTCGAGCTGGAAGAGTAAAGGTGCTCCATAAGATCAAGAAAGCACAAACACAAAACAGTGCTTTCCCCCACTTCCCAATTTTCCCTTGGCATTCTTTTAACTAGGAATAAAAGAAAGAAAACAAAAATAAAGGAAAAAGAAAAGAAAGGAAAAGAAAGGAAAAGAAAGGAAAGGAAAGGAAAGGAAAGGAAAGGAAAGGAAAGGAAAGGAAAGGAAAGGAAAAGGAAAGGAAAGGAAAGGAAAGGAAAGGAAAGGAAAGGAAAGGAAAGGAAAGGAAAGGAAAGGAAAGGAAAGGAAAGGAAAGGAAAGGAAAGGAAAGGAAAGGAAAGGAAAGGAAAGGAAAGGAAAGGAAAGGAAAGGAAAGGAAAGGAAAGGAAAGGAAAGGAAAGGAAAGGAAAGGAAAGGAAAGGAAAGGAAAGGAAAGGAAAAGGAAAGGAAAGGAAAGGAAAGGAAAGGAAAGGAAAGGAAAGGAAAGGAAAGGAAAGGAAAGGAAAGGAAAGGAAAGGAAAGGAAAGGAAAGGAAAGGAAAGGAAAGGAAAGGAAAGGAAAGGAAAGGAAAGGAAAGGAAAGGAAAGGAAAGGAAAGGAAAGGAAAGGAAAGGAAAGGAAAGGAAAGGAAAGGAAAGGAAAGGAAAGGAAAGGAAAGGAAAGGAAAGGAAAGGAAAGGAAAGGAAAGGAAAAGAAAAGAAAAGAAAAGAAAAGAAAAGAAAAGAAAAGAAAAGAAAAGAAAAGAAAAGAAAAGAAAAGAAAAGAAAAGAAAAGAAAAGAAAAGAAAAGAAAAGAAAAGAAAAGAAAAGAAAAGAAAAGAAAAGAAAAGAAAAGAAAAGAAAAGAAAAGAAAAGAAAAGAAAAGAAAAGAAAAGAAAAGAAAAGAAAAGAAAAGAGAGCAGAAGGTAGAAAAAATGTGTATGCTTTATTTCAGCATTTTTAAAAGGAGATTTTAATAATTCTTATTAAACTGTTCTCTGCAGGAAAGTTTCTCCTCTAACACATACCTTCTCTAGAACCTTCATCTCTGACCTGTGTGTCTCTCAGAAATAATCCTTTTTTTAGTTGGCCTTACTTCATCTTTCCCTAAGAAGATGAGTGTGAATAAACAAGACTAAAGCCCTATTTGCTGACCACAGCACAAATTCTCCTATCAACTGCAGGCAACATTGGATCGGGCAAGCTGCAGATGGGAACTATGCTGCTTCAGATCTAAAGCAATGCAACTGAAGCACTCAAGCAAGACCAGGACCTTACGATGAACATGAAGCTTTTATTCAGACCAAGAAGCTCATGAATAATGTTCAAACTATGTGCTTGGCCTGCAGTTCTATAAAAGCTCTCCCTCTATAAGGATCCGTCCCTACCATTCCAGACTAATACATAAAGTGTATTAATACATCATGAGCTTAGAAGAAAATATCATTCACTGACTATAGCTGTCTTCTTGGTAGTACAGCGCAAAGGGACAAACAGACACAGAGATGAGTGCTAACAAGGAAAATTCTGCTCTGATATTAAGGGGAATAAAATTAAGTATGGGCAAACATTGAAGAAATTGCCCAGAGTAGCCATGAGATCCCCGTTCCTGGAGATAACTAAAACTTGACAGGTCATTTGAGCAACCTGATGTGACTTTGAAGCTAAAATTAATTTCAAGATCAGCTTTGTTTTGAGCAGGTGGTTGAAGCAGACCTCCTGAGTTCTCTTCCAGCCTCCGATAATCTGTTATTCTGTGATCATTCTCACTTCATCTGTTCTCCAGACTGTGACAGGTCAAAGTGGTCCATGCCAGGACCTTGCACTGTCCCTTCTGGATTTCATTGCGACAGTGAGGAAGTGAATTAAAAAATGAACTTTATATATATATATGTATATGTATATATATACAAATAAATTTTTAAAAAGGGAGGAAAGGGAACAGAGACATGGAGAGCAAAACCTGCTCTGGGATGTCACAACTGCAGTGTAAACTCTGTCTGAGTTTTTCAGTGTAACTCCCCAAGCAATTTAAAATGGTGTGAATAAGTATTGTCACTAAGAAAGGGAAATGTTCCACTTTGTTGCTCTTACCCATTTTTATCTAGAAGATCAAGACTAATACAAGTAGAGTAAGGTAGGGGGGGAAGGAAGAATGAAAGAAAAATAGAACTGTCAGGGAAGCATCAGGCTGGAAAAGAGTCATTAGTGAATTCACCCAAAGATCAGTCCTGGGATTGAATTTACTTTTTCTTTATTTTTTTTTCTTTTTTTCATTAATCACAATGATGCAAAAATCAGGATAGTCTTCAGTTCAATGCACAAATTTAGAAGGCATTTTCCCTACCAATAAGGATCAAGCCATCACAGAGAGAGAAACAAATGACCTTGAGGATAACGGTATTCAAAATTAGACAAAATTTAGCAACATTGACTGCAAGGACCAGTAGCAAGAACATGTGCTCTAGGGAGGAAAGCTAATCAGCTGGAAGTGATGAAGAAGACATTTCTGAGGATGTTAATCAAACTCAGTGGGGTGAGATTTCTCTCATCTAGCAGTTGGTATCTGCAACACAGGCGATCACACCAAAGCTAATCACGCCCAAATCCCTTTTCAGTCAACAAAAACTGACTTCATGTATTGATAAGAGTCAATAACATGAATCATCTAACCAAATGCTGGTATCTTCTTCTAGGTGAAAAGAATAAATAGCATCTTAAACAGCATTGTCTTTATTGCAACCCCCTCCTTCCCATCCACTGCTTGGTCTTCAAAATCCTTCTCCAACCACTCCCCAGGGCTTGCATGTGATGAATGTGAAAGACGTTGCTTGTCTGCTACATTAAGCCTTGTGAGAGCAAAGGAATCAGATCAGGGTGTAGAGTCATCAAATGGTTTGGGTTGGAAGGGATCTTCAAGATCATCCAGTCCCATCCCCCTGCCATGGGCAGGGACACCTCCCACCACACCAGGCTGCCCAAAGCCCCATCCAGCCTGGCCTTGAACACCTCAAGAGATGGGGCATCCACAGCTTCTCTGGGCAGCCTGTGCCAGTGCCTCAGCACCCTCAGAGTAAAGAATTTACTCCTCATATCTAATCTAAACTTACCTTCTTTAAGTTTAAATCCATTCCCCCTTGTCCTATCACTACACTCCCTGACAGAGTCCCCCCCCAGCTTTCCTGTAGCCCCCTTTAGGTACTGAAAGGCAGCTATAAGACTTATCCAAGTCTTAATTACAACCTAAAGTGGACCATCATGTTCATTTCCCATCACCCACATTCACAAAGAACAAATTCCACCACGGTCTTGTACAACAAAGACTCTGGGGATTTGCAGGGAAAGCAGAACCTCCCCGATTTAATGAGGTGACTAGGTGAGCCGAGTTCATGCAGCTGAACAAAGCAATGGCTGAGCATGAATTGACCACTGCCTATAAATACACTGCGGAGTGGAGTGCCAAGGGATGAGAAGAACTATTTGAACTAAAGGTCATTACTGGCAAAAGAACAAATGGATCTAAATTAGCTATACATAAATGCAGGAGAGAAATTTTAAGGAGATTGCAGCTGATTAGAACAGCTTTCCATTTGGAGAAACAGGAGCAAACACTGTTTATGTTAAAGTTTATTCGAAAAATGATGTGGAGGCATAGTGGGCCTTGCCAGCAGGACACAAGATGCAGTGCACCAAGAAGTTGAGGACCAGGTACTCAAATCTCCTTATGGGACAGCCTTTGTGCAGGAAAGACCATCCACCTCTAGTGGCAGATGAACTTGCTCCAGAGGTCAGAGTAACAATTCTTCCTGGCTTTACTGCAAAGTGCAGCAGAATTCAAATACAGGCAAAGAGTAATAGCCCCACACTGAGTTTAACAGCTGCCTCAGGACTAAAACACCTAATGTAGTGGAGGAAGTATAATGTGGTCCTGTAATACCTGATGTTGGTCAGGGTTCCAAAATTGTATCCAGCTGGGAAAAAATAAATAAATAAATAAATAAATAAATATATAATTTCATTACCAAAAACAACAATACTGCAGTGTCAGACCTAGCACTGTCTTAGAAAAGATCCTCAAATAAATCCCTCTTTTCCTGGTAGCACCCTAGGTTTTATGGAAGAACAAATTGCAATTTTTATTCCACTTGCTGCCCATAAGCTTATCGGATTACACTTTGAGGAGGCAGTGTCAACATGCCACTCTTCCCAGACATTACCTAAATATTCCCAAACAATTCCCTCTTCATCTCACTGCTCTGTTTACCAGTGGTTTCTTAAGAATTCCCCAGCCCTGTTTAGTGATGGGTAATATTAACAAAACAAATATAGACAGATTTAACCAGCTTGCTCATTTGACTTTATTATTATGCTGAATTGCCTTTAAGTTCTTTGCCCAGCTTCAGCTTGGCTGCCATTCAACCAAGGTGCCAGAAGAGTTGAAAGCCATGACATCTTTTGAGCCAACAGAAGGATAAATCCCCTCTGACACAATCAGTGTCTCTTGCTAATTGTTTCTGGCTCATCCTGACCAGCAATTATTTTAACAGCCCAGCTAAGTTAGCTCTGATGATGTGATATCAGTATCAATCACATTAATGACCCATCTGCTAGGAAGCCAAGGCAAACTATTACCAAGACCAGCTTCATCCCATAAGAAATCTGTGTGGCTACCGACAAAAGACCTGTATCATTTTTAAGTTAGAAAGCAGTAGATTCTTGTCTGTCTGATGTTTTTAACCGCGCAGAAATTTACACCCATCCTGGCTAAATGTAGGCTTTTACCAATAGCATTTTCCCTAGTCCTGCTGAAATCAGTAATGAGAAACAGGGCCCTCCAGATGGCAAGTCAGGCCACCCATGAGTTGAATTGTCCCTGGAAGACGCTCATCATTCATTGATAGAAGCTGAATAAGGCCATAATATAGGTACTTCATTTCACTGCTTAAAATCAGGTGGGTTGAATCTGGGCCTCTGTGCATTGGGAGCATGAGAAGAGCTAAATTCAGAAACATCACACTGTTATAAAAGTCTGTTTGTTTTAAATATTATTTTTTTCTGGCCCCTATCACTGGAATGACACAGAGCTTTCTGTTTATTTGAGTATTTATCCTCATGTCCCCACTCAGAGTAAGATGAGTGTTATTATTAGGCTTGTTTGAAACATCAAAATTCTGTTTAGCTGAAAACGTCAATGTTTTAAAATCAGGTTTTGCTACAGATTAAAACAGAAATAGATATTAAAATACAATTTTACAAAATTGGATTTCTAAAGCAGTCTCTCTTTTGGCAAATTTTCTCAGAATTCTGAGACTTCCATTTTCAGTTCTGCTTATTAACAGTACTGTTGTGGTTTAACCCGGCTGGCAGCTAAACACCACACAGCCGTTCGCTCACCCTCCCCCCTCCCTCTCTGGGATGGGGGAGAGAAACGGGAAAGTGAAGCCTGTGAGTTGAGATAAAGACAGTTTATTAAGACAGGAAAATAATAATAACAATAATAATAATAATAGTGATAATGGTAATAGTATTAACAATAATAATGTGTAAGAAAACAAGTGATGCACAATGCAATTGCTCACCACCCGCTGACCGATGCCCAGCCTATTCCCGAGCAGCCGGCCCCCCACCCCGGCCAGCCACCCCTATATATTGTTTAGCATGACGTCAGATGGTATGGAATACCCCTTTGGCCAGTTTGGGTCAGCTGTCCTGGGTCTGTCCCCTCCCAGCTCCTGCTGCACCCCCAGCCTGCTCGCTGGCAGGACAGAGCAAGAAGCCGAAAAGTCCTTGGCCTGGTGTAAACACTGCTCTGCAACAATTAAAACATCAGCATGTTATCAGCGCTCTTCTCATCCTAATCCAAAACATAGCACCCTACCAGCTACTATGAGCTACTTAACTCTGTCCTAACTGGAACCAGGACAGATATCCACCCCTTATTCCATACCATTTATGTCATGCTCAGGTTACACTCTGTCCAATACATTCTAATTAATCACCATTTTCATCTATGATATATAGCAATCATGGTAGTGATGACATACATTATTATATAATAATTAACATACTACAATTCAACTCATGGGCTATTCTCACCCAGTATCAAATCCCCTTGAGGTACACACCGGACCTCCCCATTCTTTTGCATTACCCACCAAGTGCATCCAGGTCCCTGAGCAAAAGCAATTCCACGAATGGGTTTGCCTTTTCCTGAGGCAGGAGTAGCCCAGACTGTTTTACCCAGCATGTTTCTTACGTGCACTACAGGAACTTTATCCCCTTCTACAGTGCGTAACAGGTTTGATTGGGCAGGTCCAGCTCGGTTGGCAGATCCCCTGGTATTGACTAACCAGGTGGCCTTTGCCAAGTGTGTATCCCAATTTTTGAATGTCCCAGCACCCATTGCTTTCAGTGTAGTCTTCAACAGTCCATTGTATCGTTCAACTTTTCCAGAGGCTGGTGCATGATAGGGGATGTGATACACCCACTCAATACCATGTTCTTTGGCCCAAGTGTCTATAAGGTTGTTTCGGAAATGAGTCCCGTTGTCTGACTCAATTCTCTCTGGGGTGCCATGTCGCCATAAGACTTGCTTTTCAAGGCCCAGGATAGTGTTCCGGGCGGTGGCATGGGGCACAGGATATGTTTCCAGCCATCCGGTGGTTGCTTCCACCATTGTAAGTATGTGGCGCTTGCCGTTGCGGGTTTGAGGGAGTGTGATGTAATCAATCTGCCAGGCCTCTCCATATTTATATTTCAGCCATCGTCCTCCATACCAAAGAGGTTTTGACCGTTTGGCTTGCTTGATTGCAGCACATGTTTCACAGTCATGAATAACCTGTGCTATAGTGTCCATGGTCAGGTCCACCCCTCGATCACGAGCCCATCTGTAGGTTGCATCTCTACCTTGATGGCCTGAGGTGTCATGGGCCCATCGGGCTATAAATAATTCACCTTTATGTTGCCAGTCCAGGTCCACCTGAGCCACTTCAATCTTAGCAGCCTGATCCACCTGCTGGTTGTTTTGGTGTTCTTCAGTAGCCCGATTCTTGGGCACATGAGCATCTACATGGCGTACCTTTACAACCAGGTTCTCTACCCGGGCAGCAATATCTTGCCACAATGCCGCAGCCCAGATGGGCTTGCCCCTGCGCTGCCAGTTGTTCTGCTTCCATTGCTGTAACCACCCCCACAGGGCATTTGCTACCATCCATGAATCAGTATAGAGATAGAGAACTGGCCACTTTTCTCGTTCAGCAATATCTAAAGCCAGCTGAATGGCTTTTACTTCTGCAAACTGACTCGATTCACCTTCTCCCTCAGCAGCTTCTGCAACTCGTCGTGTAGGACTCCATACAGCAGCTTTCCATCTCCGATGCTTTCCCACAATACGACAGGACCCGTCAGTGAACAAGGCATATTTCTTCTCATTTTCTGGTAGCTTGTTGTACAGGGGGGCTTCTTCAGCACGAACCACCTCCTCCTCTGGTGATATCCCAAAGTATTTGCCTTCTGGCCAGTCCATAATCACCTCCAAGATTCCTGGGCGACTGGGGTTTCCTATTCGAGCCCGCTGAGTAATCAGTGCAACCCACTTGCTCCATGTAGCATCAGTTGCATGATGCGTAGAGGGGACCCTTCCTTTGAACATCCAGCCTAGTACCGGCAGTCGGGGTGCCAGGAGGAGCTGCGCTTCAGTACCGACCACTTCCGAAGCAGATCGAACTCCTTCATATGCTGCCAATATCTCCTTTTCAGTTGGAGTATAGCGGGCTTCAGATCCTCTGTATCCCCGACTCCAAAACCCCAGGGGTCGACCTCGAGTTTCCCCAGGTTCTTTCTGCCAGAGGCTCCAGGTGGGACCATTCTCTCCGGCTGCGGTGTAGAGCACATTCTTTACATCTGGTCCTGTTCGGACTGGCCCGAGGGCTACTGCATGAACTATTTCCTGCTTAATTTGTTCAAAGGCTTGTCGTTGCTCAGGGCCCCATTCAAAAGCATTCTTCTTACGGGTTACTTGGTAGAGCGGGTTTACAATCAGACTGTAATTTGGAATATGCATTCTCCAAAACCCCACGACACCTAGGAAAGTTTGTGTTTCTTTTTTGCTAGTTGGTGGAGACATAGCTGTTATTTTGTTGATCACATCCACTGGGATTTGACGGCGTCCATCTTGCCATTTTATTCCTAAAAACTGGATCTCTCGTGCAGGTCCTTTAACTTTATTCTGTTTTATGGCAAAACCAGCCTTCAGAAGGATTTGGACTATTTTCTTCCCTTTCTCGAAAACTTCTTCTGCAGTGTCACCCCACACAATGATGTCATCGATGTACTGCAGGTGTTCAGGAGCTTCCCCCTGCTCCAGCGCAGACTGGATCAGTCCATGGCAAATGGTAGGGCTGTGTTTCCACCCCTGGGGCAGCCGATTCCAAGTATATTGGACTCCCCTCCAAGTGAAAGCAAACTGTGGCCTGCACTGTGCTGCTAGAGGGATGGAGAAAAATGCATTAGCGATATCAATTGTGGCATACCACTTGGCTGCCTTTGATTCCAGTTCATACTGGAGTTCTAGCATGTCCGGCACTGCAGCACTCAGTGGTGGCGTGACTTCGTTCAGGCCACGATAGTCCACTGTTAGTCTCCACTCACCATTAGACTTTCGCACTGGCCATATGGGACTATTAAAAGGTGAATGAGTCTTGCTGATCACTCCTTGGCTCTCCAGTTGACGAATTAGCTTATGGATGGGACTCAGGGAGTCTCGGTTGGTGCGATATTGCCGCCGGTGCACAGTTGTGGTAGCGATCGGCACTTGCTGTTCTTCAACCCTCAGCAACCCCACAACAGAAGGGTCCTCTGAGAGACCAGGCAAGGTAGACAACTGTTTAATGTCCTCTGTCTCCAAAGCAGCTATGCCAAAAGCCCAGCGGAACCCTTTTGGGTCCTTGAAATATCCTCTTCTAAGATAGTCTATGCCAAGGATGCACGGAGCATCTGGGCCAGTCACAATACGGTGCTTTTGCCACTCATTACCGGTTAGACTCACTTCAGCCTCCAATACAGTTAACTGCTGGGATCCCCCCGTCACACCATAAATACAGATGGGCTCTGGCCCTTTATAGCTTGATGGCATTAGAGTACATTGTGCACCGGTGTCTACCAAAGCCTTATACTTCTGTGCGTCTGACGTGCCAGGCCATCGAATCCACACAGTCCAATAAACTCGATTGTCCCTTTCCTCCCCCTGGCTGGAGGCAGGGCCCCTCTAGTCCTGGTCAGAATCTTCATTTCTGTGTTTAAAGGACTGCCTGCTGGAAGTTGGAGCAGCAAACCTTTCAGAGAACTCCTTTTTCCCAATTGTTTTCCTTTGCAATTCACGTACCCGTGCCTCTAGGGTCGCAGTAGATTTTCCATCCCATTTTCTCATGTCCTCTCCATGGTCACGTAGGTAAAACCACAAGGTGGCGCGGTGTGTGTGCCCACCATATTGTCTTCCTTGCATAGATGAACGTTTACCCCTAATAGCTGAGACACTGGTTTGTACAGGTGGGGAGGAAAATAAACTCTCTTTAAGTTGGTGGATCTCTTCAGAAAGTTTCTCCAAGGTATTCTCTTTTAGCTGGTGGACACTGGTTCGTTCAGGTGAAGGGGAAGATAATCTTTCTTCAAGTTGGTGGATCTTTTCAGAAAGTTTCTCCAAAGCATTCTCTTTTAGCTGGTGGACACTGGTTCGTTCAGGTGAAGGGGAAGATAATCTTTCTTCAAGTTGGTGGATCTTTTCAGAAAGTTTCTCTAAAGCATTCTCTTTTAGCTGGTGGACACTGGTTCGTTCAGGTGGAGGGGAAGATAAATTCTCTTTAAGTTGGTGGACCTCTTCAGAGAGTTTCTCCACAGCTGAGACACAGGCCTTTAGGGAAGAGGAGAGATTTCCTTCGTACTGCCGGAGTATTTTAGTCACTTCATTCACTGTGGGATTCTCCTCCGTTTTCCAGGCTAGCATTGCCAATGAGCTGGCATATGATGATGGGGCACTCTGTACAAACTTCCGCCACATGGGTAGTGTACACCGGACTGCATCTGGATCTGCGGATGTTTGTGCGTCGTCTAGGTCCTTATAAATTACTTCCCGTACGGCCAATTCCCTCAGGTACTGAATTCCCTTCTCCATGGTGGTCCATTTGCTTGGTAAACATACAAGTTCTTCCTTGAAGAGATACCTTTCCTTCACAGCTGACAGGAGACGCCTCCAGAGGCTGCGAGATCGTGCTCCATCTCCAATTGCTTTGTCAATGCATGCGTCCCTAGCAAGGGATCCCAGCCGCCTGGCTTCCTTGCCCTCCAATTCCACATAATTGGCTCCCGTGTCCCAGCACCGGAGCAGCCAGGTGACAAGCTGCTCGCCTATACAGCGACCAAAATCTTTTCGCACATCTCGTAGCTCACGCTGGTATAGAGTCCGGGTAATTACTGTTGATTTTTCGACATCCTCATCCTCATCTTCAGTCTTCTGCACCTTTGATGGCCGGTGTAGAGTCCGGGTAGTTACTGTTGATTTTCCGACATCCTCATCCTCATCTTCAGTCTCCTGCACCTTTGATGGCTGGTATGGAGTCCGGGTAGTTACTGTTGATTTTTCGCCATCCTCATCCTCATCTTCAGTCTCCTGCACCTTTGATGGCCCAGCCTCGTCTTCACTACGCCCAGACTTAGCAGAAGACTGTCTGCGTTTTAAACGACCTGAGCCTCTATACCATTTTTTCACCTTGTCTACAGGGGCAACTTGCACTGCTACAGCTCGTTTCTCTGACCCAGACACAGGGTCTGCCACAGGGGTTGGAATACCCTCTGCGGGGTCAACTTGCACTGCTACAGCTCGTTTCTCTGACCCAGACGCAGGGTCTGCCACAGGGGTTGGAATACCCTCTGCGGGGTCAACTTGCACTGCTACAGCTCGTTTCTCTGACCCAGCCACAGGAGTGGGAGCAGCTGCACGAGCTGGGGCAGCTGCAGGAGCTGGAGCGGCTGCAGGGGCTGGAGCTGGAGCGGCTGCAGGAGCTGGAGCTGGAGCGGCTGCAGGAGCTGGAGCCAGAACGGCTGCAGGAGCCGGAACGGCTGCAGGAGCTGGAGCTGGAGCGGCTGCAGGAGCTGGAGCTGGAGTAGCTGCAGGAGCTGGAACTGGAGCGGCTGCAGGAGCTGGAGCTGGAGTAGCTGCAGGAGCTGGAACTGGAGCGGCTGCAGGAGCTGGAGCTGGAGCGGCTGCAGGAGCTGGAGCTGGAGTAGCTGCAGGAGCTGGAACTGGAGCGGCTGCAGGAGCTGGAGCTGGAGCGGCTGCAGGAGCTGCAGCTGGAACGGCTGCAGGAGCTGGAGCTAGGTTGCTAGTAGCATCAATTGCAGCTCGATAGGCACAAGCCAGACCCCAGCACGCTACAGTGATTTGTGTCACTTTGGAACTGCCAGAGTCATGACACCTTTTTTTCAAGCATTCTGCCAGCTTTTTAGGATTTTGCAGTTGTTCAGGGGTGAATGTCCAAAACACTGGAGGTGACCACTGCTCTAGAAACCTGCCCATATCCTCCCACACTCCCTGCCACTCGCAACTATCCCGCCTCAAGACAGATCTCCGGATGAGATTCCTAAGTAGTTGTTTAACCCTCCACAAAATCTGAAGCGCATTCAGGAGACATAACAACAAGAGCAGGCTGGTCTGAGTATCCCAAGGATATTCAACATCTCGGAGAACCACCGTAACTAGCTCGGGGGATAAGAGGGTGGTGGTGAAGGAGACAGGGAGAGTGAACAGGTAGGGAAACATGTCTTCCCCTGTCCCCTTCACAGATTGGCTCCCTAACGAAAACAGGCAATAGGTGTAATTGCTAATAGTTTCCGAGATATGGGTTCCAAAGTATAGAGTCGATGTCAGTGCTGAGTACAAATACCAGGTTAAAGTCATGACCAGATATCTCATCATTTCATAAGCCATTGCTACACCGCACAGTACCATAACAATCTTAAACCAGGGCCCGGAAAGGATAAACAGTGCAACAGGGAGCACATACAGAAAGTAACGCACCATAAAACTCAATTTGGAATACAGGTACAGCAGACTGGAGATTAAGGCAATCAACATCATGACTAGCAACTATTAAGCAGGTCCAATACTTATACCAATTTTAGTTTAACACACTCTGGTCAGATTTGTCGATATCTCAACCCTTCGGGCCCCACGTTGGGCGCCAAAAAGACTGTTGTGGTTTAACCCGGCTGGCAGCTAAACACCACACAGCCGTTCGCTCACCCTCCCCCCTCCCTCTCTGGGATGGGGGAGAGAAACGGGAAAGTGAAGCCTGTGAGTTGAGATAAAGACAGTTTATTAAGACAGGAAAATAATAATAACAATAATAATAATAATAGTGATAATGGTAATAGTATTAACAATAATAATGTGTAAGAAAACAAGTGATGCACAATGCAATTGCTCACCACCCGCTGACCGATGCCCAGCCTATTCCCGAGCAGCCGGCCCCCCACCCCGGCCAGCCACCCCTATATATTGTTTAGCATGACGTCAGATGGTATGGAATACCCCTTTGGCCAGTTTGGGTCAGCTGTCCTGGGTCTGTCCCCTCCCAGCTCCTGCTGCACCCCCAGCCTGCTCGCTGGCAGGACAGAGCAAGAAGCCGAAAAGTCCTTGGCCTGGTGTAAACACTGCTCTGCAACAATTAAAACATCAGCATGTTATCAGCGCTCTTCTCATCCTAATCCAAAACATAGCACCCTACCAGCTACTATGAGCTACTTAACTCTGTCCTAACTGGAACCAGGACAAGTACGTGATATGGTTTTATTTCATGGCAGCACTAGCTAGTGTGCTGTCCATATTTTTAATGAGATTTTTTTGTATCCACTTCTCAAAACTTTTAAAAATCTTGTGCAGTTCATTGTCTTTTATGGACAGGGAAAATGAGGCACAGTTTTAAAAAATGGTAACTAAGAACATAGTGAGAATTTCTCAGCAAATTCTCCTCTCCTCTTCCAAAACATCTATTCATTTTTGATTGAAATTTGTTGCCTGTTTTTCCTCCTAGACTACCTTCTCCTGTGGTTTCTAACAAGATGCTAGGCTCTCTCTCCATTAATGGTTGTGACCAAAAAAAATTGCTGTGGAAATCAGTGCAGCAGGCTTGCTTGGCATCAGAAACTTAAAACCACATCTGGACATTAAATCAATTCACTAGTTTAGCCAGGAATACTGCAGACAGCCTTAAAGAGTATCTATACTGCCCGTAAGGAGTTTCAGGTTTGTGATATTAATGCAGATTATAAATACAGGTATATAGAAAAAACTTCATCTCAAGACAGTTTATCCCCTAAGATGGACTCCTTCCACCTTCCTCTGAAGCACTGTGTTAGACAGAGGATGCTGGACGAGAGAGATTGTGTGCCAGAAAGAATCACCATTAAAAATGGCTTGAAATGAAAAGGATCATAGATTTAAAGGACCCCTCAAAAACAGCTGCTGATCAAAGAGCCACAGAGCAAACAGCACACAGTTATTATGAGAAAAGCTATCAGGAGGGATGGTGGATTAGAGGTATTTCAGGTGGAAGGCAGCAGTGTTAGGAGTAGGAGTTAATGAATTCCCTGGTTAAAAAAAAAAAAAAAGCGAAACCTACTCTCATACAGCTTTATCGATTTTTCACCACACTAACTTCACATTAAGCAAGAGCAGGTCACATCCAAGTCAGGACAAATCAAAATATAATTGTAGTCACTGTGGGAGAGTGGACTTTTTTTGCTCTTGCGTTAAAGCTGAGTCTTTGATACAGAGGCAGAAGCAAATGTTTCAGTTTTGTTTCGCTGTTCAACAGCTTCAGCAACCCATGCCAAAAGCTTATTCTCCTCTGAACTTCTCAGTAGTGGGCCAGGATATAGTACAGGTCAAAGATCAGTCCCAGCGAGTTGTATTAATATGAACTTTTTTGGGGAAAATAAGGGAGCAAAACAATAGTAAATAATAATGCCTCTGTGTGCCAGGTAGCATGCATCCCAGTGAATGCTTCTTAAACAAGTTTAATTTCCTAACACATCCTGGGTCTCCCAGTCCCAGTACCCTCACCCTCCTGCAGCTGGCTAAAAACTAAACCACATTCCTCAGATTTCCCCACTGTGCACTTTTTGCTCCATGAGGTGCCTGAGTTTTCTCTTGCCTTTAGTGAAAATTCTTTCATAGATTTTAATGTAAGAATTTTCCTGCCCTAAACTCCATTGACTACAAAGGCAGCAGGAACTCCAGATGGGATGACTTGCTTGGGGACAGAAGCCTGCATTTCAGGCAACCAAAGTTATTAATCCATAATGAATGACTATTCTTGGATGCCCTCCCCACCTCCCTGAACACACAGAGGAAAAATCACATTGTACGGTTCCCTTTTACCAACACTGAAATCTGCTGAAGAGTTTTGTAGCTGGATGAACTGATGGAATGTAAATTATTTGTTAAATTGTATGTGTACATGTGCACACACATGCCATCAGGCATATCATAGATGAAAGGGCCAGCATACCTTTATGTGGGTATACCAACACGTACCATTCGTATCCTGAGCATCTATGCAATAACCTGAGCAGCATCAGAAAGTTTTGCTGGAGCAGGATCTATTAAACTGAACAGAAATCCACTCTTCCCTCTTGAGCATTTTACAGAGAAGGTGATGAGGAGCCACATTCAAGCAACATTAGAAGGTTCTGCCCACCTATCTCATACCTTTCTAGGTTTTTTAAACCATGCTTGTCATCATGGTATCTGATCTGAGCATCTCAGGCTTGTTTAAAGACCAAGCCAAGCATTAATTTGAAGCTTGAATGCATTTTTCAGTACACCACAATAGTAAAATGAGCTTGAAACATTTTTCTGAGCTGAAGCAATTGTTGAGTGCTCTGATCAGAGAAGTATTTTCTCTCCTTTGGGATATACTTACTGACTGAGAGTGCATTTGCTTGGGCTGAAAGTCATTGTATTTTATGCTATTTTTTAAACAGAATCACTAGAGAGGCAGGAAAATTCATATCTGATTAAAGGAAACAACTCATTTGGCTGGTTTTAGTTCTACTGTTTTATAGTTTTACTTAACGCTTGCTCCATAAAAGGTGAGAGAAAGCTCTGTCCCACACCGTATGAACAAAGAACAAGAAGGGAACATGAATTACCAAGAGTAATCCCAATCTAGACTGCAGGCAAAGGGGATTAACAGATTTTCTTCCACTAATGGTTACATTCTTTGAACTCCAGAAAACCCAAAATTCCATAAAAGCTGTAAGACTTTTAAGGAAAGACTGAAAGCTCCCAAACTACACTGTACCTTGAGAGTCCCTTGCCACTATAATGCACAGTGGGAGACCAAAACTGTTCTGGTTTGAAATTAAAATCTGCTTTAGAAGTATGTTTTTCTCATGTAGCAAAAACTCTCTTCCGGTAAGGCAATATTTAACATGCAGGTAGGGAATGTTTGTGGTTTTGAAATGGAAGTTTTCCACTTGAGTTGTCATTGCTGAGGTATGCAGTGATGAAGGGAAGAGAAATAATATTTAGATGATCCAAATGTTTGTAACAAGAAATGGAAGGGTGAAACTGGAAAACAAAAGTCTGACTGTGTTTACATTCTTTCTTTAGGCCCTTTTCACCCTGTAGAGTGCTCTAAATCAGGAAATATTTTTTCTTCCTAGCCTAGAGCTTTCAACAACGAAGACTGAATCTCAATGCGTATCAGCAATTTCCATGTAGCATCCATGTCGAACTGCCCAGCAGGCTTTATGTACTCTCTGATATAACTTTGACACATGGCATTGGTTTGTGGTAGGATGTCTTTATTTCCGTTGTGGTGGACGTTCATTACAAGTGAAGAGATGAGGTTGAGGATGAGTGTGCATCCACTGCATGAGAACTCGGATTGTGGACCTGAAGCAATACAGTAACATCACCACATTATGCTTAACAAGGTTATGTTTTATACCAGAAGAATCGTGTCCTAGAAGGGCCTAACCTTTTCCATGATCTATCTACAGAGAAAGCCTAGAAAAATAGGTGGGATGAGAATCATTATCTGTAGACATAATCCCAACTAATCCTTAGGTTAGGTAACTTGACTTTCACATTTAGTAGTGTTTAGGATTGCCAGGACATCAGTTTCCAGAGCAAGGAAATATCCCAGCTTTTTCAGGTGCCAAGTAAGCATCCAAACTGGGTGATGTTTCCCTTACTAATGGTAATTTCACTGTAGGTGAGTAATTAGCGAAAATCCTCAGCACATACCATTGAAAAGCAGACTTGGCAAAGAGGTGGATGATGTAAAAGACAATATTGAACCCAGCTGCAAGAGATTGAGAATCTTCCTTTTACTTTTGTCATTCTTCCATGGAAAAGGCAATTAACAAGATCCAATGAGGCTTGGAGGCATTTCTGCACTTTCTGCATGATCTGAAACTCAGTCTCTGTGAATATTTACTATGATTTCATCAGATCTTTATTTTACTAAGAAAAGGGATCACTCAGAAAAGAGAAAAGATTCCCTGTATTGCCAGGATCCTGTTTCAGGAGAGAGCTTGAACACCTGATGCATGAAGAAAAGTAAAATAATTGATATTCTCTCCATCAACTGTTTTTTTTGGTGTGGGATTTTTATTTATTTGTTTGTTTGTTTGTTTGTTTGTTTGTTTTTGAATGGGAGGTCTCTGTTCAAGTCAGCCCCTGGTTTGATTTCAAGTCTGGAGAATGGCTGAAAGAACTTTCCTGGAAACCTTCTCCCTTTCTCCCACTTCAGACTCTTCCAGTAGCTCTAGTGATTTCTGGACTTGCTGAGTTAATTAGTGTGTGTGTAATTGGGCATCCTGGTAGAATGCAGCAAACCCAGTGAGAAGCAGGCTAAGCTTAAAAGTTCAAAGCTTACCTTTAATTCAGCCAGCCTCCTTACATATATCAGGCTTGTTTCACTCTATCAGTCAGCTGCTGAACGGAAGGGTAAGGCTCTTTATTCCAACCTCATAGTTACCTAGCCCCCAGGCTGCTCCAACCCCCTCCTTTTAATTATCGCTCCAAAAGCACAGAGCCCACGGTTACATGAGTCACAAATTATATCTCCCGGCAATGCATAATGCTCCTTTTCACACCTACAGAGGATGAGTCATTAAAAAAATAATATATATATATATATATATAAAGGGAATTTAGCATTCCTCATTGATATAAGCAGAAGGAAAAACATAAAAAGAAGTTACTGATGGACTTATCACCCCAAATACAGCCAGCTCCCTTTGAAATGGACAAAACACAGAGTTTGTCTTCTGGTGAGTTTTGTCTCATAAAGTGCTGTAGTAGGAATACAAATCTATTATTTTTCCCACTGCAGCTCTACCCAGCTGTTCTTTAGTTGAGAACAGCAGGAAAACTCAATCTCGCCCCAAGGGGATGGGCAACACGGTGTGTGCAGAACAGCTGAACCATCCTACCCTACATACTGGAATTGGTTCCCAGCACTTGTGAAGATGAACCAGGGGAGAGGAGACACAGCTAAAAAAAAAGCATTGGAAGATGGGATTGGATTCAGGGCTAAAGCACACTGATTGGAGCTAGATCTCAACTCAATATAAGTGAAAGCATTTTTGGTATGGCCAATGTATGTAGGCACAGGGTGGCTAAGAGAAGGCCTCTGGTCCAGTCCGATTCTCAAAGCAGGGCTGTTTTGAAAGGTAAATCAGGTTGTTAAAGGCCTTCATGCAGCTCAGTCACTCTGTACATAATGGAGATAAACAGTCTCACAGGAGTACAGCGGGAATGGTTTTCCTTGGGGACACCATCATATATTATGGCTTTGATAGAGGTTTCTGTGTCCTCCATGGGCCAACTTAGAAATTTTAGATCAATATTTTTCCTTTCTTTTATTTTAAACTATGCAACACTGGTTCTCAAAAAGTGAGATGTTTTGAAGAACATACACGAGAAAGATTTCTTTTAGTCTAGTACGTTACTCGATGAAATCCTGCTTCTCGTGTTTCTTGGTGGTGATTAATAAATTCTGAGAAGTGGTGCATCTAGGGAAGATAAATTTCACATAAACAAACAAACATTAGAGGAAAAGACCACGGGGAGACAGAGGCGCCATGAGCATTTACCAGCTCAGAAAAACATCACTCCTGAACCAGTATGTGCCGGGGAAGCTGTATGGAAAGCCAAGCCTCTTAAAGTATAAAATGCCTCACATTTCTACGTCCTAGAATTAGAAGAGATTGCTGTAAAAGCATAATATGTGCAGTTGTTTTCCGTCAGTCGACAAGCAGGCCTCTTTTGCCTTGAGCATCTCTGGAGTGCTTTGTGTCCTTGCTCATTCTCTGCATCAGCCCTTCGCCTTGGCAAAGTTTGAGACACTGGCACCTGAGCTCTTTCTAACACCAGAAATTCAGAAAAGTTCTTTTTTTTCCTTCTCTTCCTCCCCGTGGACAAAGATGAGGACATCTTCCTTCTCTTTGCCCCCCTAGGCTCAAGGAAATAAATATCTAAAACTTCTGAGCTTCTTTCAGTAATATATAAACCCAGTATCTTGGGACTATAAAGGCCTTTGTTCTTAAAATCCTTTATTTCCATCTCTTTCCATTTTGACTTCTTAATATTTGTTAGAAATTCATGGAACTTTGATTTTAGCATCAGAATATCCATATTATCCAGTAGGCATGAATTAAGCTTTTTATAACAGCTAAGGAAGTCAGTGCTGAAGACAGTTAAGATTTTAAACAGACTTTGGAAAAGCATAAGCCTGAAATATGGGAAAAGACAGAGCTTGCTACTGTAAAATAGGCCCAAACCCATTGCTGGACAGAAATTTGTTAGATGTAGTCCAGTCCAGCTATTCCTGCACTCCTGATCCTACAGCAAGAAGATCTGCAGACCTTCAGAAAAGCCATTCGGCTGATGACAACAGCGTCAATTTACAGGATCTTGTTCCTCTAAAATGTGACTCAGTCAGAGCGCTTAACAAGCCAGGAGTTGAGCTAAGCATAGCTCTTTAATGGGGTTAATACATTAGGGTGCATGCGTGCTGAAAGACTAATGAGGCAAGCTCTTGGTCTGCCTCATACCAGAACCACCTCTCCAAGCAGACGCAGGCAGACTCAAGCCTCTCTCACTAAGGAGTTGGGGAAGAAAAAGTCAGATCTTCGTTGTATCATGAAAACTTTACATGGGGAAGGAGGAATTTGTTCTGCAAAATCCAAGTGTATGCATATGCTAATAAATGAAAAAAGTGGCACTGAATCCAACTCACACGGGCAGGCCTTACCCGTACTATTAATGCTACTAAGCAGACTGGCATCCATGCTGCTTACTGAGATGGTCCTTGTCCCATTTTAACTCCTTAACCAAGTCTAAGATTTGTTGGAGAGAGTGCTGATTCGGACCAAAATCGTGCCAAGCAACTTTCCTACAATTTAGCTGTGTCAGAAAAGGAACTTCAGTGCTCAGGAATATTGTCAGGTAAGGGTTAATTCGCTAATACAGGTATGAAAAGCTCTTGATGACTTTTCTCATTTCTATGAAGATGGTCCCTCTGGATGTGTTGGTGTTTTGCTGTTGCCTAGGCTATTTAACTTCAGGGTGAATTGGAGCCATCACAAGAGAAAGCCATGGGCTTCCCTATTATGTGAGTAGTGAATTTGCTCATGAAGACATGTTCCCTATTTTCTTCTGTCCCAGGCCGATTCAGAACATGCAGAGAGATGCAAGATCTAAGCTACGGGACACAGCTAAGAGATAAGAAGTGAGGTGTCTATGGTGTTACCACCTGTCAGATAATTTTGGATTATTATCCAAATAGGATAATTTGGATATCCAAATTTGGATTAAGTTGTCTAAATTCTAGTTAAATAACATCTCATTGGCCTGAATCCTCTACTTGGCCTGCACAGTTGTGTTACCTAATTGTATCCTCACTCATTCAACCTGGACCTAAGAGAGAGCAGTTCTCTTTTTTTTTTTTTTTTTGAATAAATTCATCTTTTTCTTCCTATGTTTTTTTCATTGCAAGAGCTGAAATGAAAGGAATGGTGATTTTTTTCTTTTTTCTTTCTTTTTTATTTTTTTTTCTGAGAGATAGAAAATACCGAAGCTATTATGAATGTTTCTGTCCTGGTAAGAACTTCAAGTCAGGAAAACCAAAGAGTGTACTGTTGTGCCTTTACAAAGCACTATGAAGGGGGTCAAGTCCAGCACTAACCCATTATAGTGTAATTCTGCCTGTAATACTGACTCTTGTGTGACTGCTGGCTCCTTCTTCATCTTATCCCCACTCATGATCAGCCCTGTGAGTGATTATGAACATTTAATTTATCCTAACCTTTCAGTGAAAAAATAATTATAATTTGTTATCTAAGGGAGACCCCCAGATCAAGTCAGTTACTGAAATGTGGTAGTACTGAATGCCCTAACCAGGATAAGGGATTCACTGTGGCTAGAAGCACTCAGACATTTAGGGCAGGATTCATTCCAGCTACCCAGAGGACACATACCTGCATCTCACTGCATCATCTCAGATCTGCTCTATGGAAAAGCAGCACTTCCATGGTACATTTCATTTGACCTTGTTTTGCTATTGATTTTAGGCTGAGATGAGGTGATAAAAAGAGTCTTGCGCTTCCACACAACATGAGCTTCCCTTGCAAAGTGGGGATGTAAAATGAATATGTGGATATCTTGGGGGGGAAAAAAAAAAAAAAAAAAAAAAAAGGAGTTTAAGAGAGACAGAAAGTGCCTGAAGTCTTGTCTTCCACATGCTCATTCCTATTTCACTTGCTGTGCAAAGAACCATACCCTCTCCACATTGTCACAGGTCTCTGTGGATTTCAGGTCCTTGGTGGCTTGACCTTCCCTTCCCCCAGTGATGCAGCGGATCGTGATTATCCAGTGGCAATCACTGGTGCTAAAAAGAAGAGCGCTTGAACCTGCTGCTGCCCTTCTGCAAGCATCAGGGCCAGGGACTGGAAAAAGGCAGGCACGGCACAGACTAAAAGGTCACGCTGATGAATCCAGAGCTCAGGAAACCTCATCTCCAAGCTGTCTTAGAAGGCTCGCTAACCTTTGTTAATTTTCCACCCTGCTCCATATGTCTGTTTTCCTGTCGCTTGTGTTGTCTTAATTGTTTGGTTCCTTATGGTGGTGAATTTCTAGCAACATACTTTCCTTTTTACTTTTATTTCTAGGCTTTTGAAAACAAACCATTTAACCTTTGGGGCTGATGGATTTTCAAGGAGGCCATGCAGCTGCAGAATCTGAGATGTGCAGAAAGGTGAAAAGAGGCTGGAGAAAGAGTCTAGAATCACCCAAAGATATGTGTTTTGCAAGGCTTTGAGAATCTGTACTTCTTCCTGTCATTGGCTGTCCATGCGGGCCTGTCCTTGTTTTACAAGTTTTTAATTCTCAACAAAATACCAGCAAGTACAATAACAATATATTAGACATTATTGTTAATTAAATAGCACAATGCAGAAATCTTCTTAAGGGATTATCTGTGATAGAACCTCAGGATTAACACTGCTTATGCTCAGGGGTTCATATGACAGACCACCAAAGAAAAGTAGTGGGTAGGTAGTTTTCAAAACAAATTATATTATTTAATAATCATGTTTTTAATACTGCAATTTAAGAAAACAGAATTATCAGCATCTGATTTTTCCACCGATGGCTATAAATTCACTCACAGAAAAAGCAAGATTAGTCACTGGTTAGAAAGGACTGAGAGCTAAAATCAATATGTTATTGCTCAGGCAAAATTATTCAAGTCCTGTACTTATTACAGCTTCCATATGTAGCCGCCTAATATTTTCTCCAGCTGGAAAGTCAGAATAATAACATCTATCAGTATTCCAGGAGAATGTATTGCTTTGGGTTATCTGCCTTCTACCTATGTGTATATAGATAATAGAACATGCTAGGTACCACGCTATTTAGTGCCCTGAATACACTCTTTTGCATTAAAAACACAATGTTTCTCACAGTGCTTTTCTCCCTTATCTTCTCCTCTGAGAAAAAGTACATAAATTGGGCTACTGATTTAGCTGGATATTCTTTAATGTATCTATTTCTGAGCACTTGTGTTAGAGAAAGGAAATCAAATGTACGTGCTTCATTCTTGGAACTGAAAAAGTTGCTTGAATTATAAATTACCATTATAAAAAAAAAAAGGGGGGGGGGTCATATATTGTATGTTTAAGGCAAATATAGGACTTTTAGGAAGTGAAACTGAGATTAAATAATTGGATTTGATGCTTTTCATAGAGCTTAATCTTAAAATGCAGTTTGTTGTCAAGAAGGCCCAGCTGTGCCTGGGTGCTTCTTCCTCTGACCTTCTGCTTTCCAGAGGCCAGCCATTGATGGGGCATGATGACCAGAGAGCGAGAAACAAGCAGCAAAAGAGTAGATGCTCAGGAAGAGTTATTAGAAGAAGCTATAGTATGATAAGGGAAGACAGAAAAATCATGGTGGAATTAGCAAGCAACAGTAATAACAGAAGGAAAAGTCAATAAATACAGCATTGATTTTCTGATGTTCTTTTACGCGTGCATGTGTGCATGTGCAATGCTGCTAACTTGGACTTTTTAATCAATTGAACCAGTCTGTATTGGTTATGTATTTTTCTGCCTGAATAACTTTGTAGTTTGAATATCTTAGCATCTGAGCTGTCCTTGCATATTATTTTATCCCTCATAAGGTTCAGCTGAAAGAGCAGAACTCAGCCTTTACAACTGAGAAATCAGATGGAAATAAGAAAAGAATGACTGCAACAATATTCAAAGGAGAAATAATTTCCCTTGTGCATCAAATTCATCAGTTTGGGTTGAATTTATAAAATAACTTTTCTCATGACTAACAAAAAGCTTGTGATCATTTCTTTTGCTCTTCTTTCACAGCCAATTGGGAGCTGAAGAGAAACAGAGTGAAAGAAGGTATTTTCTGAAGCTTAATGGAATCTTACAGCAGGATTAACAATGAATTGAGAAGGAGGCAGCTCCGAAGCAGGGGCTTTCTGAAGTGTGCTTCTAGTTTTCTATATGTATGTGAATTCGACAGTCAGGCACAAAGACTCAGTAATTAACACTGACCACAGGATAAAGTTCAAAGAGAAGAGAAAAATCCAAACACGAAGCATAAATCATGCTTACTTATTTATACCTGTGCATAAAAACAGATGGGATTTCACATTTTAAAGTTCTGAAAGTTCCCTTTATAGTAGCTGTGTTATTTTTTTGTTTACATTCTTTTCTACTTTTCAGCATCCCATTTTAAGGAAATAAATGAACCAGAGTTCCAGTGAAGCAATGTGAACTGGCACACCCTACCCATACAATATCAATACTTGCATAATTTGTGTATTTACACTGGTCTGGTCCCATGGCCCTGGTAGTCACTGGAAAACAATTGTTCTCAATGACTTCAGCGGATTTTAGCCGAGCTTGCTCATATGTTTGTTTAAAATACCATGATCCAGCAGAACTGGTTCAGAGAGCAGTCTGGTCTTCATCTCAGTTGCCAGTGCTGTGATGGCAAAGCCAACTGGTCTGACTGGGACATCCCTGCAGCACAATATGGCCATGAAAATGTGGCTTTAGCCTCCAAGTGCCTCTATGCCTGGGAACCAAGCCTTGTTCCAAGTCTGCTGCATCCCACTCCAGACCCATTTTTGTGCACATTCAGCTCAGCGATGCAGCTGTCACTCTGCTGGATGATGAGTGTCCCATGAAGTCAGTGCAGCACTACTCTAAAAGGACTGATATTTTTATAAAGATACTCATCGGGATATCCTTAGAAACTGGAATCCCTCATGTTATATAACAGAAACGAACTGAAAGAAAGGCAACATAAAGTGAAGTTACACTATAGGTAACATGGAAATTCAGTGCCTCCACTGATCATTGTATCTATGCCTTTCTTTACACCCAATGCTATTTCCTTTTGCCTTCTTTCAGGAGATATTTACATATATATAGATACGTATATGCATATGGACTATAAATAAACATAAGCTATCCCCATCATGTAGACAGGGACACTATGATGACGCCAAGCTTTCATCAGAGACCAAGCAAGACAGAAGGAGCCTGCAAAATTCTGCTTGCTCATCTTTCTCACGGGTACCCATCCATGCCACAGTCAGCAGGAGCCCCCCACCTCTCACTGTTTTGTGTTAATTAGAAATGTCAGGCAGCAATTTCTTCTGCAGCAAAATCAGGCAGCAAGCTGAAGCTGGTGGGGTATGTTTTTTTGTTTGGTTTTGGAGACTTCCTTGATTTTAATACCTGTGCAGCTGGAAGCTGCTGTTCTTTCTCCCCCTTACAGGTATCACTTCCATCACCCCAATTGATTTGTTGTTGTCACTCCCAAAAGTGCCTTTGAAAACCAGAGGGAGAAAAAAAGAATATCCTTATGGTGGATTGAGGACAAATCGGTACCCATGCACGTTTTTTGTTCAGCATCTCTTGGAGCCTGAAAGGACCCAGCCACTGGTGTCTAGGGGTGTAAAACCTCATGAAGAGCTCACCGCAAAAATGAAGGTACAAGCAGGGAGGGGAGAAGTGTATCTTGGCGAGCTCCCTTACGCAAACAGTGACTGTGCTGTGGGAGGATTAGTCAGAGCCACTTCCAGGTGACAGATCTCAGAAGAATTCATTCACACTTGCAGGTATGATGCACGGGAACCTTGGAACTGGAAAGATCTGTATTTTTCAGAAATAAGTACTGTGTATTACTCACTGATGTACTGTGATCCCTAGGTACTCTACGCCAGTCTTGTGCAGAAAGGGGAACAGTCATCCTGGGGTTGGAAAATTTGCATTCAAACCCTTTCTGTGCTTTCAGTGAACTTTGAAGCCTCTCTGTAACTCTCAGAAAGCCATTTTGCTTCAATAGCAAGCAAGGTTGAAGGAACTTTTCCTTTCGCCCCATCCAATAGGTCTTAAGCTCAGATAGAATCAAAGTTAGGTGGTGTTGTTTTCTTTAAATAAAAATACTTATAAAGTTTGCAATTTGGTTTGATACCAAGCAATACACTTTTCTGTAGAGTGCTTACTTAAAACAATCAATAAAATAAAATAAAATAATAAAATAAAATAAAACGGAATAAAGACCATGCTTACTGAGTTTCTTCGGTAAACTTTGTTCAAACTCCAGGATCAGCATTAAAGCAGAGACTGGATCTTCACTCAGGTCTTCTAAATAGTGGTAGAGTGCCTATTCCATGCTGGAGTAAAGTCCTTCCCTATCTTAACACTGACATTGTTCTTTTTTGCATGGTATGTTTATAGCAAGTATAGATGGAGAACATATTTTGTAGCTGTGTGGGCCACCCAGCAGGCTATAAAGCCTGTTCTTTGCTATCCCCACTTCAGTGAATATTTACACGTTCCCATGCAGAGCTCAACAGCATCAGCACGCAGAAGCCTTGCAGTGTCCTGTGTGAAGCATTTTTCTTCTTGAGAGACAGGTTTCCTTCATCAACAGAGGGGAATTTAACCCACAGCATGGTTCACCAAGCAGTTACAGTCCACAAGAGCAGCTGCAGAGGGTTTCTTCGAGGTACAAAACAGTGATTAAGCAAAAGTACATTGAAATATTTAGCCAACATCATTAGAGAAACACGTAACAAATTTATTGCTGTAGCAACCCAGGGATACTCAACATCATGGGGAGGCAGAAGGAAAACTCCAACCAGCTTTTGTTTCCTTCCCCAAGCTGATAGGAACCCAGCAATGTATTCACAGCATTAAGAGGTGGTATCAAGGCTATTATTCCTGGCTAACCACTTCAGCACTGAGATTAGCACAGAGAATTTGCCAGACACAGCAGGGGTGGAACAGAGGACCTTGTTTGTGTTTAGAAAGCTGCAGAATTTCTTTGCTGACTTGAATGAACTTCAGAAAGAGCCTGAGCAGATAGAAGGATAAACAGAGTGCATGTGAATAGATGTCTCCATCTGCATATTGATTATCTTTGGGTAGAATCCATCACTGTCTTCCAACACCTTCTTTTCAGTGGGAAACAGTGCATCCTTCAGGCCAAAAATTTCTTTGGGAACTTAATGATTGCCTGTTTCAGCAAAGAAGAGAATTTCTTTGCTCTAAGCTGTCCTTTCCACCCCCCATCATCTTCTCCACACTCTCATGGGCTGTGCTTCTGCTTGACCCGGAGCTCAAATTAAGTTCTTGAATCTCAACAGCTTTTGAGGGACAAAACAAACAAACAAATGTAAGCAGAGAATCAGCAGGAGAAACTGTCTCTCAAAGAGACAATTTCTTGGTGATTAATTGATAAATAGAAGCAGGAGATTTGCTTGCACAGTGGTAAGACACCAATTCATCGGTCACATCTTCCCCCTGGGAAAGCCCCAGGTCCTATTGCCACTACCTGCCCAAATGCCACATCTCCCGGATCAAAACCAATAGGCCATCAGTCTTCATGCCCTACCAAAAGTCGTTGTTGACTGGGATGTCAGGGAAAGTGTCTTTGTTACCAGACCATTTTTGATCTTCAGCGGGTTTCTTCTTTCAACTCAGGCTCTGTGAGGTGGATGGGCTGTTCCAACACCAAACTGACTCATGAGATGAAAAAAAAGGATTAATGGCCTTGGGAACTTCAGGCACACTCATAATGAGCCTCAAGACTCTCTAGATAGATTTGCAAACACCAGATCATACTTCACAACCACCTGAACTTCAATTTCCAAACTCGGTGAAGTTTAATACAGTTCCAACCTTTTATTTCTTTAATCAAAATAAGACTGATATAAAAAATAATTCACCACTAATAACCTCAACTTTTGACAGACCTACTTCAATGAGAGTCTGAGTAAAAGCAGATAAAAGCTTTAGGGCTTGGTCCAATATTGGATGGAATCACATCATCCATCAGTATAATGTAGCCCTTTGGGATGGAGCATGATTCATTATTTGTAATTTGAAAGTATTCAATAGCTCTTAATGAGACCAAGCTCTTACAGAGATATTCCCTAGGTCTGGCCAGCACACTGGGTTGTAATCAATTAATATTTTTTGTAAGGTATCAAAAAAGTTTGGGATGAAATATCCAAGTTTGCAGGGTGTTTGGTCAACATTGATAATTGGCAGCCAGGAGAGTGCAGAAGAAATATATCCACTGCAAGACAACATCTGATAACAGTACGGGTCACATTTTGGTAGATGCAGCTCTCACAGTGAAGACTCAGTGACACATTTTCCATATTCTTATTATGAATAAGAATGAGATGCTTTTTCATTGCTTATTTATATACAATTCTAACAGCTGAGAAATACAGGCAGAGATGCTCCTTTCAGTGATGCACTGCAAGTGCTATGATTTGAGATCTGAAACCCTGCATTAAGGCCCAGTTTTACTAACACGGTGTTTGATCTGCAGGTTCAAAGATTCTGAACAGCTTCACCTGTTAAACTATTATCCAAATATGAAGGATGGACAATGTGCTGGGCATGAGGGAGTACATAGAACCTTCAGCACATCTCCAATTGTCTTCTATAATCCTGGAGATGCTGCAAAGGGTTGTGCAAAGAGATAGTAGGAAACTGATGGTGTGTGAATGGTAAGACTGATTGTCTATAGTCCAGCGACATTTAAATTAGACCAATAAACACATTGCAGCCTTGCAGCATCTCTTTCAGTAGTTGCAAGTGCTTCAGGGATGGTGCTGATTTACTGTGCATTTTGGAGGCCTCACGCACACTGCTGAGACATACAAAATACCAGAAGAAGAATCTCAGAATTCTTAGAGGTATTGAAGTGTCTGAATTCACATTAACCAGGAGAAAAATGGGAAATGCAAACCCCAGTGGTAGCTTTCCAATCTCAGTAAGTGCAAATCTCTCATTGTTTTGCAGACTAGTGACATTAAATCAGTAATTTCATCTCCCTGAAGTACCACCCAACACTGCACAGGACACATGGGTAAGTTGTCTCCATGGGACACAAGGAAATGCAGAAGGACAAGGGAGGAGAGAATATTTGTTAGAGCTAGATTTTTATTGACAGGCTTTTTCAAGGGACTCATGACTTTCATTTCTTTTCTTAAAGTTCCCTGTCTGGCCTTGTCACTCTATGGCTCAAAAACACGAAAAATAGTAAACAAGGCCCTCTGCCCTTTGCCCTAGGAGCTACAGTGATCCTCAGCTGGAGATATTTCCTGTTCAAAATCTCAAAGCCCTAGGAATCTCTGTGAGAAGAGCAGAAGTAATAGGATCAGGAGATGTCGCCTACAGTCAACAGCAGTGTTGTGGGCAGCTGACACCTCCTGGTGAGGGTGCTCAACATGAAAAGATAGGAAATCATATAGCTCATGAAAAATGCCTGCTTGGTGGTTAAGCAGGGGTCACTGTTGAAAAAACAGGACATTTGACATCTCAGCCATACCACTCATTCTAATCCAGGTCTTCTATTTATTATCCCGATCTCCTTCCATCTATATCTTCACAGTCAGTGGCTACATCTGCATTTTTCTGTTAGGGGACATTTTCTGGCACTGAGATTGCCAGGCATAGAACAAGCCACGTCTATACTATTACTCTCCTACCATTTAAAACAAGGTGGCCACTTTCAAACTGTGATTGGGTTTGGTCCTTGGCCCAAGGTGAGTCCCAGCTCGTGCTTGTTAAATGAGCTAGTTGGCTGAGGAGGATTCTAGAAATCCAATGGGTTAAAAAGAAAATCAAGTTCCAGCCTCCAGCAACATTTCCTGACACTTTTTAATTCACGGTTGTAGACAAAGCCAGTGTGAAACAGGTCATGGTTTAACAGCAGTTCTGTTTATAAAGGCCAAGCAGATGATTGCTGGTATGAAATGTATTGCAAACGTTACAGTGTGCATCATGCATTACAAACACTTTGAGAAGAGGTTTCTCAGATGCTTCTAGGAGGCCTGCCAATTTGCATATTAGTTAACCATTTATTCAGCTGTCTGCAGTGACATGTCAACCCTTTAAAACTGATGAAAGAGACAATGTATTTCCTTCTTTGCACTGCTAAACAGGATACAAAGGCTCTGATGTGCTTTAAAGTAATTTAACATCTTCAACACAGTGGCCTTGCACAAATCATCTGTGGGAAAGCTGAAGTCCTGTCCCACCAAGCCAGCACATCAGCTCAGCCCAGTTGTCTACCAGCTGTGCATTGTGTCTCTGAGAAATCTTCATAGCTTTATCTAAAGCCCAATGAGAAACTGGGGTCAGCTGAGGCAGGTTATTGGGATATTTTGTACAGACTATAGGGGCACTGCAGATAGCTATTCATTTCATGGAGGTGTATGGAGCTGGATTTCAGAGGAACCCTCATGAAAGGGAGGAAAAATTTGTCTTTACTGGTAGAAGAGATTGCACAAGGACATGAATTCAGGGAGGTAAGATTAAGAAGTAGGGGTGGAAGTTGGTTGAAGAGTGAGAATATTAGTGAGACCCCTCTACTCAGCGTTGGTGAGGCCATATCTGGAGTACTGGGTCCAGGATGACTATGGGATGCAAGTCCTAGGCTACCTCTGCCTCCACAGGCATTACAGCAGTACAGAACATCTTCAAAGACAGGGGTAGGGGCATGGGCTTTCAGAGTCAACCTTATGTTTCCCTGTCAGAAGGGATAAAATTAGAAATAGCTTTGTTTGGTTCATTAGCTATGTCTCTAGATCTCTAGTGGTAGGGAACATTCCTCACTAATGAGCAAGAGGAGGGTCAGGGACATAAGCAGGACATTTTTTCCCATATTCTCTCTTTAACGTTCTCCTCTGGCATTCATGAAGGTGGCACCTGAGTGTCTTGCAAGTATTAATGAATCTCCTCACGTCTCTTGGTTGTATTTACTGTGCATGACTTATTAAATACAATCCAGGCCATGGGAATCTAAGAGGAATTCAAAGACCCATTTGTACTGCAGCACAGTCACTTCTGTTCTATTCAGTCCTCTTGGGCACAGTTGGAGACATGAGAATTACCCATTTAAGTGTAATAAAATCAAACCCATGTAAGCTATTACTTGCTATTAAAGCTTTATGCAATGTGCAGTAAGGAAGAAAGCAAGGTTCCTGTTCTTTTCTTTTCAACCTGCAATAAAGACATGTATGAAGTACTTTGAATAGTTCCAGTGAAAATCCTGAGGAAAGTAGGTCATGAGGAGTTCTCCGGAGGATGGCAAAAGGCCTCTTATGTAAGCTGGAATTTCCCACTTGCTTCCTGGTAAACACTGAGTTATTTCCCATCTGGTTGGCACTTGGTATGGAATGGTTCCTCTTGCAAAGCCAGACACATCTCGATCTCTCTCATTCACCCTGGTGGTGAGGATATGTGCAACAAGCACAACAGGATGATTCACAAAAGGGAAAGAAAGACCAGAGGAATTTATTCACCTCACTCATCTCTCATCATGGGGCAGTGTATTGGGTTTACACGAAAAGGTTTTGGTAGCAGGGGGCTGCAGGGGTGGCCTGGGTGAGAAGAACCCAGAAGCTGCCCCATGTTAGGTAAGGGCCTGTTTCGGCCATCTCCAAAGGGGCCAGCTGCTGGCTACAGCCGAGCCAATAAGCGATGTTGTTTGTGCCTCTGTGAGAACAGAGTTAAGGAATGGAACAATAAAAACTGCTGGGCAGCAGCAGCTGGGACAGAGGAGTGAGGAAATGTAGAGAAGCAGCCCCGCAGCCCCCAAGGTGAGTGCAGCAGCAGGGCAGGAGGTGCTCCAGGCACGCAGCAGCAGTTCCCCTGCGGCCTGTGGAGAGGCCCCTGGTGGAGCAGGCTGTCCCCCTGCAGCCCACGGGTCCCACACGGAGCAGATCTCCACGCTGCAGCCCGTGGAGGAGCCCCCGGTGGAGCAGGTGGATGTGGCCTGGAGGAGGCTGCGGCCCATGGAGAGCCCCCGCAGGAGCAGGCCCCGGGCCGGAGCTGCAGCCCGTGGAGAGGAGCCCACGCAGGAGCAGGGGTCTGGGGGGAGCTGCCACCCGTGGGGGACCCGTGCTGGAGCAGTTTGCTCCTGGGGGATGGACCCCGTGGGACGGAGCTGTGTGGTTCTTGAAGAGCTGCTGCCTGTGGGCAGCCCACGCCGTGAAGGAGCGGCGGAGGTGAAGCATCAGGGCCTGACCGCAGCCCCCATTCCCCGTTCTCCTGCACCGCTCGGGGGGAGGAGGTGGAAGAAGGTGGATGGAGGGAAGGTGTTTTTAGTTTTTGTTTGTTTGTTTGTTTGTTTCTCACTGCTCTAGCTTGTTAGTAATAGGTAATAAATTTTATTATCTCCCCATGCTGAGTCTGCTTGGCCTGTGATGAGAATTGTTAAGTGATCTCCTTGTGCTTATCTCAACCCCTGAGCCCTTTTCATGGTATTTTCTCCCCGTTTCCCTTTGAGGAGGGGGAGTGAGAGAGTGGTTGTGGTACAGCTCAGCTGCCCAGCTGGGTAAAACCACCACAGACAGCCTGCAGTGGGAAGTGATCTGGTGTGATCCTCAGAAACCTTCTCCCATTTAACACTTTAGCCATACTCCCCAGGTGGACTTTTTGTCTCTCACCCCAACTTCTCACCTTTCTGCACCCTTCACTTTTCCTGCTAATCCTTCCCAAATGACTTGTTTATTGTCCTGTTGACTCCTTGTGACCCCTCCTTATTCTGCCTGTTCCCAGGTGTTGCTCCACATAGCTCCCACCCTGTGAGGCTGAAGGCAGCCCATCAGCTCAGGGATGAGTTCACAAGTCAGCCCCCCAGCCTTACTTCCCTTCTGCACTGCATCTGTGGGCTTGGACACCAGAGCTTGGATGCTGAAAGAGCATCTGAGGAACAAATGCATCACTCTGCCTCTGCATGAGCTTCAGTACCCTTCCCAGCCCCATGTCCTGCTTCTCAGGTCACATCTCCCCTGTGGAATGACTTATACCAACGAGTGGAGGCTCAGTGAGGAAGTGACCAGCTCTATCTTCATTAGCAATGACCACAACACATTACCTTACCCGGGATACTAAACCTTGCTTTTAAACAAGTGATACAGAGGAACCATTTGAGCTCTGAAGATACATGATGCTTTTGGTTTTCTAAGGAAATTTCAAAAATAATTTTGTTTTCAAAGTCAGGGATCAAATAAAAAAGCTTAACTAGCATTAACTCTTGGCTGGGCCAGTGTGTATCATTCAATCGTTTCACTATGGAAAATTTCACATCTTCTTCTCAAGTGTATTTTTCTCAATGAGAGAAAAAGTAGCTTTATTCTGGAATCAATTCTTAGGGGAAAAAAAATCAGAACTTTTTTATTTGCCCTCCATTTTTAAAAAAAGAATAGAGCTTTCCCTGACCATTTAAGGAAATGTACATTTTCCACTGAGAAGGAAGAGCTTTTCTTGGCATTTTTATACCACTGAAGAAGCCATTGTTGTTCTACTGTGTGCTTAACTTTCTTCACAATTAAGATAATTATAAATATATGTACTGTTATAAATAAGCATATAGGAATCTATATTTTTCTAAATCTGTGTATATGTTCCTTACATTATATCCTAGATAAAGCTGGAGTGGTGGCGTAATACATATAATGGGATGAGTTAAATGTCAGCACAGAGTGGGCGAATCTGGTGTTATTCCAAACATTCTAGCAGGGTAGAAGATTTCAAAAATTCACTGATGAATAAAGGCAAGTGGCTTCAAACAGTGTTTTCTCCTTTTTAGGAAGTTCTGTTCCTGAAGACTTTGATGGTTCAGTGAAAAAAAAAAAAAAAAAAACAAAAGTAATCTCCACTTCCCCTATTAATTACTTCCAAGGAACTGCCAGTTTTAGAAACATTTTACCCATCATCTCATGGAGGTCTCCGTATTGGATTCCACAAATAGTCTTGCCAAGAAGAAGCATCACTGCTTTCAGTGGAGTTTCAGTGAATACCAAAGAGATCTAGCAGAACAGTGAATCAGTCCAGGAATCCCAGGTTTCTTCCCAGTCTTTAGAGGTTGTTTTTTTTTTCGCTCAGATCTTAGTATCTTCATTTGCTGGACTTTTTCTCTTGCAGGTGACTTGGGCTTTGCATTTTCCAGCCCTCCCTAAATCACAAAGACCTTTTCAAGAAAATGGGCTCCTTTGGGATTAATGGAGACGACTTGTGTGCCACAGCTCAAACAGCTTTTCCACCAAAAGACATTGCTTACTTCTGCTCTTGGCAGCAGAGATCAGACTGTGCTGTGGCACTCAGGAGAAAGCATGAAGAAAAGGTCAAGGAGGCTAATTTGTAATTAAAGGGATGTAATTAAAGGGATGAGTCATTCCGCAAGTGAGCTCTGAACCTTAGCTCATCTCTTATCTGTGCACACACTGATGTCTGCTAGAAGCAAAGGGATGGGGACTTGCTTCATTTGAATGTTAAACATCTGTCTGTTTTCTAGAAAAACAGACCCTGTAGTCTTCACTGCCAACAAGGAGCATTGCAGACAGTCCCTGCAAACCAGATCTACCTAGAGTCATTCTTTCCTCTCAGTGTAATCACTTCTTCATGTCACATTTCTTCTAAGAATCATTTACCAAAAAGCAAGAGTTTTCCTGACAAACGCACATCCGGGAACCTATTGGGAGAGGTGCACTGGAAGTTCTCAGCGCAGAAAATTGCAACACAGTGAAAGAGCAAAGTAACAATGAGGAGGTGGGAGGAAGATCACGGCCCTAGGGACATAAAGATATGATTAAGTGCAAGGTGAGAAAGAAAAGATTTACTCTCCAAGGTTTGTCTGACAGTGAGAAGGAAGAGATGAAGCTGTTTGGAACAAGAAAAAAAATCTTCTGAGGACCACTGCTGCCTTCTCTCCTTTCGGAGATGTTCCTATGACTAAGCAGAACAGAGTTTGGGTGAAGGACCAAAGATCTTTTTTGATAACGAGACCGTTTTCTGGCATCTGGTGCTACCTGAGATTCTCAAGGACAGCTGAGACTTACAAGAGACTGTCTGGTTCAACACTGGATCCATGGGAAACCCTGTCCCTCTACAGCAGATGCTGGAGTCCTCGTGTGACATGAGGGACAGCACATCTCAGCTGTTTCTACATGCTGGTGTGCAGATGTCTCCATCTTAGTTGGTGTCAAAGTGCCCATTTTCATCAGCAGAAACCTGCAGAGCAGCATCAGCTTTGTCAGCCTTCAAACAGGACAAAGGAATTTGCTTTAGAATGAGAACAAAACTTTCCTAAATTTCACTGGTAAGTCCACAGAGAGGACTTCACGGGAGGCACACATTTTCTCAGATGAATTCCTCCTAACATTTCCTTCTTCTTTTTTTCGTTTCCTTTCAAGTCAATGTTTGAATGTCAAGCAAGAGGAACAAGGTGAAAAAAATACCTGTGCCATGGGAGGTAAAATCTTCCCCAGCTGTTCAGCAAATAAAGCTTGGATTAGACTTGTCCCCTCTAGCAAAGATTTCTTGGGAGCTGAAGCCATCAAGAGGTATCAGGAAAACTAGAATGAAGCACAGCTGCCACTTCAGGATACAGTTAGACTTGATGATCTTGGAGTCTTTTTCAACCTCAATGAAAATTAAAATTAAAAAATACAGTCTGGAAAATTAAAGCAGCTGGCTCGGTGGCTGGAATGGGGTACCCAGCCCCCAGAGGACCCAGATAACATGAAGGTATAGGTTGCACAAAAACCTCCCTGTTGAGATATATTCAGAAGACAGGTTCTGGCAAATCTCAAGAGCTTTAAGAACATGTGGGCCTCTTCACACCTTGAAAGAAAATCTACTTTCATCTCTGCTTTTAACTAGTGATGCTAAACCAAAAAATGAAGCGATTTCTGGGCAGATACACATTCTATTCTGTCACCAAAAGCTGGATGGAGAGGTAGAAACAGCAACCCTGTAAGCCCTTGACACAAAATCCACATGAGTGTTTCTGTCAGGACCCACTGTTTATGGACACAGCGTATTTTCTTCACAGGACAACAGAAAACTTGCCCCAGGTCTGCAAAGCATGGCCAGTACTGCTAGATACTTGGTTATTTGAAGTTTCACAGCCTTTCTGAATTCATCAGCTGGATCCTGATGGCCTAAGAAGAAGCTCCATTCCTTGCAGGAGTAGCTGCTTCAGGTGGCTGAATGGACACTGTAGAAATCTAGGAGAAGGAGATGATATCTGCTAGCAAAGCACATTTGGAGTCAGTTTATTTAACACATCAGGAGAAGCTTGTCAGCTGTTGCTGCCAGCAAGTAGAATAACTCCTGTAACACAAATGATGGCTTTCCTCCTTCAGTCTAATGACATCTCTTCAAGCCCATTCAAAAAGTATAAGCTATCTGGTTATTATATCATCTTTTGCCGTAAAGCTTTGTTTCCTTTGGTTTGTCCTGGAGCTTGTGAGGACAAATGAAAAGCAAAGGCAGATTGATGTGGCTGAGCGAGTTCTCCAGAGCTAGTATCGTCCAACAAAATTTTGGCTGACTCATCTAATTAGGAAGGAAGGAGATACTTCTACTAATGGCAATATACACACATGCCTATATATAAACACATATATATGCCTGTGAAAGGAAGCAGCTCTTATTTCTAATTAACTGCCTGACTCTCCTGGCTGTGCTCCAGGTTGAACAGACAGATGGTGACAAGCCACTCTGCTCTATCCTCCCTGTATTAATGTCCTAACCAGAAGCAAATGCTTCCTCCATTCAATACAGAATTGCCTGAAACCCACAGCCAGCCTTTCTGCTGTGTTTTTCATTAAGTCATGAATATCTGAATTTTGGTTCATTAATGCAGAGGTCGTTGAAGGTCTCCAGTGCAATTAATTCCTCAACTGGCAGCCGATTTCTCTGTTAAAGCTAAATTGGGACTGACTCGTGGTGGAAGGTTATGAAGAACAGTATGCAAGGAAAACTGCAAAGCAAAGTCCCCGATGAGCATAACTGCATCTCCACCGTAAGCTCTGTGAGCAGAGGACAAGAAGGAAGTTCTTTCTCTCTCACTATGAGCTCCTTGTCTTCTCATCTCAGAGTAACAGCGCTGACTCCCAGTGGGTCAGCATGGAGATGCTCCTTGATTCAGCCCTGGATCACAGTCGACAAGACAGTTGAAACTGACTCCGGAATCAAATCACAAGTCTCTTCCCCTGAAAACACTGAATGCAAAAACTAGAATACAAACCCCTTCTGTGCTGAACATGCAGCAAAACTGTAAGGCTGTGATTCAAAGCAGCAGCTACGGACCATTGGATCATGACATCACAGCACAATTTATGTTTGAAAGGACCTTAGGAGGGCATTTGGTCCAACCTCCTGCTCCAAGCAGGGCCAGATATGTGTCTAGTGGTTGAAGATATACGTGAAGAGCATTGAAGATAAGGAAGGTAGAAACCTGGGCTAGCGAGGATAATCTCTTCATTGAACTGTCATTTGGATAAAAGTTTGAAAAGAATGAAAAGGCACATTTCTACCATGCAGTGAGGCACAGACACCCGAGCTAATGCTAACCGAGGTAACACTGGAACTGGAACCAGTATGTCCCTACATTTTACCTTCTACATGGACATCAGAGGCAGAAGTTATCTCAGGCAGACCAGTCAGCGTGGTTGGAGCTGCCCTCCCATTCTGTGGATCAGGTCTTGCACTACGATGTTGTCATACACCAAGTAAGGAAGGTACAGCGCAAATGTGATAGCATGAACTAAGAAATTATTCCCACTATAGAAGCATCAGAACAAAGCAGGGAAATCCCAGGCTCCGTGGACTCAGTTTCAAGACTCTCAGTTTTATTCTCAGCTTTGTTACTACCAGTGGGATGACCTTAGGCATTTTTTTTTACCTATTTCTCAATTTCCCAGAGTATATAATGGAGAATAATAACACTAGATTTGCTTCTTTTCTGTCTCTCTATCCTGCAGGGTAACGACCTTATCACTTACTGGCCCTACCAACACACCTGCTTGCTCCACAAGTATAAGATGCCTTTCGTTTCAAATTATCTCACCAATTAACACCAGGAAGATAACTCGGAGTAATTTTGCTCTCAGCTGTTCTTATGTTCAAGCCTGCTGCTTCTGTTTCAGACCTGATGAAGGGTTTCTGTGCCTGAGAGCTCAACAGTGTTCTCCAGCTGCATCTGTTAGTCTCAGAAACAATATTCCCTCCCCCTGTGAGCCTCACCTCCTCACCAAAATGCTTTGGGATAAACCATTGAGGAATTCTAAATAAGACTAGCTATGATTACATGGCCCTGTGCAGCTGACCTATAATCAATAACTATTGAAAAATTTTGCAGACAGGGCATTTAAGTATCTGAGATCACAAAGAATGAGAGGAGGTCCAAGACTGCATTCAATAATTGCCCCTTCTCAGTCCTTCTTGTTCTGATCTCTATAACCTGTCTGTGCCACAGGTATTGCAGAATTATCAGTACATATACATCCCCACTGGCCCCTTTTTTCACCTTTCTTATTTGTTCTCCCAATCTTCAGTGGGTTAGGATGATGTGGTCCCCCACCCCTTTATATACATCATTCAGTGGCCAGGAGACCAAACAGAGCTGCACTACTACAACTCAAGCCAGTCCATCCAGGGAATTGGGAAATCCAGGAACATCTTACCCTGAGATGCTACATATCCAGTAGGTTTTGTTCACCTGTGGAGCAGGTATCGATCAGGCTGATACCTGTGTTTTCTACCTGACAATTCTTAGAGCAATGAACAAAATAAATCAAAAGCCAAAGCAAAAATAAGGAAGAATAATCCACCTGACTGATTTACAAGATTTCCTATTTCAAGATCTTGCTGTTGTCACGCCTTTGTGCTTTCTTAACACCTTTATTGAGTGTCTTCATTTTCAGGGACTTTGGCAGGAGCAGCTCAGCTGGAAGACTTACAGAGGAACACTTTCAAACAAGTGAATTGCCTGGATTTACCCCAGAGACTCTCTGAGACAAGTTATGCTCACCCAACCTACAAAAAGAAGCATGATGGCACAGCAAGAGGGGTGATTCTCCAGTCAGCCCTGGGATCCACTCCGTGCAACTGAGACATGCACTCTCAGCAGTGCGAGCTGGCATCTGACAGCATTACCCTCCACCAACAATTCGTGAGCTTCCTGCCCAGCACCTAAAAACGTATCACACACATTGCACCAGACTCACAATAACTGCAATGCAAAGGGAGAGGACAGATGTTAAGTGAGTACAGAAGGAAAAGGAGCAGGTGGACATTTAGTGCAAAGCTGTTGACTGCTTTCTGCTGTTGTCACTAGGCCAAACGCAAGTTCTACCATAGGTAAAAAAAATGTTCACATCTTTGTTAGGAAACTCTGACCTCTGCCAGTGAGCTCCCTGAGCCCTTGCTCAGGGTCTGATGGGGAGCTGGTTGTGCTCCTACCCAGTTCCTGCCACAGTTTCCTTGGACCTGCTGCCTGGTGAGATCCAAGCTGTAGCTGCTGACTTCAGGATCCAGGATGGGAAAAAATCAAAGGCAGTGAAAGATGAAATGTGCTTTTCAAATACTTGTCTGCCCTGTTGAAGGGCAAGAGGTCTCTCATGTCATGGGAGCAACCACTCTTGGTCTGCAGCAATGCATGTGATGAGCTCATCAATCCCCAAGGAAGCTTCAAGGAAAAACAAAATCTGTTTTTGAGAGTGCAATCAGCCACTGTAAAGCACCTTGCCTGCAAGAGTCAGGCCTATCAATTCCTCATACATGACCCTGTGTGAAAGCAGTGCTGGAGAAAACTCTGCAAGGGGCTATGGAGACAGAATTTCCCTGCAGGACTGGCCCTTGGTGCTTTGTGCTGTCCTTCCCCTGCACGGGCAATGGTCTTGGCACTGCACACATGGGGTGGGCAGCACTCTGCTGGACTTCCTCACCCTTCCCAGCCACCCTCATCCACATGCTCAGCATCCCTTGGCTCTGTGCTCTTCAATGAACCAGGACCAAAAAAGAGCTGATTTTCCAGGCCCACCAGCTCTTCTACATGCATAAGGGATGAGAATCAGCTTTCCAAAGACCCACACATTTGTCAAAAAGGCATTGACTGTTGCAGGGGATGTGTGTGCTGTCTTTACTGTCTTTTCATTCATTAAACCCTAAAAATGAGGATCCAATGGAAACTAAGCTCACTTTCAGATTAATATATATATATTATATATATTATGCATTCATATTTATAGATCTAACTATAGATAGATCTATCTATAGATCTATCTATAGATCTATCTATTATACATTCATATATATATACATATAACTATCAGTCCCAGCCTCTCTGGGTCTTGGATAGATAACCTAGGAGCTATCCATCTAGACTTTTCCAATGTCACAGCTCCATTTCTCCTTGTTATCCTTCTGACACAGCTCAAGGTAGAGTGATTCAGAAGAAAAATCCCACCACTCTTACTTCCTTCAGCCCTAATAATACCACCACCTTTATTGCTCTCCATACCCATTCTCCATGTACAGACATGCAGACAGCCCTGCTCATTCCCTCCACTGTGAAAGCATTTTGGCAAGGAGCACACTCATCACTCCACCTTTAATTAATACCTGCTGCCTGAAAAATACAGTGCTGGTTACTGTCTTTGAAGAGCCCCCAGTCCTGCCACGAGGTTTATAGCTCATGTCTATGATTTAGGTAGGACACATGCTCCCAGCTGCTGCCTTAAAAGCCACATGGGGGCTGAAAGAAAAGCAATGTTGCCTTCAACACAAATCACCTGGCACATGCTCTGGGCCAAAGTCTCTACAGAAAGCCTGGCCACTGCCTCTCCTCTTTATCTTTACAGCAGCAGGCAATGCTCTATCCTCAAAGAATCCTGGTGAAGCAAATAATACCCTGACCCTGGGCTTTCACTCTTTCAGTTCCAACCAAGGAGAATCCTTGCCTGAGGTCATGCATGTTAATAGAAACAGGAATCAGATATGTCCTGCCCCAGAACCTGCCTGCCAGACAAAGCAGCAATAACAGCATTGACAAAAACACACAGAAATAAACTGAAGAAAAAGCAAAAGTTGTTAATCAAGGAGGGCAAAAGCCACCTTCTCAGGTGAGAAGCAGGAGTAAAGAAACATGGTTTGACTCAGGGGAACGTTGTGTAACGCCGTCCTTCCTGGTTGAGGTACGTAGGAACTACACAATCACACGTTTTAGGGAAAAGGAACACCTCGAGGAGGAATGCTTGCAGCTAAATTGCAACTTTGTCATCAGCAAAAGTTGGATATCAGCTACATCAGGCAGTAAAGGAGACAGAAATTTGTCTTTGGACAATCCATTACTCAAAAAGATCATCAGGTTCTCCAAGAAATTGCTCAAGGCATTTCCCAACTCAATGTGAAGACTTTCTGGATCCTGGGGGAAATTTGGGTGGATTTCTGTGTCTGACAGGGCTTAGGTGAAAACAGCTGATTTCTTTCTTCATTGTACTATGTCTCAATTGCCTTTGAACAGCTTTAAGTAATCTCATGGTTAGGTTTAAACTGAGCAGCGATTTTGATGATTGCAGTCTTGGAGTTAAGTACTACTGTTTTATGAAATTCAACAAACTTCAGTTAGGTACTACTAATTTATGAACTTCAGCAATTCCATATTTTGCCTGCATTTCCCATCCTACACAGGAAGCCTCAGGTCAGATTTAAAGACTTTTCCACCAATGGGAGTTTGGTAGATAAGTGTTTAAAATGTTCTGAAACTCAGGGACACAAGGAACATCTGCTAGAAAATGGTGAGCAAAAGGTTTCCCTCAGGTGAAAAGCAGAAATAAGTCCCCTTTGCAGAGACATTCACAAACATTTATTCTACCATAGAAATGGTACAAACTGTTTTGTGTGTGTTTTGTTACTTTCTTCTAAATATTTTGGCAAATTTGACATGGATTTGTAGTTTCTGCCAGTGAGTTGGGTTTTGAAAGCCAGGGTGAGTTGGCAGATAGGAGAAATAACAAGGGAAGGAAGCAGCAAAAGCAGTCCTATAAAACCCTAGTTGCAATGGGGAAATATTTGACCCATGGCACAAGGAAACTTCTCTCCCATAAAGAACTCCTTACAGATGAGCAGTGGTGGAAGAGACTTGGAGCCTTACAAGACTGGTGGTTAAAATCCTCTTAGGTTTTATGCCAAGACATCTTTAGAAGCCTCCTCCTCTTCACTGCCTTCCAGACATAGAAAGTGCCCATTTCACTGGGCCTGAATTGAGAAACCTGCTGGTCAGAAGCAAATAAATGCCACCTGCTTTGCAACAGCAGCAATTACATCCACAGATGTGTACCCATGAAGAGCCATGGCTGAAAATACCACAAAGTTGAAACATGGGTGGCTGGTGAGGAACAGGGATAGAAGGATTTTCTAAGGAGAGATAAACCCTAAAACATCCTCTGCTTCCCATCCCTCCACGAGGCTATCTTATGAGCTCTGTTTCTTGGGTAGGACAGAAAGAGCTTGAGGGAAAATGTCTGAGGCAGCATCCAGCTGAAGAATGGGTATTTTTGAATTTATGAATATTTTCAAACAGCTTTAATCAGGAGTTCATTCAAATAAAGAAGAAGCATCTCTCACTTAAATGGGACCAGGAAAAGATAAAGTAACATCTACAGAGGTGCCTACTGGCGCTGAATGTCTTCATTAGCAATTACCCTATCTGAGATACTTCACAAAGGTTATGTTCTCAGCAGATGTGAGCTGAAGGACCTTCAAGTACCACAAGTTACAAATCCTTCTCGAAAATGTGGAGACCTCAGCAGTCAGAAGAGTTGTCTTTGTGGAGCTGTGAAACAGGGCTAAGGAGAGTGTTACTATTATAAGTCAGTGGCTGCACTTCACAAATCCAGAGTTGATAATAACGTACCTATTAAAAGCTGTTTAGCTCCTGATATTAGTCAGCTCTTCAATATTTCCCATGCTGAGGTGCCTGCAGAAGGCAAATGCCTCTTTAGCACTCTGCCCACCACAGTTAGACCTGAGGGGAATGCTTTGGATGCCCATTTATATTTCAAACACTTAAAAATGATTTCCTACATTTCCATGTGCTTCTTGAGAGTGATTTTCTGCCTGGAAAGGTTATGTCAGTGTGCATGTCTCCATGGCAGGAGTGCAGTGGAAGAGGTCAGCAAACACCATTCCCATCCCAGAGTCCAGTGAAGATGTCCACAAAGATGACAAAGGGACTGGAGTTTCTTTTTGGTGAGGAGAGGCTGAGATTGCTGGGGCTGCTCATCCTTTTACTTAATAACTGAAGGGAGAATGCGAAAAGGGTGTAGTCAAGCTCTTGCCAGTGGTGCCCAGTGCCAGGACAAGAGACACTGGCCACAACCTGGAGCACAGGAGGGTCCCTCCGAACATCAGGCAGCACTTCTGTGTTGTGCTGGTGCTGGAGCCCTGGCACAGGCTGCCCAGAGAGGTGCTGGGGGTTCCTCCTTGGGGATCTTCAAACCCACCTGGATGTGGGGCTGGGCAACCTGCTGTAGGTGGCCCTGCTGGAGCAGGAGTTGGTCCAGGTGACCTCCAGAAGCTCCTGCCAACCTCAACCAGTCTGCAGTTCTGTGAAATGCAAGTGAGTAGGAAGTAGCAGTAGGGACAGGAAAGCAGCCATTGGTACATGCTCACTAGCCCAAAGCACCGTAACATGTTCATCACCTGAATGCCAAAGGCAATGAGAAACACTTCTTTTCCTCCTTTTTAGCAAGACTTTCCCTCAACTTGCTTCCTGCCTTTTGCACTGTGAGAAATCTGCTGGAGACGGAGACCGAGCTGAGACTCTCCTAAATTGAGATTGGGTGAAGGCTCGTGTCAAACAGATCTGCAGGGGTCTACACTTATACACACCATGGTGGTCTTTAATAAAGCAGATGTGGGTAAATGGAATAGGGATCAAAGAAATTCATAAAACCTGGGTGCAATGGATATTGCCAGAACCCAATATATAAAACATTATATAAAGCTAGGAAGCAAAATACATAACCCTGCTAAAGAAAGTCTAAGCTGTCACAGTTATAAAAATAATAAATAAATAAATAAATAAATACCTATGAAGGTAAGCCCCATTCTTAATAGCTTACTTAAAATAAAACTGTGAGTTTACCTCTTTATTTCCCTTTCTTCTACACAGAACAGGCAAAGCAAAGGCTTCCCAAGCCTTTATGATAAATTGCACGCAGCTAGAGTAGGCAAGGTATTTACAAGTTGTGGTTAATAGAAATGTTTATCAAAGACAGTGTAATTACCAGGCAACTTGCTCGAAAGCAGAGTTATTAAAAAAAAAATGGGGAAAAAAAGCAAGAGTAGGTACTAAAACAGAAATTCCCATGAACATATGTAAAAGCAAGTAGCTTTCAATCCAACCTGGTGCCTCAGCTCTTTTTACAGAGCAATAAGCATATTATGATAGAACAATATGACCAAGGAAAGCAAGAAATTCCTGTGTTAGTGGGAATAAATAACAACAATAAAAGGCCTGGGGGGTGTGGAGGGTGTCACTATCCTTTGTTTGAGGGTGTTTATTGAGTGAGACACTAAGTCACCTAACCAGCCAAGCCAAATGGGACTTAATGTGTATATCTAAGGTTAAGTACATGCTTTTTTGCTTGTTTTGCCAAACACAGTCCCTAGGTAATCGGAAAATCACCTTTGAGGCATCATTTCAGAGCAATGCTAGGGGCTGTTTTATCAGAGATGCCAGCTGCTGCTGAGAGGCAGAGCAAGTGGGGCTCCCCACGAGCAGAAATAGCAGAAAGGGTCACTGGTGTGCCTTGGCCAGGCTCCAGGCCACCAGAACATCTCTTTGAACCCTAAATCTCATGATGATCATTACAGATATGAATATATCTGTCTTGAATTTCCAAGCAGCATTGCTGTCCACTGTTAAGCAGCCCTCCCATTTCACAAAATCATGGAATCAGAGTGGTTGGGGTTGGAAGGCACCTCTGGGTCCATCTGATCCAACCCCTGCTCAAGCAGGGACACCCAGAGCTGCTTGCACAAGACCATGTCCAGATGTTTTTTTGAAGACCTCCAAGGAGGAGTCCCCAGCACCTCTCTGAGCAGCCTGTGCCAGGGCTCCAGCACCAGCACAGCACAGAAATAGTGCTTGATGTTCGGAGGGACCCTCCTGTGCTCCAGGTTGTGCCCAGTGCCTCTTGTCCTGGCACTGGGCACCACTGGCAAAAGCCCAGCTCCACCTTCTGTTTCACCCCTGAGGCAGCTGCATTTCAGCACGGAGGCAAAGCAATCACTGTACACATTGCACCTTCTGAACCCTGGCTGCAAGGCAGAGTTGGGAGTGAGCATTGATGATTATATTCTGGGTATGCTCAATTATTCTGCCAATGGAGACCTACTAGGCAGATGAACAACTATTGCCATGCTTTTGTTTTTTATGGGTTTCTCTTAAAAACTGTGGTCCACCTGTGTGGATTCATTTCATTTGGAGACTATCTGTGTGTTTTTTCCTTCCCATTGGATGTATTTTGAAGGATATTTTTTATAAAATTAAAAAAAATGAAAATGAAAATGAAAATGAAAAAGAAAAAGAAAAGGAAAAGGAAAAAAAAGAAAAAGAAAAAAAAGAAAAAAAAGAAAAGGAAAAGAAAAAAAAGAAAAAAAAAGAAAAAGAAAAAAAAGAAAAAGAAAAAGAAAAAGAAAAAGAAAAAGAAAAAGAAAAGAAAAAGAAAAAGAAAAAGAAAAAGAAAAAGAAAAAGAAAAAGAAAAAGAAAAAGAAAAAGAAAAAGAAAAAGAAAAAGAAAAAGAAAAAGAAAAAGAAAAAGAAAAAGAAAAAGAAAAAGAAAAAGAAAAAGAAAAAGAAAAAGAAAAAAAAAGAAAAAGAAAAAGGAAAAAGAAAAAGAAAAAGAAAAAAAAAGAAAAAGAAAAAGAAAAAGAAAAAGAAAAAGAAAAAGAAAAAGAAAAAAAAAGAAAAAGAAAAAGAAAAAGAAAAAGAAAAAGAAAAAGAAAAAAAAAGAAAAAGAAAAAGAAAAAGAAAAAGAAAAAGAAAAAGAAAAAGAAAAAGAAAAAGAAAAAGAAAAAGAAAAAGAAAAAGAAAAAAAAAGAAAAAGAAAAAGAAAAAGAAAAAGAAAAAGAAAAAGAAAAAGAAAAAGAAAAAAAAAGAAAAAGAAAAAGAAAAAGAAAAAGAAAAAGAAAAAGAAAAAGAAAAAGAAAAAGAAAAAAAAAAGAAAAAGAAAAAGAAAAAGAAAAAGAAAAAGAAAAAAAAGAAAAAGAAAAAGAAACAAAAAGAAACAAAAAAAAAGTGCACTATTTGGTAGATGTTGAGCACTGACTCAAATGCAACACCTGCCTCCCAGATCATCCACAAAGCAAAGCTGGACAAACAGCCTGGCTGCTGCTACTGCAGCCAGGCTCACCAGAAAAGCAGGAGTCATCCCAAATTTGTGGACTATAATTAATGCTTTCATGGCCAAAAAGCTTCAGCTCACTGTAAAAACAACCTCCCTGTGGTGAACACTGGCTATTTCTATGCTACTAAATTGGTCTGAACACTGTCAGCTGTCCTGAATTTAGAAAGGTTTTAGCACAAGTCCGGTAATGGTTTGCTAGTTCAAGGAAAAATAAAAAAGAATTTCACAAAACTGAAAATTGATTTTGAAAGATTCTAAGATTCTTACATAAAACATTAATTGCAAAGCAGTCAAAATAAGGCAAAACAATGCTGTATGGAGGAATATTACAAATAGCCCTAAGCTGCAAGTAGCACAATTTTATAAGCAAAACAAAAAGAATAACCTATTCCTGCTAAATGTTTTGTAGGTTTTATGCTGTTAAGAAACACTAACAGGGGTCAGATATTTGGGGTTAAAGCTGTTGGTGTTGAAGTAGAAAGAGTCTGTGTGCCCCCACACTGGGAACTGGAACATCTTCAGGGCACAGCCCACTCTCTGCAGTCTCTAACACAAATCTGCTTTATTATAAATTTGATAAATTCATCTGTTAAATTTATAACCTTATTTCTAGGCAAGTTCTGTGTAACCCAGCCTGATTTGGTACTGTGGCTGATTCTGGCTGTTCAGATGGAAAACAGGTTCTTTGCGCACTTCTCACCTGTGACTATTTCTTCTGATTCTTCTTCCCTTTATGTCTCTTTTTTCAATTATCTTAGGCTAAAAACCTTAACTTAGATAGCTTTGCAAAACTTTATATACCCTGCTACATCCCTATCAGCATAACTTGCCAGTAACTTATTATTTATTCTTAATATTTAAGGTTTTTTTAGTCAACAATCACACAACACCTAGTCCAATAAATACAGTGAAATGCCTACAACTGTCCCAAACAATTCTTGTACAGTTGGAAGTGAGTATGGGCCTGGGACTATTTCCAACAGCCAGCATTCTTATAGTCCTCCTACTTGCACGGTAAAAAATTTTGTGGTGTTTGCACAGCCATTTCTTGTCAACTGGCCTCAGAGGCAAAAATAATAATACTGAACAAGCAAAAATAAATAAACAAACAAATAAATAACAGGAATATTTAATTTACTTAGAGAGGTGTCGGCATTGTATTTCAAAGCACTTGTTTGTCAGTTTCTCTCAGGAAGTTTTTAAAAGGTTGCCATGGATTCAGAAATGAATGGCCAGAGGAAAACATCAGACCACGGTGTCTCAGCTCCTGCAGAATTTACGCCGTTCCCACTGGCGCTGAGCTGAGAGCACTACTTCACTTTTGGCAAAAATCTCTCTTCCAAAAGGCTTCTAGCCTTGAGCTGATGACCTCAGCAAGAAGATGTACCCGTTGGAGCCGCTCCAGAGAGAAGCAAAAGCAGAGATCTGGAAAACATGGCCAGGGAGGAAAGAGAAAAAGAACAGATTTTTTTTTTTTTAGTCTTGGAAAGAGCAGATGTGAGTCTGAAGATAAGTGAAAATTTTGTAGAGAATATCTTAGTACCAAAGAATATAAATGGCTGAGAAATAGCTGGGAGAAATTCATAGAAACAAATATGTCACAAAGAAGCAGGATAGTGTGGATGGCACTTCCTGCTTGTGAAGCCACAAAGCCACAGGTAGATAAAGCCGGGGAGATATGGTGAGAGAAAGCAGGATTTTTTCTGCCTTTTTCTCTCATAATCTTTCCCTGTGCATCCACTAAGGACCAATGTCAGAGGCAGCACCTGAGCCAGATGGATGCTTTGCTCTGAACGGGGATGTCTGCTCTCCCCTTCCAAAGCAGCAGGTGCCCCACCAGTTCCCAGGGTAGTTCCTTCTGATGCCTAATCAGTCCTGCTGCCAAAAATAGCCATTGCTTATTCATGCTAAAATCACTCCAGTAATTAATAGAAAATTAATTCAAGCCGGGCTGCAATACCCCCGAGAGCGTACGACCTTGCTTTGTTCAGTGAAGAAGAATTAGCCAAGGTCCATCCAATGTGAACCATCAAATGGGAGAAGCAAACCGTCCCCAAACTCCTAAAGTCTTAGCTCTTTCCTTTTCTACTCTGGGTTTGTGGACCACAAGGGAGGAATAGCACCCGTTCCTTTCCCTGTTAACTGTTTATCTGTTTCTGTTCCCTGGTCAGCAATTATTTTGTAACATCCCTGACATTTCCTATTTTTTTTTGTTTGTTTGTTTGTTTGTTAGTTTTTTGTTGTTTTTTTTTTTTAATCTTCCCTCCTCTTTTTTATTTTTTTATTTTTTATTTTTATTTTTATTTATTTTTTACTTTTTCTTTCCCATCTCTGGATGCTCTACCTATAGTCCCATAAGTCTTAACCTGGTCTCCTATGGAAATATGGCTTATGTTATTTGCATTGCTTCTCCATCCTTCCATCCATCCACCCACACATCTGGCTGGCTAGCAGCAACCCAGGTTCAAACAAATTCGATGAGGAGAAAGATCTCAAAGGTCTAGACATGCTCTTAGGATTGTGAAAAATGGTCAAACAGAGGAGAAACCCAAATGAGTAATCCCACCAAAGGACCTCGGCTCCTCAACCACTTTTAGAAACAGCAGCCAGCTGGTAATTCAGCACATAGGTTAGATGGGCCCAGCATCACATCCATACCCTGAATTTTGGTGCCTTTTGCCCAGATGAAGAGAAAGGAATCATGGGAGGGAGCTGGAGGGCGTGTGACAATACCTAAACAGGGAGCTTGGAGCTTAGGGAGCAGAGGGTACATGTGCATGGGGAACTGAGCTTCACTAGTTTTGCTGTTCATCAGAAAACTTGATTCATGAAAACTGCACCTTTGTGCTCAAGCTGCATTCTGTAAGTCTGTCCCCTCCATTTTGGTCTCATCAGATCCCTGTTTTAATCCCAGTCACATTTCTGTCTCCATCCTTCGGCATCTCAGTTTTTGCCGAAGAAACTGAGAACGTAGTTGTTAAGTCATGTGCTCGCTGCAGAGCTACGGTATCGATTGCAAAAATCTATGATTGGGGTCTGTGGCATGTCTGAAAAGGTTACAGTGAAGCAGGATGTGAAATTTGTAAAGGTCAAGCAGGAGAAGGGATTTCTGACTCCTGCCTGGGGATGTATGAAGGATGATTTCAGTCCAGTGACAAAACGAAAAATGTAACCACTGGGATCAGCTTTGAGTCATGCTATTTGAACCTTTTTTTTCCTCCCTTTTTTTCTTCCATTTATCTATGCATTTATTGGTGAACATTTCACAAAACATGACTGTCTGCAATGCAGTGCTCTGTCTTTTAGCCAAGTGTCCAAGATCCCACTGTAGTCTGTAGAGATTTAACCAACAAAGCCAATGGAGCTGGAGACACAATTTGTCTGACTAAATTCAGGTGTCATCTTTAGGCTAAGTTAAACAACAGACCAAGCTCTTCTGACCACATCTCCCCTGAGTGTAGAGAGCATTCTGGGTGGCATGGCCAGATACAGACCCTAATTGCATCCCCAATATCATCATTAGTGGCTGATGAGAGAAGAAATCCAGAGCATCACTGAATCACAGTATGATACAGGCAGATAAAATCTGGTAATCTGAAGATACACCAAAGAAAACCTTGGGGATGTAGATACCAGCAAGGAAACTCTGAAGCAACGATATATATATATATATTTTTTAATCTATATTGATCACTTTGGCTTGCTGTCATGACAGGAAAGTAATGCTTGGAATTAGAAACTATTTCATTTGCCTGATACTGCATAACAAAGGGCCTCCTAGCCAGTACTTAAGATATACAGACAGAGGAAAAAATATTAAAAATGTTAAAAAAAAAAATCTTTTTTAGAGCCATTTGCATACACCATATTTAGCAAAAAAATAAAACAACCCATACCTCTCTTTTCATAATGTCTCTGAGAAACTGTGGGTTGATTTTTCAAATCAATTTTTTCAGCTAAACAGTCAAAATGGAGGAAATGACAGATATTAGTCGGAATTTCCATTATCTCTCCTGGTTTACACAGCTTCTCTTCTGCTATCCTAAGCATTGGAGCATTTGATAAAGCAGCCAAGAAAAAAAGCTTTTTTAATGAAACAGTTTTTGTCAGAATTTGCCAATTCATCAAAATCAAATTGCTTCAAGACACAGCATCTCTCTGGTCCAATTAGTTTATAATTCGTTAACACGAAGCAGAACTGTTATAAGAAGAGGGACAAAGACAAATACAATCTGAATTCCAGTATCTGTGGGTAGAGCATCTTCTCAAGGGAAAGGAAACGTGACTTAAAAGGACTGATCCTGTATCTCCCTCACCTTAATTGCATGCCCTGACTGGTGGAGATTAGCTATGCTAGATTGATCTTGGGCTCTCTACTTGGGTTTGATTGCAAAATCCACCCTGAACTTAAAATAGTTTTATTATTTCTGCAGAACATTTCTTTGTCAACTAACTGATATTTTCCAACACAGAAAGCATTTTGTCAACAAATTCCTGACCAAGTCACAAAACAGTCCTGACAAACATATTCCATCGAGAAAATACTTTCCCCGTATTTAAGACCATGAAGTGAGCTCTGGTGCCAAAGTCTCTTCCCCAAGCTGTGTTAAAGTGGGGTAACTACCACTCTCTGAGAGACCACTACCCAAACTCTGGCTTCAGAATGAGGACAGGGGGACAAAGGAAACTTGGTGAGTCCAGCCATCAGGTCTACCATTTACTACCTGCAGCCACCAGACTAGAAACCTTGGCCTCTTCCCCATAGAAATTATGTGGGCTCAGAGCAATCAAATCTTTTTTTTTTTTTTTTTTTTTTTTTTTGATGGAAGAAGAAGGTGACAGTCTAGGAAGCATCTCTGCTTGAGTGTTCTGGTTCAGGTCTGATGCTTCCTTATTGCATGGTCTCAGGAAAATCACGTTTTCTGCCTGTATTTCAAGTTACTTTTTGATATATCTGTCCAAAAGAAGCTGCAATGCCTGGCATGCAAGGGGGTATGGAAGTGTTTTGTGAGGACAGAGCAAGCATAAAGCTTCTTTGTGATCCCAGCATGAGCTTCTCTCCCCACACTTTGCCCCAGCTCCAAAGCGTAGGCATGGGAAAATGCACTCCATTTTCCTGCAAACAGCTCGGGGATGCACGAGGCATCTCCAGCAGAGGCTGGCAGGGATCCCACATTCCGAGTCTTTTACAACCAAAAGAGCTTAGCAATTAGGAAAATAACAAAAAAAAAAAAAAAAAAAAAAAAAAGTCAAATGCATTTTTGATGCTCTGAAGTTGCTGAGATTTTAAACAAACAGTCTGGGCTGCTCCCACACACCGAGGGCTCTGTGCACCAGCAACGCAGCAACAGCACCACCGTATGGGGGATCTGCAACCCCTACAGACCTGGGAAATTTTGTCCATCTACAGTTTGCTTTACAGACAGAATTAGCACGATGATGGGATTAGTTTGGAGCAACGCATTGATTTCATGGTTGTCAGCAAGAGCGTGCGTGATGTGAAGGTGAACTTTTCCTCCAAGGCTGGTCGGGCAAATCGCTGAAATCTGAAATCCCAAATGGGAACAGCTGGTGCCTGGTCCCTTGTAGAAGCAGTCAAGGTCCAACAGGCTCCTCGCCTGTCAAAGCCTTGTAACGATCACTGTACTTGTTGGCACCCACAAGTGTACACATTGTACCTGTGACATTTACAGATCTCAGAACACTTCCCTTGTGAAACAGGTGTCATCAGCCCTATTTTGCATTAGAGAAAGAAGAGGCACAAAGAAGCAGAGGCATATGGCAAATGTCCATCAGCAGCCCAGTGACGGGGACCTCAAGACCTTTCTGTCTTTGTTCAATGCTCAGCTCTTAATGACTGCTCAAGTCTCCTTGCTGGACCCAGGCAGCCTATCCTTGCCTGCACGTGCTCTGAAGCTTACTTGAACAGAAACCTAGATGTAAACCCTTGTAGAATTTCCTAGACCATGACCTAAAGCGGTGGTAAGCACCTACACCTGGAGCTGGAGCTACATCCCTGCAGCCTGCCAAAGGCAGTCCAGCAGCAGCAGGAATCATGTTTCCTGCTGCTGGAGCACAGCATGCCTCCCCACCCCAACTCATGTGCATGGGAGGGTGGAAAACAGCTGTGAGCTTGGTGAGAAATACCTTGGGCCAGCACAGGGGACATACTGCCTCCTATTGTCCCAAGCACAGCCAAGCCCCAAAATGACGCTGCCTGTAATCACACTCACAGGGCATTGGGCCGTCTCCTCCTGTGCTATCTGTCCATCCCTCTCTGTGGACATCTATATATCTACTTGTTTTTAAATCTTTCTCTCCCCTTATCTATCCATCTGGTTTCTTGTCTGTCCTATCATATGTCTCATTTAGGATCCATGATTCCCTCCTTATGGACACGTCTGTAATGAGACTTTCCTTACTGCCATCTAGTGACTCGGTGTCGTTTGCTCTCCATCCGTTCTGACTTGGGACAGCTGCTCCTGAGGCTGCTTGATTTCCCTGAAATGTCGTTGTGCAGCTACTAGGAATTCTCACTATGATGCCTAAAATTTGCTGTTAAAATCCAATATGATATAGTCTATTTTAGCAAACACATCCCCACATCCTGAGCAGGTTTACGGTCATCACAGGAATGCTAAGGACAAGGAAACACCAGCCTCTTTTTTTTCACATCCTCAGTCTCAGCTACACAGAAAACTCCAAGGATAGACCATGATATGCAGCTATCACCAGCTGATTCACTGCACCCACACCAAACACTTTCAAGAACTGGAAAAGTCAGTAAGATTCCCCCTGCAAACTCCACAGAGGAACTTCAGAGCACTCTGAAAACTCCTAAAGGGCTTTTTTTGGCCATTTTTGGAGGTGAGGCCTGAGCTTATCTCACCTGCCCTGGATGCTGACCTCAGTAATCACCTTATGGAGAGGTGGCCTCTTTGCATTCACTACTGAAAGAAGTAGGATGACGGACAGAGACTTGATTCCTTGTCAGTGCAGAGTGAGTTGAAACAGCTCTTCTCCAGGGATGCTGTTCAGACAGACTAGCACTGATGTGAAGATCAAGAGGAAGTCCCAAGGCACCCTGGATGATCAACAGGTAAAGGAGCTGTAAGCCACGGTCATGCTGAGCAGAACTGTGACCTCTCTGCAAGGCCAGGCAGCCTTGGACAGCGATTCCTCCTGTTCTGGCACTTAATTCTGGCTTGAATTAAGGCGTCTGAGAAGGCATCACACCTCCGAGCTTGAAGGTTGGACTCTGCAAGATCCCCTGATGATTTGGCTCTTTCAGTGGCTGCAATTCATCCAGGCGCCCTGATGAGTACATAGAACTTGACCTGCAGTTTCCTTCTTACTGGTTCTGTCTTTCTTTTTCTTTTTCTTTTTTTTTTTTTTTATTTTTTCTTCTCCACTTAAAAGACATCCCCATGAACAGGGCAGCCTGTGCTTGAAGTCTTAATACATTTTCCATGCCGTCTGACAGGCTTTGCTACATCTTCTTCAAACCATCTAGTCAAATGGTGCTGCAGACCAGGAAATTGGTGCTTTTTGTCTTTGGAGATGCTTGGTATCTCTATCCAGATTTCCCAAGCATCATTTCACCTACTGCCTTTCACGTCCTCAAAATTCCAGCTAATGCCTACCACTGTGATCCAGCCCCTCAGTGTGATTGGTGGCACCATGCTCAGTATCACATCCTGCCACAACTTTTTCAGCATGATGCCAGACAGGTGAACAGCAAATAATCAAGCCCTCCAACCCTGCCTCCTCAACAGAAAGATCCAGAGCTGTATCTGTCAGGAATCTGCAGTGTCAACATAAACCAACCTTAAAAAAATAAATAAATAAAATAAATAAATAAAAAGATTTGTAGACATCCTTAGATCCCCGAGGGAATTAGTCTTCTGCATGTAATTAAATTAACTTGGGATTTTAAAACATCGGGAAAATAAGAAATAAAATTAAAATAAAAGATACCATGCACTTACAATGTTATGGACAAATACAGGTTAATATGACTGTTGTAACGGGGCATGTTTGCCATCTTCAGGAGTTGAGCAGGAACTGCACATATACATTCAAAAAAAGTGAGAAACAACAACTGATGTAAGTACATACAAAGTACTTGAAGGAAGAAATATTCATTCCAGGTCTGGGTGGATTTGACTAGGGGACCAGGTTATCCTCTCCAGTTGGATCTCTTCTTGCCTAACACAAGAAATCAGACCCTACGCGGGAAAACATAAAGAGGTAAAACAAAAATTACCCTTAAATGTTTTTGAAAAAAGAACACCAGAGCCTGAAAGTGTATTGTTTTTTTCTCCAGCTATCCCATAGAAGTTGTCTATAAATGGGCTGTCCTTGGGAGAAAAAAATAAAATAAGATGAAGCAAAAGGCAATAGACACAGAAAGGAAGTTTTGTGGGGTTTTTTGTTTGTTTGTTTGTTTTTGTTTGTTTGTTTGTTTGTTTGTTTTTGTTCCTTTCCCTTCCTTTCTGTTCTGTTCCATTCAAGAGTTCAAAGAGGACTTGAAGATAAAAATCTTCTCATAGGAAACAGGATTTGCAAAATTATCCCCTGCATCCAAAGCTGTAACTCATGGTAGCACCATTAACATCAGCAGAGTTATTCTGGTTGATCTTCCATCACTCATCCTGCAGCCATTGATGAAGAGAAAAGATCCACCAACATGCCGACACACCTTCCTTTCAACTTGAAGTACCTGGTGTCATAAGAGGTAAATTGTGTGCAAGCAAGTCCCTGAAGGCTGTTACTGCAAAGCCTTATGCTCCTGAGATTTAAGAAGATCTTTCCTTTAAGAAGATTTTTCCTTTCCTTTCCTTTCCTTTCCTTTCCTTTCCTTTCCTTTCCTTTCCTTTCCTTTCCTTTCCTTTCCTTTCCTTTCCTTTCCTTTCCTTTCCTTTCCTTTCCTTTCCTTTCCTTTCCTTTCCTTTCCTTTCCTTTCCTTTCCTTTCCTTTCCTTTCCTTTCCTTTCCTTTCCTTTCCTTTCCTTTCCTTTCCTTTCCTTTCCTTTCCTTTTTCCTTTCCTTTCCTTTCCTTTCCTTTCCTTTCCTTTCCTTTCCTTTCCTTTCCTTTCCTTTCCTTTCCTTTCCTTTCCTTTCCTTTCCTTTCCTTTCCTTTCCTTTCCTTTCCTTTCCTTTCCTTTCCTTTCCTTTCCTTTCCTTTCCTTTCCTTTCCTTTCCTTTCCTTTCCTTTCCTTTCCTTTCCTTTCCTTTCCTTTCCTTTCCTTTCCTGCTGGTGTGCACTGAGAAGTGGCCAAAGGACATCATGGATGGAAGAGATCTCATCAACCGGCCAAAGAAAACATTTGTGCTTCAGTCTGGAATGTGGCTGAATTCATCCTCATCTGTGGTGGGAAATGCCATTTTCTTTAACAAGCCTGGATTATTTACAGTACACTCTGGTGAGAGTTCAAATGTCAAAACTGGACCCAACCTCTACTTGACAGAGAGGCCAATGAATAGAGGCATGCCACAGTGTATATGACGTGGAGGTAAGAATAATACCAGAGAAAGATATCACAAAGTCCCTTTTGTTTCAACACACTTCAAAAAAAAAAAAAAATGAATTGGGCATTGTCTCTTACTAGATTATAAGCAGTATACAGAAATAAATGTATGTGAGCACACAGTTACCTGAAAGAGTATTATGTGTTGTGATTTGCCCAAATACCTTGCCACTGCATGCCACCAGTGTCACATAGAGTCAGATAAAATAGCAGGAGGTGTGTATTTAAAAAAAAAATAATACGAAAACAAAACAAAACGTTTTGTGCTTGATTAAATAACAATAGCTCTACACAGGATAGCAGTGGGGGTGGAGAGCTCTGTTCACAGGGTGCGACCACAGTCTTGCTTGCCCCAGTGAGATGCATAAGGCCAACTTGTTCTAAGGAATTCGGGTTTTTTTCTTCCGCTCATGAACACTTTGCCCAAGGGTGGGAGGGAAGGCGAGGGTGTAGAAGTGGAGAGTTTTGGCAGCTGGGCAAGTCACAGTCAGATAGGAGAGGCACCTAAAGAAAATATCACCACCACAAAGCAACCCCTCCCTTGGTCCAGCATATAACCTCGCTCAGGTGCCTTCACAGGGTGATCTTCTGGGCATGCACGATCGCTGCCTCCCACAGTATATAAAGTACCCCACGAGGAAACAGCCCATATTCAGCACAAGAAAAGACATCCCAAAATGAAGGTTTTCTTCATTGTCCTCCTGGCAGCGGTCCTGTGCATGGACTCAGGTAAGATAGTCCTGCATCCTCTCCAGCATATCTTCAGCTAGGAGAAAAGGCTTTTTATGGGGTTTGGCAGTGAGGGAAGAAATGCTGATGCAGATGTTTTAAGATGTTTGTTTTTTGTTAAGATGTCCTGGGTGCTGTAGTGGAAAAAAATATATATATCGTGTGTCTCTGCTGATCCTTGTGCTGGGTAGAACAGCTTCCAGGCAAGATAAGTCCTATAAAACATTGAATTTAACTGACATAAAAATTACTTAATTATTTAATTATATATAGGGTTTTTCGGTTTTGTTATTTTTTCTTTTTCATAAAAGGGGGAGGGAGCATTATTATCACCCTTCCCATGCTATTAAAATGCCTGTTGCAGCATTTCTGCAAAGAGGTTTTGTTCCAGCTTGCTTTCTGACTCATTTTAAAAGTGGCCTCTGATGCTGCACAGATTGTTGGCGAGAAAGGAGGAGAGAAATGGGGAGAATACCACAGAATGTTGTTTTCTAGGCTGAATGGGTGATGGGTGGGATACAGGCAGCACAGATCTGTCACTTTTTTGGCCTGACTAGGAAAAAAACTGTTTAAAAACAGCTCTTCCCTATTACCAGAGAAGAGAAAATGCATATCTGAGCAGAAACTTGTCTCAAACAACAGAGGATGCTTAAGGAATAGACTGAGAAGGGTTTTGTACAGCCTTGGCCAGACCCTTTCCTCTGCCACCTTTCAGCAGAGTGCTCTGAAAAGTGACTTTCACTGTATTAAAAGTCAGATAAACATGACAACAGAGTGCAGCACTACAGATAATCTGGGGTCTGGCTGCTTGCTGAATCAGGCATTTATTTCAGAACATCTTGGAGAGGAGACCAAGATCTTCAAATTACTTCCTGTTCCTGCTCTGAATAACACTTATTTCTAGTTAGGGCTTGTCTGTGTCCTGAAAAAGTGTTTTAGGTTTAAGGGTATTGAAGAAACCGTGAGACAAGCCTGGCAGTCAGGGGGTTAAAGTGCTTATGGACATTCACAGCACACTTAGAAGGCTGCAAAGCTCCAGAGATGCCCTGGGGCACAGGGAGGTAATAGGAACAGGTAATTGCACCATGCTCTCATTCCTTGGGGGACTATTTTTCATGAGGACTAGACACTTGTAAACTACACTGCTTATTCTGCCTTGTCTTGACCCGTGTCACTGCTCAGAAGGTGTTAACAGCACTGACTTTGGTCCCCCATGTCCATGATGGGGTGGGAACACGTGGTGACATGATAAAGTGACATGAAAGCCCTTTCTGCTCGCCTTTTGCTTTCTAAGAGGGAGTATGGGAGAGCAGGTGGCACAAGCTGGCCAAACCGAGCAAAAGGGATGGAAGAAACCTTGCAAATCCCCTGCTCCACCCCTCCCTCTTCCTCTCTTTCCCCTGGGCTTTCTCATTTCAATGGGGAAATGCCTCAGCTAAAGCTCACAAGCACCCTTGGCACAACACTCCTGTCTATAGAGGCAGGTGAACAACATCAACCTGTCCTTTTGGGGACTTGATCCTTCCATCTCTGCTCAATTCATGAGCAGAGTATCTCAAATGTTAAGGAAGGAGTAGCCCCCTTGCCATTGACTGATGAGAGCAGATAACCTGCTGGTCTCTTTTTGCCCCCCTCCTTGTACTACCTACATCAGGAGCTGCTCCAGCACCTACCAAATATCCTCTCATCCCAAGCAAACATAACATTCTCCACCAAAAATGGAAAAAAATAGACAAACACAGCACTGTTTTCCCAATAACAGAGGTACTGCCTTCCTTTGAGCACCCAGAAAAAGGGTTCTGATTCCCAGCGCATGCACTAAATTTGGTTACCTGGAGAGCTTCAGATGGATTTTTCTTACAACCCCTCTCGGTCTCTTGCAGGTTATTCTCTGAGGTGTTTCAGCTGCAAGTCAAAACTCAGCAATGACAACTGTAAGGAAGAAGTGAACTGCAGCGGAAAGAGCACATGCAAGACAGAAGTGATCAGTAAGGCAAAGTGGGGGTGGGCAACGCGTGGGGGGGTTGTGTTGTTGGAGCCAGGCATGGCCCCAGCCTTGGGTTCCCAGTCATCCCCACCTGATCTAGACACACCAGCTGGTGTGGGCCAGCAAAGCCTGGTGTTCATCAGGAAGAGAAAAGTCATCTGGTGAGAAGTGGCGAGGAAAAAATTTTGGATGAGTTCCAGTTTAGATAGGAATGACAGAAAAACAATGGTTAACCCTTTTTGATATCTAATGTCTTAGTAGTGCTCCTGGCCATCACCAATGGTGTGATTACAAAGTCATGTGGATGATGTATCTCATAAATTGCTCTGTGTTGGCCAGTAGGTCATATGAAGTATTGAACAGTATGGCCAGTGCCTGCAAAAATATTCGAGAGTGCAGCTGCTTTTTACTGCACATAGCTGAGCAGGGAAGTAGTGGTTAAGGACAAGGCAGTATGAATAATATCTACCAATATCTCTCACCTGTGCAAAATAAAGCTTCTTTTTCTTCCTTAATATCAAAGATTTTTTGCTTACAAGGGCAATAATCTTATAGCTTTGAAAAGTTAAATACATGGGTTGCAATGTGAGGGGCTGCACTTCAGCAAAAGCTGACTAGGGAAATTCAATGGAAAGGACAGAATTTCACTTTGCCCGTCACAGCCAGCTCTGAATGCACCCAGCTTGTGTGTCTCCAGGTAAAATCTGTTAATGGATTATGACTTAATTCTTCCAATCTTGAAAAATAAAAGTAACCCTTGTTCACCGTGTGCAGATTTGTGGTGCATGCTCAGTTGCTCTTGGGGCACAAAACCCATTGGTGGCGTGTTCAAAGTCATCTGTCAGGCAGTGAATGCAATATCTCCAGTAGGCACCCTCCTTGTCAGTACTGCACAAACCCACGGCCGTGCATTCACATAAAGGAGAGCCAACCTGCTGGCCTTACACACTAAGCTTGAATATGGCAAAGGCTTAGTGCTTTGATTAAATTATGCAAGACCAGGAGATCTCATGTAAAGTGTAATCTGACCATGGGGGGAAAACAAAACTAAACAAAAACAAACAAAAAAAAAAAAAGGCCCTGCATCTGACAAACAGATCATATAATTCTGCCATATATGAAAGGGGCATAGGAGCATAGCCCTGTTTCTGTAATTCCTCTGGACGGTGAAAGGCTCCGTGTAATGAAGGTGTATAGGATAGGTGCAAAGATTGTCCCCCCCACTTGTTCCTCATCTGTTTGTAGTGTAGACTCCCAGACAAAGCTGTAAATGGCTGCTTTTGTTATTAACTATATTATCAAAATTTATGCAGGTGGTGCTGCTTCAGAAGTCCCTGAGAACTGTGCTGTGGAACACACTGCCTCAAGCAAGTGATCAGGGATTGAATTCCTTCCCTCCCTACTGACGAACTGACACCCCAAAAATAAAACCTGCAATAGCAAAACATGTAGATATTGTTAAAGATATTTTCTTTTCCCATGCAGTAAACCTAGATAAGAATTAACATCTTGTTATTCAGATCAATGATCCTTGGCTTGGGTAACATTTCACTGAGTCCTTGGAGTAATGGTCCTGTTTCCTTCCAGGGATCATCGGGCTCTTCAGCATCATCAGCAAGGGCTGTGAATCAACATGTGAAGCAGACTTTCAGGACTTCAAAGTGGGCAACAGGAATGTCTCTTGCTGCAGCACCGACCTCTGCAACGTCAATGCAGCTGGCAGTGTGAGGAGCAGCTATGGGATGGCAGCAGGGATATCAGCTAGCGTGCTCTGGGCCTTCCTGAACAACAGATGGTGAGGAGGGAAGAGGAATCCCATGACCACGGGAAGTCTTGGAGCACCCCTGTTATGATGGGAATTGTAGCTGGAAGCAATTTGGTGTGTTGCATACAGCGTCTTTGGAGCTGATGGCAGATCTTTGCCTTATGATAGCTTCTTTATTGCTATTACTGTATTGCTGTATTGCTGCTAGATGAGAAAATGTGTGTGCATACAATCCATGTAACACCTAAAATATACATATTTCTAAATCAAATGTGAGTGTGTTGCATGTGTATCACTCAGGCGTGTATTCCAGCACTCAGCAGGAGCTGCAGGTGCATCTGTTTTGCATGTCTGGCCATTGCTCCGTCTTGGTCATTGCAGTGTAATGACCATATGTGCTGTGAGATGCCATGGCACAGCAGAATAAGGGTGGCAACTGTACCTCCAAAACTTGAGGGGCCATAATTTATGACAAATTCTGGAAGGCACATGCCCCAAGAATTACACCTGAAAAGAAACTTACTTGTGACCAAGATTCTGGGTTCTTACACTTTGTTAGCTACTACACAAGACAAAAGAAATGCCCACATTCCCTGCTACGTGTGCTTATGGTCACTCATAGACCTTCCCACAGCCCTAGCGTCCTTGGGATGGTGGGCAGATCTGCACAGTCAGGTACCTGGAGCACCATGGAAGGCAGTAACTGTTGGAGAGAAGTGGAAAGTGTGTTCCCGGTGTGTCCTGGTTGATCCATGGGTGACCTGAGGTTGCCTGCAAGTTGTGGGTTTGCCCGCAAGTCTTTGTGAAGTCAGCACAGCAGTGGGAGGAGGACTGAAAGGGAGGGAGGTTGGCCAAGTGCCCCATTTTCCTCCCTCATACCCTAAGGACTCCTGGAACTGCAAAGGATCTGCAGAGCCACAGGCTGAAATAACAGAGAACCATTTATTCGGAAGAGATGAGTCATCTGCAGATGACCAGAGCACCCAATGCTATGGGACAAAGGCCAGCATCAAATTTCGGATGAAGTCAACGGGATGTCAGAGAATAATGACACTGTCTGCTGTTGTGAAAGAGAAAAGTACCTAAATCCTTGGGACACAAGGCATTAACAAGCTGTTAATTGTAGGAGGCAGGGAAGGGGTTTTCCCAAAGGGTAATCCAGGATGAACCACCTTCTTCATACCAGGACTGTCTGGTTATCAGCAGAGGGAGGATATTGGACACCTGTGGGGTATTTTATTTCAGTTCTTGCAAACCTCCTGAGTCTCAGTCACTGCAAAGGAGGCTCATCCATCTGTATGCATCCCAGCCAGGCTGTTTTCTGCATGGCTGACCAGCTCCATGACCTCTCCAATCCAGGGGCTCATCTTCTTATGCTGTAGGAAGGTCCCCGACATGCTACCGCCCTGCGCCCACTTTCTCAAATAACTCCCAGGCAGTGAGGCACGTCCACACCCAGGCATGGTTCCCAAATGCCATAGTCACAGCAGCATGACTATGATGGCCCTGCCTGGAGACTGAGAGTTTGGCTGTATGGGAATGGTCAAAACCTGTTAGCAAGCCCAGCCAGAGGAGTCCCCAGGGATATTCAGTGAGGTGCAGCATCTGTTATCAGCTCCCAGCTGCTGGAGAGGTCAAACACATTCAGTGTAGGGATATACCTGGAGTTTTTGCATGTACTGTGGGGTGAGGAGAGGTTTGATATCTTAATGTGAGGACCAGCTGCAATGGGCACAGTAAAGAGCGGGGTAGGAAGCATCTGCAGACACGATGTGGTACAAACTGGTGGAACTCACTGCCTCTTGATGGGTCCTGGCATGGTACTTGCAATAACAAGACACTTCACTCCCCGTTCAGGTCACCGACAGACAGTCTCAAAAACAACTTAATTCTGGGAAGGGTTAGGAGGTGGCACACTTAGGTAGAAAAATGACTCAGCCATGGGTCAGAACCAGGGCTGGGTCAGGGCAGGACCAGGAAGAGGACTGTTTTCGCAGGTGCTGTGACTGCATGTTGACAAAAAGGCTGGCCTCCCCTCCTGCCTTGCAACCCCCTAATAAACACAGACAGGGATTGTTTCCTCCTGTTCTGCACCCTTTTTCAGCAGCGTGCTCGGTTAGTGCAGCCAAGCTGGCATCACACAAATACACAAGCTCTGGCCGAAGGTCAGTTTGTTGAGAAAATGTGCTGAGAGCTGTTTGCTGGGTCAAACGCAACATTTTTTTGAAAACAAGGCTATGTTTTATTCCCCCATAAAAGCTGTTTCTTGACTTTGCTGGGTGAGCAGTTCTATCAGTTCTTCTCCACACTTTCTTTCCACACTTTGTCTGCTTCTTTCCATACTTATCAGGAGGGCCTAAAATTGACAGTGCTTTTAAACAATTCAATCTACCATGTATGCAAGAGATTTCTATACCTTCCGGATCATTCATTTAAATAATAAAGAGTTGCACAGTAAAATGGATTTTTTTTTTCTTTCAAAGGGCAGTAGTTACATTTTCCAAAAAATGCATTTATATTATGGACTGAAAGTAAAACCAATTCTCCAGTGAGGGTACCTCCTACAGATGGGAAAAGTAAAAAAAAAAAACCTCTGATCTGGAATAAATGCCTTGGGATGATTTTTATGATAGGAAACATTACAAATGTACATTCAGAGTAAAAGAAAAGTGTTTATTGGATTATTTCTATGGTACTGTATTTGCTGCTGGTAGTATTCATTATCTCTGTGGATAGGGATTAGGGGAAGCATTTCCTATGGCCCATCAGCAGTTACAATCAGCGTCTGTACCTGATTTGAAAAAACATCACCAAGGTTACCTGAATTGAGCCCAATTTTCTGCAGCTGGTTAAAAAATATTTTCATGACATTGGAGAACATCTCTGGTGCTGAGAGACAAGATGAGCCAGTATTTAAGGACTAGTAGTTCCTCGCTGTGCTTCACGTCTCTTTTGTGGCCTGGGGCAAGTTGCACAGCCTCTCCATACCTCTATCTTGTACAGATGTTATCAGGTGCAATCTATCAAGAGATGTTCACATAGTGACTTTAATGGGGACAGGCGAAAGACACAGGCTAAAAATAAGCCTGAAAAGAGTGAGCTAGTGTAACGTAGGCAGGGAAGGACTACCTGCTACCCACCCACCCTGCACAGCCACATTCCTGCTCACTATTATGCACACACAGTTGTGCAACAAGTTTTTCAATGATCCAAACAGACGTAGGGAGAGCCCACAGCGAGCTCTGTTCTTACAATCAATCAGTCACTAGGCTGTCACTAAAAACAATCAACAGACCTGCCCTTTGATTTCAGAACATCGCTAAAGTAACTGCACCCATCACTCACCCTGGGCAAGGCTGGCTGGGCAAGGCTGGTGAAGCCAAGCTCATGCCATGTTGACTCATCCCACTCCCATTCTGCCTCTTAAAAACTGTGTGGCAGAGAGATCCCTAAGTAGTTCAGTTCTGATCTTACCTTGAGCTCTCTTGATGTCTTTCTAAGCTAAATCAGGACTCCCTGAAAAGCAGATTCTGCACCCTTGCTTCCTCTTGATACACAACTCTGTGGATACTCTTGATACACAACTCCTATTGCAGCCTTGATCTTACCTCTGTAGGGGTGCTATGGTTTATGTCTACTAGCCCATATTATGTGGACATTGCTTTATAAAGTTACCAGCTTATTTAAACACCTTTATATACCTCAGCTGTGTTCACCACCCACTCTGCAATGGCCTCAATGCTCCTCACGGGCTCATGTTAATCTCTGCCAGTGCTTCTCCGTGTGAATCACTTCTAGACACTGTGGACCCAGCCCCTGGCTCTCCATGCCCAGGGTAGTTTGACTGCCCCCTGCAACAGAGATGACTGGTGTAGGTCTGCATCAGGAAAGGAAAAAGTTTCACTCCCTCCCAACTGGTTACTTTCATTAGAGATTCAATCTGGTTTTGAAGGAATTTGTGGAATGAGGACTTCACCCAGACCCAGTGAGTGAAAGTGGAGCAATGGGCAGGGAGGGGATTTGTTTTCATCAGGGGTCACTGCATGTTGAGTTATTTGCAGGCACCCACCCGTCTTCCCAGGTGGCAGTGGAGGGGTGTATCCACAATGTCACACACACGAGTGCCTTCTGTCCACACTACTTGTGCTTATGTCTTCTGCTTTCGATTTGTACACAGCTGCCTCACTGCATCCTTTAAGCCTGTTTTCTGCTATGTAGTAAGGAGGTGTGTTTGTTTGCTCCCCCAGACAAATTCAAGAAGAAATGGTGCAATCTCTGGCTGTAACATCCAGTGTTTCTGTAGTGAAGAGAAAGGTGTTCATCCTGCTTAAAATACTGACGTTGAGAAAGACTAGTTTTTATGATGCCAAATCAACTGCAGTGATTAAAAGCCATGCTGAAGAGAAGAAGCCTTGGCTAAGATTCAAACAATCATTTGAGATGTGATAATTTGAATACATCTGACCTATTCCTTTACACTTTAAACGAGCTCTAGAAAAATAAAGGAAGGTTAGATTTGACATTATAAGCCGACCATTCAAAGTTTAAATGTGAAAATTTATAAGAAAACAATTAAGAAAACAACCCTCCCTGCTCTTTCTTTGGCATGCCATAGAGAAGCAGGGAATGGCAATCCTTTGACAAGAGTGTATTGCTCATGTGCAAGCACTGCTTCTGGACCGAATCCAACTGCCTGGCAGTAAAATGGCAGAGAATTTCACAACAGTTCTCACACCCATGTACAAATACACTTATTTCTCTGCCCTTCATAGAATCATGGAATCATTCAGGTTGTAAAAGACCTCTAAGATCATCTAGTCCAACCTTTAACCTAGTACTGAAGTCCACCACTAAACCATGCTACTGAGTTCTACATCTCCACATTTCTTGAAGACCTCCAGGGATGGTGACTCAACCACTACCCAGGGCAGCCTGTTCCAATGCTGCACAACAATTTCAGTAAAGAATTTTCTCCTAATATCCAACCTAAACCTTCCGTGGTGCAACTTGAGACCATTTGCCCTCCTCTTATCACTTGGTACTTGGGAGAAGAGACTGATCCCTACCTCACTATAGCCTCTTTTAAGGTAATTGTAGGGCATGATAAGGTCTCCCCTGAAGCCTCCTTTTCTCTAGGTTAAACAACCCCAGCTCCCTCAGCTGCTCCTCATAAGACTTATTCTTATGACCCTTCACCAGCATTTTTGGCCTTCTTTGGACACTCTCCAGCACCTCCATGTCCTCCTTGTAGTGAGGGGCCCAAAACTGAACGCAGTACTCAAGGTGAAGCCTCACCAGAGCTGAGTACAGGAGGACACTCACCTCCCTGGTCCTGCTGGCTGCACTATTTCTGATACAAGCCAGGATGCTGTTGGCCTTCTTGGCCACCTGAGCACATTGTTGGCTTATATAAGCCAGCTATTAACCAATACCCTGAGATCCCTTTCCAACAGGCAGTTTTCCATCCACTTTTTTCCCAGCCTGTAGCTCTGCATGGGGTTGTTGTGCCCCAAGTGCAGGTCCTGGCACTTGACCTTGTTGAACTTCATACAGTTGGCCTCGGCCCATCGGTCCAGCCTATCCAAGTCCTTCTGCAGGGCTTTCCTACCTTCGAGCAGATCAACACTCAAGCCTAACTTGTCTGGAAACTTACTGGAGGTGCACTCGATCCCCTCATCCAGGTCACTGATGAAGATATTGAAGAGAACTGGCCCTAATACTGAGCCTTGGGCGACACCATTAGAGACAGGCCTCCAGCTGGATTTAGCTCCATTTACCATGACTCTTTGAGACCAGCCACCCAGCCAGTTTTTAACCCAACAACGCGTACACCTGTCCAAGCCATGAGCAGTCATCTTCTTCAGGAGAATGTTGTGGGAAATGGTGCCAAAAGCCTTATGGAAGTAGACCACATTCACAGCCTTTCTATCATCAACTGAGTGCATCACCTTGTCGTAGAAGGAGATCAGGTTCATCAATCAGGACCTGACTTTCTTAAACCCATGCTGACTGGGCCTGATCGCCTGGTTGTCCAGTAAATGCTGTGTGACGGCACTCAAGATAATCTCCATGAGCTTCCCTGGTGCCAGGGTCAGACTGACAGGCCTGTAGTTTCCCAGATCCTCCTTCTGGCCCTTCTTGTAGATGGGCATCACATTTGTTAACTGCCAGTCAACTGGGACCTCCCCTGATAGCCAGGAGGCTATCATAATCCTGTGCAATTAATTTTTCTTCCTTCCTGTTTCTGAAACAAATTCTCTGCTACCAGGTACTCTTCAAATACTGCAGCTCTCCACCATTTCTCCATGGGAACCCCCAGGAGGATGGGGAAAGGAAGCCATTTCCTTGGCCATGGGGACCTGTCATTATGATGTCTTCCAGCATCCATGAGAAACAAGGAGCCTGAAGACAGTTACAAGCATGTCCAAGTTGGAAGTGCAATACTAGCTACTACTCAAACTTCAATCTGTTAAACAAATCTTGATCTGAAGATCTGATGACAGTAACATCTGAGATAAAGGCAATGAGACAGAACAATGTTGGCCTGAAGAAATACCCATCAGCCAAGAGCCATTCATATCAGAGAGCAGGAACACCCACGGGTTGGATGGAAAATTGTGCCATATTTCCCAGGCTGGAAATTCGAGGATGACCCTTACGCATCATGCTAATGCAGGTGGAGTTACTTCCCAAAAGCCCAGGAAAACTTTTAAGTCCTGAGGTCAAGAACCCAACAGAAGCCCAAAGAAGCCAACAGAGAAACGTTATTGCTGACCTTGACACCTGTGAATATGGAGGCTGCAAGCTGCACAGCTGGAGGAAAGGGAGAGGACGTGTGGGCAGAAGAGTTGCAGACTTTGTCTTTCTTGTTGTCAACAGGCGCTGTCATTAAAGGCAGCAAAGAACAGACATATCTCTGAATCTCACCATCATTCCCTCCCTGTGCTCAAACTTGCCTCTAAGGACAGCAAAAATACTTATCTCCTCTTCCTTCCTGGTCTACCTGATGTCCAGCTTCATCACAAGCACCATAATACTGTAACCAAGCCAACAGCTTTCCTTCACTCTGTCTGTGACCTGCTCATGACTCCTTCTCATCTCACCCATGTTCCAGCAACACCATTTCAACAATTGCTTCCATGTCCTTGTTTTGTACAGATTTGTGTCTTTTGTTTCCCTTAATGTCTATGAAAGCTGAGGTCACCACACAGTCTTTCACAAATAGAAGACGTCTCTCTTTTCTATCCCTACACGTTTCATAGCAATTTTAAGGACTCGACTGGTTCAAAAGTTCTTAGAGACAGTCAGATGGGCAGAAAATACATCTGTATATATGTACACAGTGTGACAATTGATGGAAAAGAGGTTAAGAAATTATCAAAATAAGTCTCATTCACGCAGTTTTATATTTACTAAGCACTGAGCCCTGTCCAGATCTTCAATAAAGCACACAGGTGATTTCCAACTAAAGCTTAATCACAGAACAGAATGACTACCCAGAGAATATTGCCCAGCTAGATTTATACTTAATCTAGGTATAGAAACTTCCGCGGTCTCATTTCTGCATAGAACTCCATAGGAAGATATAAAGTCTATGCTATGGAAGAACTTAAGTTCTTGCAGGACTTTTATCAGATATCCATAAACGTCAAGAATTCACTGGTGCAGAAGAAATTCAAATGCAGACATTATCAGGGCCTCCACCACAATATCATTTCCCCTTGTGGTACTTTTTAACATTATTTTATGGGTTCTAAGGCCCAGTTAAGGATTAATCAAAACCATGAAGGACCCATGCAACCCATTATACCACCTGCTAGGAACCCCCCTAACAAGCTCTAGAGGTGGGATATATGTACGTATGACTCAGAAATTCAAGATGGGTAAAGGACAAAAAAAGCATTATCTTCAAAATCACAGAAACCAAAATACAAACAATTTACCACTTTTCTAACCTTCAGGGTTTGGTCCAGCAAGTTCCAGGCTGAGAGGTTTCAACTATGCTAAAAAATTAAGCTAGGCCAGGGGACACTTCTGGGCACTGAAGATTAGCCATGCCTACTGTTACCAGCATGGGTTAGGCCCAAGGATCTGCCAAACAGTTCCTGGCTATGATAGAGGAATTAACACAAGCTAGTGACCATTTCCAGGATGCAGTTTGGGTGTCATCACTCTTTTTTTTTTTTTTTTGGCAGGAAGAAGAGTCACACACCATTAATTGCTAGTCAAATTCAGTGCCAGAGACTGGTCTTGGGCATCTTTAATTTTTTAGGTACCTTCCAACATCAGTTTTAACCAAAATGCCATATCTGTTGAAGTTGAACTATGCAGAAAATACTGAAGAAGAGGATTTTTATTCAGGCACTGAAGAATTGTGAGTAAAATGTGGTATGATGCTCTCATCTAAATGTGGGATTTCTGGAGCAGGAGACAGAAACAGTCATGCAGGAAGGATAGTTAGCCTGACCCAGCAGCTGGTATATAAATCTCAATTACTACAGCAGCAATCTGTGCAAGCTAAACTGGTTTGTCATTAATTAATATCAGCAGCTACATGCTAAATATCCTGAGAACGAAAATCCCTCTTCCAAATGGATGCAGGAGTTCTCGATCTGAGCCATTCCCTCCCAAATCCTTGGGAAAGTGCCTTCAGCCAGTCAGTACCTCAACCCCAAAAGAGACCTGCCAAAAGAGACACCTCTTCCCTGTGCCTTGCAAGACAGAGCTGCATATTTTTATTCTCGTTGCTCAGCAGGTATAGCTATCAACCAAACTGCACCAGTTCATTTACCTGTAAAAATGGACTTCCAAATTTATAGGACTCTTGTGCTGAGGGAGGTCAACATGGGTAACACTGTACCCCCTTCTGGAGAAGTGACTCTTCCCCAAAGACCACTTTATTAGAGTGAAAAAGGTGCAAAGAACAGAAATAGACAACCTGCTCTCTGGGATGGATGTTTATTCCCCAAATGTGGAACAGAAGAGATTAATATTTTCCTGCGCACATTTCACCATGCTTCCTGTAATGCGAAGGGTGTAGCAGAACTAAATGGGAAGCCAATCTACAGCACTGTGTGGGTACTTCAAGGCAAATTCCTTGTCATCACCACCCTGATGATTCATCCTGAAATACAAAACACTGGACACCTTTACATCACAGAAATTACCCTGAAACATTCTCTTCCTCGCTCCTGGCTTTCGGATTAAGATGTTAATGTAAACAAGCCCAAAGTTTTCAGGCTGAAGTAGACTATAGGGCAGCCTCTTTCCTATTCAGTGGTGTGATAAGAAGCAGTCGTTATCCTGAAATAACCAAGGATGTAAAAGGCAGAGTGGCCATGCGAACACCTCTGAAGACGCCTGGTAAGAGGGGCTGTGCTGGACTACCTCACATAATGGGGATGATGTTTATTCAAGAGGAGACTAAGAGGAAAAGGGCCTTATCTACTGCATCTATGTCTTTAACAGGATCATGGAAGAATTCAAGAATAACACCTCTGTCTCAAAAGCCCACAACCAAGTGAATACTTCATTTCTGTCACCCTTATTATCCTACTCACACCTCCCCAGGAGTATCTAGACAGAGTTGACATGAGGCTTGTCAATGAGTTGAGCAGAAGTTAAGTGTGGGTGTCTCTCATCTTACATGGGGTGACTTTCAAAACTGCTTAGGTCCCCCCATACCCAACAGAGATGCTGCCTGGTTGCTTCTTTCTTCACCACCCACTTCTACCACTCCACATACCCCCGTCCTGGATTACTAGGGCACTGGCATAGAAAAAAACAGGCATTGGCCTGTGGAAAATCTCATTTCATCTGTGCCCAGAGCTGAGCATTATTCCTGTCCATGCACTCTAATTTCTAGCTATGGGAGATATTTGCACGTTTAGAATAGCAAATGATGCATCTATGCAACATTTTTGGGGCAGGACAGTACTGTTAGGCTCACTGAACAGATGGTTGTTGAAGGCTGTGGAGACTAGGCTGCATCAAAAGAAGCGTGGCCAGCAGGTCAAGGGAGGTGATTGTCCCCCTCTGCTCTGCTCTTGTGAGAACCCATCTGGAGTGCTGTGTTCAGCTCTGGGGCCCTCAACACAAGAAGGACACGGATCTGTTAGAGTAGGTCTAGAGGAGGGCCATGAAAATGATCAAACAGCTGCAGCACCTCTCCTGTGAAGAAAGGTCAAGAGAGTTGAAGTTCTGCCTGGAGAAGAGAAGGCTCCAGGGCTGCAGCCTTTTAATATAAAAAGGGGACTTATAAGAAAGATGAAGAAAGACTTTTTACCATAGCCTGTAGTGACAGGATAAGGGGCAACAGTTCTAAAATTAAAACAGATTTTAATGGGATATAAGGAAGAATTTTTTCATGGTTATGGTGGTGAGACAGATTGTCCAGAGAAGTTAGGGATGGAAGTGTTCAAAATCAGAATGGACAGGGCTTTGAGCAACAAGATCTAGTGAAAGATATCCCTGCCTGTGGCACGGGGGTTGGACTAAATGATCTTAAAGTATCCCTTCCAACCCAAACAATTCTATGATTTTATGATTCTATGATTTACAATCTTTCAAGGTCTTTACAGCAAATATTAAACAAGAGAACTCCAAAGTCAGTTCCTCAGGATCTGCACTACTGCCCTCCTCCAGACTGATATCTTCCTCCCAACACTTAAAAAACTTTCAACCCTTCAACTTCCAATGCTTTAAAAAGTTCTCACCATGTTCGTGTTTCACTTCATTTGTGTTTTCTGTCTTTCCATGATTTTCCCCTCTTTAAAACACCACTCTTAATCCTGGTATGTTATTGATGCCAGAAAAATAACTCAGCAGGATTTTTCCCCCTCCTTTCTTTCTTTTAGGCAATTTGTAATCATGTAATACCATCTCAAAACTGATCAATTTATGAACAACGTTTGGACCTGTTGGTCAACATGCTGTGTCTGTAAGAGTTAGAGAATGGGAAATGTCCTTTATTTCCTTGCTTCAACTTGAACACATTAAACTCTTTCATTCTACACCAGGTGTGGTTATTTCTATTTCTGGACACCTGTCCTCATGCTGCCATTACTCCCAAAGTCAAAAGCTTTCCATATTGAATACATGGTTTGATTTAATACTCAAGTTTACATCTTATTCCATCTTCACTACTTTATTTTGTCTCCCAATGTAAGGGATTTTAATGCTGTAATGTCCTTCCTGTTACCTAAGTCATTTTGACTATTGTAAATTTTCACTTTACGTATTTCTTAACCTCTGACATATCATTTAGCCTGCTTCTCAGTTTATCCTTCCACTCTTTCTAGGCTTATCTCTTATTCCCACTATAAACTTAAACAAGTTTTTTTCACTCATTTCAGCCCACAGTTCTTTTTCTGTAGATGTTTATTCCTAACTTTTCCTCATTAGGAAAACATATTCTAGACATCTCTCTGAATTTTTGATTATAGGGAACCACTGGATTCATGTCTCACAATCCCATATTTGAGCTCAAATTTCACTCACTCTTTCCGTACCCACTGTATAGCAACACATCTTTAGCATCTGTTTAACGTAAACTCAATTAATCCAATACTAGACAGGATCAGGGGAGAATATTGTTCCAAGTGTGTTAGATTCCTGAGTCCAGCCATCACATTATGCCATTTCGATAAACAGATCTACAAGGAGGGGATACATGGGGGAGGAATGGAAAAGATGATTGATCTGTGTTGTAGGCGGCTAAATGGAGCTGAAGACAGATAAGATTTAAATAAATTTGAGCAACTAAGCTCTTGACAAGCAGCTGAGCTCTGGAAACATAGGATGTCCAAGATCAACACACCTAGAGGAGGAAAAAGGAGAGGCCATTGTTTTTTTCAGTTGGAAACCAGTGATGAATGAGGAAGGAACCCAATTGCATTGGGAAGGATTGGCACTGCTCTGTATGAGGATGGTATTTCTTTCATGATGGTTATTTTATTCAAGACACTGACCCTAAACCAAGGATGGCTAAGAAGAGAATAATGACAAAAAAAAACATCCAGGAAACATTATCCTATGCAGTTGTCATTTGAAGATATATATCAAAAACATGCATTCTTCATTAACCATGGGGGGAGAGTGGAGAATATTAAGTACTGAAAATACTGGACACCACACATTAGAGCCATTCTCATCCTACACTTCCAAGAGCATCCTTATCTTTATCATTATCCTTATCTTTATTCATGACCAAAGTGACAGATTTTCAAGTATTGATCTTTTATTCATAAAATCACAACAGATTTATTGTGTTGCAAGTTTACTGAATCCCAGGGTATGAATTACAGTAGTTTGTAATTACTCTCTGTTCTCCTTTGCAAATAAGTCTTGCTGATGTTTCATCCAACTTATTCCATAACAATATTCAGTCGCTGTTATTCATGCAGCAGTGGCTTCAAAATGCACCTGTCTTTTTGGCTTTCTCAATTATTTTTCCTTCCAAATTAAGCATGTAAGTAGCTCCTTCAGAAAAATTTCCAACAGACATCCAGTAGCATCGTAGACAATTATGCATTCCATTCAACTTAACAAAGGCCTGATGTTAGGAGAAAGGAAGACATATACTTAGAACATTGTCAAGAAGTCCCTAACAAATAATGTTACACAAAAAAAATAAATAAATAAATAAATAAATTGTTTGCTAAGGGGAAAATATTTCTAGTGATTTGGAAAGGAAAACACCTTTTCCACACCAGTAGCCTGAGCCTACACAGAAGATCCAGAGCCCAGAACAAGCTTCTTCCATCAATCATCTACCTAGTGCAGCTCCACCCCAACAGCAATGCTGGGAATGTAAATAGAAAGAGGCCAGTGGATTTTTTCCATCAGGACAACGAGAGCTGTTATTACTGCTTTACCTCCAAAATAATCTTGAAGTCCCACAAAATAAGTCCATGAGCTAACAATATTCATAATCAGACATATCTTCAGGTGTTGCTCTGTCCTCAGAGTCTGAAGATGCTTTGAGGGTAGCAGCCTCCAGAAAACTGCAGTCCACCAAAAGTATCTGAGCCAATTTAGAGCCCTCTCAACACCCTGAGTGTAGGCTCATAGACATCTGGAATGAGCTGCTCTTGTGTGACATTCCTGTCCATGTCCTTTTCAAACCCATTCCCAGGGAACCACATTCAGATTTTTTTTTTTTTAACACTTCCACTGGCCACTCAGCTCCTTCTCAAAGATAACAATGTTTTGTGGGGACATCAGACTTTGCACCTTCCAAACCAACAAGCACTGGAGTAGGATGCACCTGACAAAATGTACATTTTTTGCTATGGAGAGGTCTCCAGATGAGCTAGTCCTCATCTTTGAAAGGTGTCTTTCAAAGGTAGTGAAGGGAAATGTAATCCACAGTGCCATTATTTTTTTGTTGAGGCAATTGTCTAGGGCATATCTGACTAATTGTGCATGTGTCTACTAGACTGCAAAAATAAAGATCTGTGGTGATTCACCCAGGATGCATCTATGTTATAGAAGGATATAGTTAATTCAGATGAGTCCCACTCAGGATGTGTGGCCTGCTTCGATATGTTTGTGACCATGTACTTTTCCAAAGGTTATCGTCTTCTGTTTTTTTTCTGTTCATTGGTGCTCCTACAGCCTTGGGCCTTGCGGAGATGGCCCTGACCACATAGATCCCAGTGATGGTGACTGGATTATGTGCAATGCTATTCCTACTATTGCACTGGGTACCCGTGGTGACCCACACGGTAAGTTCTTCTCATTAGTTACCAAGGCTTACTGTTCAGACAAGTAAGTCTAGTAAACATCATGGCAAGGCAGCTAGACCTGTATCTGGTGATAGACTTTGCTGCTAACAAGGGAAATGAAGCAGTAGCCTGAGAAACAGGCTTCCTGATAACAGAACTGTCAATCCCACCAGTGAAAAGCACTGCTGCTGACAGTGAAGTGGTGACAAAGTGGTGTGGGCTCAATGCTCACTTGCAGACTCAGTGACAGTCCCTGGTTTTGATAAGCCAACAGGGAGAAACCAGTTTTCTTTCTCCTGTCCTCTGTATAACCAGAGCCCAGAGAGAAAATCCCCCTGCTAAACGGAAGGAGGTACCAGGCCCTGCATTCTGGCCAGACTTTGCCTGTTGTCCTCTCCTGAACTACTGCAGTGGTTGCTCAAAGATTGACAGTGCCATCAGCTGATCAAAGGGTGGACCTAGACATCAGAGACTCCCAGTTCTCAGCACCCTTCAGGCTTGGCTTTAAATCATCCAGCTTTTAGATGGAAAATCACATGTCCACAAGATCCTGTCAGAACAAGTACTTCTGGGTCATATCACAAAGGCTTTCATACTTTGTTTGCACCAGCTGTCATCAAGACAGGGGAATCACAGTGCGAGAAGGAATACAAGAGGTTTTCATTTGAAGTGGCACGTGTTATATCTACTCTGGTCTTTAAAAGGGGCCAGGATTCATTCTCTGATCCTGAGGACAGCTGCCACAGCTCATGCCCACATAGCTAAACCCTCTTATGCCCCCCAACCAGAATGGCCTCATCTATACTGGGAAACATATTTGGCCCATGCTGTGTTTCAGAGTGTGCCTGGGCCCACCTGGGACAGATCCAAGGGGTTCAGGCCGTGACAGGGCCAGGGAACATGCCAAGAGCTACAGATCCTACACAGAGCTCAAGTCCGTTGCAGAAATGATAGAGGTTAAAGGAAACCCATGATACCTGACTTTCCAGAAGGATGGATATCTACAGTCTGCAATCCAGAACCACATGTTGGGCACTTTGCATGCCCTCTGTAAGTGCCTGGGAGACTTCTCTTCCCAGGGCTGATGAAACTCTGCTGCCAAGGCAATGCCTGAAGGAATTGTCCTGGTCCTTGCAACTAGGAGCAGAGGCACTTGTAAGCATAGAGAGTTCACACCCCTGGACTACTCTTTTTTTCTCAGAGCACAGAATAGAGCTCATTTCCTCTTCTGCAAACACAGTGTGGTGGAGGATTTCCTCCCTTCTGTACAAGTGCACCTGAATTTTAGCCTAGAGTTTAGTGTGCTTAAAACAGAATTTGGGAAATACGAGTACAATTTCCTTCTTTGTCTTTTGGAAGGTTCAATTTCCTGTCTGACATCTCCAAACAAATTGTTCGAACCAGCAAAACAAAGCACACACAGGGGAAAAGAGGGGTAAAGTCTTTGGAGATTAATTGAGTCAGCCATGGGACTTGGGATTTTTCTTTGATACTTCCCTATGTGGAGACACCTATGTTTTGTATCAAAAAACTCCTGGAAGCAAGACCTAAAAAGCTCCGAGGAGAAGGGTGCTAACTGTGTTGTGCTCATGCTTTCACCCTTCTCCAGCCCAAGGAATCCTGCATTGCTTTCTGCCCAGTAGCACAGTTTCATCAGGAGGGTGGAGAGCAACCCCACCCGAACAAGCCTATAGTCTTGTTATTAGTACACACCCTTGGCAGGTGGGAGCTTTGATTAGCTGAACAGATCATCAGGCATCACTGCAGCCATGATCAGGGACAGCATGGCTTCCTACTGTTGAGTCACAGCCAGTGGTGCTGGAGCCCACAGATACAAATGGTCCCCAGCAAAAATCTGTGCTCCCTGAATCCCAGGAGCCAAATTCAAGCTGGCTCAATATACTGCTCAGTAACCTATTTTCCTATACGCCAACCATCATCATGGTATCTGGAAACCTGATATCTCTGGCAGATTCCATCCTGACAAGCGGCCCCCAAGAAAGACACTGACATCAGGTAGACCAATGCCATGGCTATAACACCATGGACACAGGTTCAAACATAATTGTTTGAAGTTCAGTAAGGATCCATTCTGCTTCTTATATGTGGGACTGAAGTGGCTGTTGATGTAAGACAACATCTAGTTAGTTCTGTGTTGGTCAGGGCAGGTGAGAAGGTGATAAATCAGATGTGGTTCAGAGAAGGACCCCTGGAAAGATTAAAGCCATGGAGAACAGACCTTCCTGGGAAGAAGTCAAAGAGCCCACAAAAGGCCATCCAAGGGTTATCCTCACTAAAATGCATCTCCCTGAGGGAGAGGGAAACTGCAACAGTGAGTTATTAAATCTAGCAGAAATGCGACAGGAACTACTGGCTGTGGAAACTGTGTAAATCAGAGTAGAAATGCAGGGGTTATTTTACATATGGGTGATAACTGATGACTAAATCAGCTAATCGAAGTTTGGCACAGACTTTCTGTCTCGGGACATCTCTAAAAAAATTGTTTATTTATTTATTTTTTTGTTTGTTCAAACAAGAATTAACTGGAGGTAATGGAAGTTAGAACAGATAGCTATAAAGCACATCATCTTCTTGTTTGTGAAAGTTGACCTTATGTCATCTGACTTTCTTTGCATATGTGATAAGCAGAGAAAGATCACATCTACCCAGATAACCTTATGAGTGATTTCAGACTGTCAGGTACAGGCTTGCAGTGTTTTCGGATTGATAACACCGAAAAATCAGAGAGACTTTTGGGAACGCAGATATTTCTCACTACACACTATGCCCCATTTATATCCTCAGATCTTCAGACCTGACATGACATCTCAGTTGGAGTCCCTTTTGGCTCCTGTCAGGTAGAGTTCAAAACCTTGCCCAGGGTTTATTCCCACTGAAAAAGATAGATGGGAATTTAGGTCCTCCTGAGTCCTACGAGCTGTCTAAGGCTGTCCTAACTGCTATATCAAACCACTTCTTTCACATATTTATCAAGCTCTAACTTAAAGACAGGGGGATTTTTACAGTCTTTGCTTTTAGAAGGGACCCACCTTTTCATAGCATTTGAGAACCTATTTCGGATCACCAGCCCCCTTCACAGAACCACAGAATCACAGAGTGGTTGAGATTGGAAGGGACCTCTGGAGGTCAACTGCTCCAATCCCCTGCTCAGAAAGCAGGGTGTTCGGGTCCATGTCCGAGTGCCTCTTGAAGATCTCCAAGGAGGAGACTCCACAACATTTCTGGGCAACCTGTGCCCAGTCACCCACATGGCATGGAAGTTCTTCCCGATATTCAGACAGAACCTCCAGTGTTCCAGTTTGTGCCTCTGGTCCTGGCACTGACGAGAGACCGGCTCTGTCCTCCTGCAGGTATTTATGGACATTGATGAGATCCCCTTGAACATCCTCTTCTCCAGGCTGTTCAGCATCTTGATGACCCTCTGATGAACTCCCTCCGCTATGTACAGGTCTCTTTTGTACTGGAGAGCCCAGAACTGGAACCAGTACCCCAGGTTTGGCCTCACCAGTGCTGAATAGGATCCCTTCCCTCAAGCTGCTGGCAGTGCTTCACCTAATTCAGTCCAGGATAGCACTAACCTCCTTAGCAGCAAGGGCACGTTCCTGCCTCAACTTCAACTTGGTGCCCACCAGGACCCCCATCCCTTTTATGCAGAGCTGCTTTCCAGCTGGGGGGCTCCCAGCATATAGCTTTAGACCAGCGTGATCTTTTAGCATAAAGATTTTTTCCTTCTGAAATTCTGCTTTCTCTTCTTGCAATATATTTCTGGGTAACAACTGTGTTTCTTTCCAAACTCTGCTCTGCCAGGCTAAAGAGGGCCAGTGTTTTCCAACGTCATCTCTTGGGATAGATCCTGGTGTTGCAGTTTTGTCATTTTTTCCCATTTCCTTTTTTTTTTCCATCAGGAAACAGAATAATAATATTCCATGTGAGAAGCAACCAGGGCTTCATATGGAGAGGTTAGCATTTCCTGAATCAGTCTTCCTCACAGCCTAATGCATGACTTGCGATCACCTGTGATTTGGGTTTTTGTTTTGTTTTGGTTTTGGTATTTTTTTTTCCCAGGGGGAAAAGTTTCACCGGAGGCTCCTAGTTATCTTTAGATCAACTATTATTTGCAGGTCTTCCCTTTCCTCAATAGTTTTACTGGCATTCTCCCAGCTTTTCTGTCCCTGAAGTTTGGCTCTCCTACACAGTCTGCAGGAGCTTTAATAGCTCTGCCAGTGATATTTTTCCAATGCTCTGCCTTATGGCCAGATCTCAAATCCTGTCAAGCCATTAGACAAAGTTAATTGGTTTTGCACTGGCCAGAGGCAAATAATGCTTCCATGTTGATGCATACTATGTCCAGACACCACAGTGATAGACAACCTCCACCAAGCTGGACAAACTCATTTAGTCTCCAATTTATGCACTATTCCTTCAACAAGGCTGATTTATTCCCAGGCTTTCTCAATATCTTTCAAGCACAAGCAGATCATTACCATGTCCCGATGGGGACCTCTCCATCCCACCAAGGCACACACAGTGTGTCAAGAAGCTTTTCAGTGGTGTCAACGCCAGACTGTCCACCCTACTGTGCTTACCTATTGAGGAATAACCACTCTGAATACCTAAAGTACTGGATCTTTTCCAGTTTGCTGAGTGTTTTAAAATGCTGCTCAAATGTGCTTTGAACTGCCCAGTTACAAGAAAGGATCTGGATTTAACCAGGTCTGGGGGTTTTCACAGCACGGTCTTTTCTATATACTCATGGAGGTATGTTTGCACTGTTTTCCTTTATGTACCTGTTCTCTGATGGCACAGCAAGATAAAAATGAAGATAAACAATGGTTTTCACTCTCACAGCTGCTGAGCGAGCATTAAGGTGCCTGTCTTCCCCTCCCTTTCCCACGGCACAGTACCAATCCTGCTGCCCCGGCTCGATCTGCTTTGTGCTATCCGTGACTGTGGAAATTCTCATTAGCAATGCTTCTTGAGTTACTCTGAACTCTTGGAGGAGCTGTATTTTCCCAAAAATACCCCACTCTCAAACTGGGAAAAGAGATAGGGAAGGGTGGTAACACCCATGTGCATCACCACAGCGGTCCTGTGACCAACAACCCCATGGTCACAAATCATCCTGTGCACTCACCTTGTCCCAGTCCCTGAAGTCTCTGAGATCTTCACAGTGCTTCACAAACTTTTATGCTGTGGCTTATTCGGCTGTTTTATGGGAAATTGTGTCCTGGATCACATCAAAACCCCCAGAAGTCAGATTTTCCAACAAAATGCAAAAATGTCATTGGCTCGGTCAAAAGAGAACAGCACAACTTTTCTCCTTAACTAGAAATTTTTTTAAGTTCTTTCCACAGATATTGCATAAGACCTGAAAAAAATGCATGTTTGAAGGGGATGCCTTGATACACGTTAAAGGAAAACTTTCCATCAGGAAGGCACTGCAGCAGGAAAATAGATCCATTGCTCCATGCTGGGTTTATTTCTCATCTTCAGAATAAAATCCAGTAAATAGTTGACGCTTTTGCAAAAAAAGGTTCAGCTCCCTGTTCTGCCAGCAGGACCTGAAATAAAATGACATATCCGAATCCCATCCTTAGAGGTACCATCACCCATGTTCCCCTCCACTGGTCTTTCAGTGCCTCCCATGCCCACCAGCTCAGCATTGTGGCTCAGTTCACAACTAAGCCCCTGGGAGCCAGAAAATGTGCTTGTTTTCGCACTGAATTTGGGAAAATAGGCATGTTTTGGGAAAATCCAGCCATGCCAGATTCCTGCCTGCCATGCCAGGCAGCAGTTGGCATGAAAACACGGCACAGGTTTTGGTGATGCTGAGCTAACACGTGTGGAAGACCAGCCTGCTGCCACTTGCACCTTGCCTGATGTTGCCCAACGCAACATTCATGACACAACTCGGCTCTTGGCTCGCAGAGCCAGATTTGAAGTAACAAACATACCTTGTCACATTCCCCATCCAAACACCGGCGTGGGGCCACCCCCTGCAGCACAAGCTGTGTTTTTCCTTTTCCATGGGACCAGCCCCGGGTCATAAACCCGAAAAGGAGATGAGGTACGGCAGGAGTCTGCTCATCGCGGTGATGTCACCTCTCTTGGAACTCGTTCCTCTACAAATCCCAATCCAGGCTGGAGACGAGCTCTCCCCTGCTAACCCCAGGGGAATCCGCCCACCGGATCAAGAGGAGGTGGAGGGTGGAAAGACATATAAAGCTCCCCGGGAGCCGCTCGCCTTTACTGTCCAGGTTGCACGGATCTGCTCTCAGCATGAAGTCGCTTCTGGTGGGGCTGCTGCTTGGCCTCGCGTGCGTGGAGCTGGGTAAGGACCCTGCACTCCTGACATCGTGGGGACCCCCTGGGAAATGTTTGAGAAGGGAGGGGAAAGGCAGCAATGCAGAAAGAACTGGTAATCCCTAGACAGGGGAAATAATGCCCTTATGTATTTAAGAAGGTCAACGGAGAGGGTGAGTGGGGAAAGAAGATGCACTTTCCTGGTGGGGAGAACAGTGATGGCTGTTGGAGAGCAGTGCAGACCATTTGGACCCATGGGCGGTCACAGGTCACCCAGCCCCACTCACACCACACCCTGGGGTGGAGGGGACTGACATGAAGCTTCATAAGGCTAAGGGGTGACTGACAGCCACACGGCACAGGGAGAACAAGTGTGGGCAAGGACCTGAGCTGGCGGCCTCCAGCCAAGCTGCCAACCTGTCCCCTCGGGGATGGGATAGGGTATGTTCATCCTGATCTCCTGATATCCCTACAACCTCACAGCTGGCTGCTGGAAGCGCTGAGAAACAGAGAGCAAGACTTCAAGATATGGGCAGGAGTATGAGAAATAACTCTAGGGATTTGGGGAAGCTTAATGAAACCACCAGCTCCAGGGCTTACACTGATTTCTAGAGATTAGGAGATGGGTGGAGATAATAAATTCCCTTGGGTCTGTCTGGTCTTGGGTTCTTGTGAATCAGAGTCTTGGGCAAGTTAGCAGTGAGGTCCAGTCATTGCTGTGCACATTTTTTGTGACTTTTTTGGCCTGGAACAGTCATTCTTGGGGTGACACAAACCCTGTGTGTGTGTGTGTCCCCTTCCCCTCTCCAATGGCAGGGGGTTGAACTTAAATGATCTTTAAGGTCCCTTCCAACCCAAACCATTCATTCTGTGTCAGCGATTCTGTGATTCAGCCTCTGTCCCACGGGTGCCAGAAATCCTCAGGCAGATTTAATTGGACTAAAAGATCTGAAAAGAAAGGCAGCCTGGGCAGGGCTTGAACACCCTCATCTGGAGGCATTTTGACATTCAGAAAGCTGCAAATGAAGGAAGGCTGAAAGGCATACACCTTGCAAATCATTTTGCACAGAAGTGCGTTGGGTCTCTTCATCAAGCTGCATCGTCTTTTTTTTTTTTTTTTTTTTTTTTTTTATTCCTGTACCCTCATTTCTCCTTCCACATGTCTTTGAAGGAAACCCGACTCCAGCTGAACATTTCATTTCCTTACTTGCTCTGGGTTGAACACACCATAAGGCTCAACCAGGACAGGTGCACTTACTTCCATACTACTACAGCAATTTATTACATTTCAGTACGTGTTTTTCTATTGTTTTGTTTTGTTTTTCTTTCAAGACACTTCAGAAGTGGCATGTTATGTATTTCTTTGCCCCTCTCTAGTCTTGCCCTGGGTTTAATGGGGTTGCTGAGGAGCTGACAGAGCAGGTTTCCACCCATGGGTCTTGAGGCACTTTATGGGAGCAGAGAGGCATCATTTTGCTTTATAGTTGAGACTGAGACAGATATGTTTTTTGGGGGGGGGGGGGGGGGGGATAATGCTATGGGAGGCAGCTGGCCTAGACAGCACTTGCAGCTCAGGAATATATCCATGGCTCAAGGTATGTTGCTTACCCTCCAGAAGTTTGGAATCAAGGTGTGGAAGGTGCTGTCAGAAAGTGACGGACAGTGATTATTGTCCTCAGCTCTGGACACAGCACTGTCCTCTATGATCAGTTCTTCTGCTCTGTTCCTTACAGTCTGGGGCTTTCCTTTTCCATTGAAATCTTCCCCCAAAAAAATAGTGTCCTCTGAGTGCCCCGCACAGAGTCAGTGGTATAATAAGGGGTGAGGTGGTGATGGTTTTCTCACCTAAACTTACTCTTGACTGGAAGCAATTTCTCCAGACCCCGTGCTGCTGTCCTGCTCACCGACAAAAATGGTCAGGTTTGGAAATCAGCTTAGCCCAAAGGTTGCAGACCAGTTCCTCAGATGATTTAAATTAGTGCTGCTCCACCCATACACAAGCAGGTCCTACACACCCAAAAGCATCCCCATGCTTGCCAGCTTGATAATTGTGATTTCTCCCAGTGTGCACTATAAGTGCACAAAATAATAATAATAATAATACTAATAAAAAAAAAAAAAAAGAAAAAAAAAAAAGAAAAAAAAAAAAAACCTCTTCTGGGTCATTCTGAAGTGATCTACCAAAATCCTCGACTTGGGTAAACAGGGATGGCTCCACCACACCTGCTGACAGAGGAGATGGCTACCAGCACACCACCACTTCTCAAACTAAAAAGTCCTTCCTACCTTTGCAAAGAGGATGGAGAAAACTTTTGCAGCATGAGAATTCTGCTGCACAGCTGAATTTTTCAGAAGCGATGCTAAAAGAAATAGATGCCCTGAAAATCCATTCTGAAGTCAAGTGTTCACATAAATACCTTCGGAAATATTTATCCTTATTGCAGTCCCAGGAGTTTCTCTCCGACAGCAGGTGCTGCAGAATTAGCGGCAAGAAAACACCGTCTTTCCGCAATTTTACCAATAGATGGCAGTGGATACATTTGGGTGGCTCTTCAGCTGCTGCTGCCTTGCTGGAAAATGCACAGGATAGAAACCATCAGACTGGGCTGGTTTCTGTCATCGAGCCAAACCAGCACGACTCCGAAAAAAAACATGCACGCTCCGTATCTGCTGGCTGTGGATGGGCAGGTTTCGTACGGAGACTTTTGAGCAACTGCTGAGATCAAGGCTTGCATATGTAAAGGTGTCCCTGTGTCAGCAGCAGCCAGCGAGAGCTTTGTAGCATCATCGCTTTTAAAAACCAGCAGCAGCCCCCTGATGAAAGTGTTTTTAGGACGCATTCATCCCTTAGGAGCTCTGGTACAGCTCTGAAATTTAAATTCTGCTCTCAGTTACTAAGTTTTGCAGAAAACCCTCTAAATAAGCATGAAGGAGCCCTGGAAATTCAACTTCAGTGACTGTCTCTGCAGGCGGAGGGGCTGCAGGTGAATACTGCTCTAACCAGAAGGAGCTATGTCGCCCTGTGTTGCACCAGCTCTTACAGAGGATGCACAAAACAGCAAAATGTCATAATTCTGGTCAGATTGATTCCCTCCATATAAAATTGGATTCATTTTAAGAAGCTGATACAGTCCTATTCACTGAGTCTGCAGAACAACAACAAACAACCACGCTGCAATGCACCTGAACAGACTGCTCACCAAACTGCTGATGGCCCAGGACCCTCCAACTATGCTATTCAAGCTGCTGAAGCAGGTTTTCCCTTTAGATCTGCTCTTTTTAGGCTGCTGAGTCCCCAAACTCACGATGATGCCCCTCTGCAACACCCACCTCATCCTTTGATGCTGGGGTTTGCTCTTTGCCCTTGACAAAGCTTTGTTACTGTCTCCAGCTGTGCTTAGTTTCCAAGGTCTCTATCTTGGTTGTGGGGGTGAGGCACTGTCACATAATCCCTACCACAGAGCAGAGAAGCTGCAGCCTTGCTGTCTGCCTTTGCTGCTGTGACTGACTCAAATCCCTTCTTTTCCCCTTTGCAGCCCAGTCCCTGAGGTGTTACACGTGCAAGGAGCCAACAGACATTTCTGAGTGCAGAACACCCACCCTGTGTCCCCCAAAAGCCAAGGTGTGCACAACAACGCTGCACTCTCTAGACACAGGTAAGTCTCTTTGTTTTCTTTGAGTGGTAATCGAGCAAGATGATTTTTGGCTTTGTGGGCCAAACCATCTCCTGAACTTCTCCCCTGCTTCCCTCTCCTTTTCCCAGACCCTGCCTTGGGTTATCCTTGGGCTATCCTTTAACTGTAATAATCCAGGTGAAGTTATCCAGGGTGGGAAGCAGAAAAGTCCATCAGACTCAGGGCTTCATAGTGAAGCACACAGCGTTCGCCCCACTCACTCGGTCTGCTTTACCTTTCCTACCCCTATGCATTACAGATCCTGACATTGCAGATGTGTGCAAACACACTGCAGAAATCCAGGGCCTCTGCCATTTGTAGACACCCTCACCTAACACCAAGTCTCTCCCTAGAGAGAAAAAACAACCTGAGTATGTTAGCGTTGCACCGGTGTTTCTTGGCATTGCCATCTCCTATGCAAAGCTATCGCAGGAGCAACCCCCCTGAAAAAAAACATGCAGGAACTTGTGTCCCTTGTCTGCACTAGAAGAAATTTGGAAGGAGCAGGAGGGACAGAGGGAGACAGCAGGGAAAACCAGAGGACCTGTTCCTACATAGAGCAGCCTGAGTTACAGGCACCTGTGGGTTAAAGACAGTCAACCCCTTATTTGACTTTATTTACCTAAAAACACAGTGCTTTCCACTCCCATCCATTGCACAAAGCCAGTGGTGCTCAATTCCAGTGTTCTATGCTTTTCTTCACCATTTCTTTCTCTCTCTTCTCCTTCTCCCCATCCTCCAATGCATCCATTTCAGGTTACCCCTTTTTCGGCAACATCACCGTGACCAGAAAGTGTGATGAGACCTGTGTCGACTACGACGGGATAGGTTCGAGCAGGCCCACGTCGTGCTGCTACACCGACCTCTGCTCTGATGACACCAAGAGCAGCAGGGGGGAGAGAAGCAGCTCCTCAGCACCGGGTCTGATGTCCTTGGCTGTTGGCATACTCCTCCAGCGCGCTCTGTGAAGCCATGGGCACCCCTGCTCCGACCAAAGCATCTCCTCCCCTCTCTGTGCCAAGACGCCTTGTAAACTTTTAGATGCCTTGGGAGAAAACCTTCTTTGCTCAAGTGTGTCTTCACCCATCTTCAGTGTTGTGGATTCGAGTGGATTTCAGCCAAACATTTGGGCGCCTGGACCTAAACCCTTCAAATTTCCAGTTTCCAGCTGTTAAGCAGATGTTCTCCATCTTTGGTTGCTTCTGGTCCCCAGGACCCACATCTCACCTTGCAGCTTTCCTCACCATGAAGCACGGTGAAGCTTGGGGATGAGCCTCAGCCACAGCAGGGGCTGCAGGCACGCTGGACACAAAGGTGCTGTTTCTCCAGATCTTCCTCAGCTCCCACAAAACCTGCACCCGTGTGCCTCTATCATATTTCAATGCACAACCCCCCGAAAAGCTGGAACCCTCCATCAGCATCTTGGCTTCTTTTCTTTGCACATTGAGTGCCATCTCCAGAGGCAGATGGATGTTGGACCCTTCCCAGTACCTGCTCAACAGAGCGTAGTTTGCAGATGTAGAGAGCTGGCACTTAATTTTATCTAGAATTAGCCATGGAATGAGTTCAGAAGGGCTCAGCCATCATGCACTGAGATGGAAAGTATTTCTGGAAAGCTCATAAGACACCCAGGACGAACAAGCCAAGGCAGTTTAAACTCGTAAAAGCAAATCGAGAAGTTTGGCCAGCCCAACCCCCACCAGCCCTTTGCCTGAGCTCAGGTTGCAATCAGAGCCCCAGGCTTTCTCTTTCCAGATGTTTCACAAGCTGTTTCAAGCAACTTTTTTCTGTTAGCCTGCCCTCCCCCCCCTTCACAGCAGGGGCCACAGGAAGGGAAAATAAATGATTATCCCAGACCCTCAGCTCTGGGAAAAGTCAACCTTTCCACTCGATGCTGGTTAATGGTGCTACCAGGCCCTGCTGGGGACTTGCTCCATTCTCCCTCGGAGTAGCTGTAGGATTTGAGTTTGATGCCCTGTCTGCTGTAAAAACAGAAGGAGTGGAAGCTGACCCAAATGAGCTAGACGTGGCCAGTTCGTGGCCCCTTTTGGGAGGGGACAGCAGGGGAGCTTGCATTTCTCTTTGGTCTTATTCCTTGGCTCTTCCAGGGGAGCAAAAGGGAACCTGCAAGAACAGGGGCAGACGGGAGCAAGGGCACATCCCGTGCACCATCCTCATGCATTCATGAAGCCCCTGTGACCTCCTCTATGCCAAACTCCATTTTCGCTCTGTTTCTATACAAGACATCAGCCAAGAAAATCAAGGAAAAAGAAGGGGGAGTTCTGGATGAGAATCCAGTGAATAAAGTTGGATCCTCCCATTTTCAGCCTTCAGAGTCTTTCTTGTGTGTTCAGCACATCTTTGGAATTTTCTGGCTGAGGAGGGAAGTGTCAGAGAGGGGAAAAGATACAGAAGGGGACAAGCAGGGGACTGCAAAGCTCTCCTTGCAAGAGCTGGTGGGAGAAGATGGGAAGGAGTGTGGCAGAAGGGTGAAGGACTATGCAGTAGCGACAGGATGCTTATATGGGGTATGGGATTTCTTTCCCAGTGCAGCTTCTCTTGCAGCAGGCAAAGGGAAATCAGCTGAGCTCAGCACTGCAAGGGAGCAGGCAGCCTTGAGCAAAGGTGCTGCAGATGGGGACTGCTGCCTTCCTTGTGTCACCTGGTGCTGGCTGTGAGCATCCTGCATCTCACTGAGCTGAGAGTCTCCTGTTATCTGGGACTTCCCTGTTAGTATGGCTACGCTGCAAAAGCAGTGAGCATCTAGTGTAGAAAACAGACTAAAAGGCTCAAAGCTTGTAATATATTCCTATACTAGGCAAGATGAAAAGCCTTTAGCACAATGTGTCAGGGGTGCAAAAATTTGCAGTAATATTCATCTGTTCATGCTGGGTTTGTCCTAAGCCACAAGACAAACAGTCATCCCGTGGGAGCCCTTGCAAAGTTTGATTTGCACCAAATTGCTGCTTCTGCTATTGCTTTTATTTATTCTGGCTGCTTGGTCCCTAGGAGTTAAGCCCAGCAAGCACTGCTGCCCCAGTCAATGCAGGACACTGCCAGCAGATTCAAAGGCATTTGCAGAATTTTGCATCACCGGGTCAAGTGGACATACAGAGGGAGAAGTTTAAATATAGGCTGAATAAAATAGAACAGAGAGAGAAGTGTCTCCAATGGGCTGTAAAAAGATGTGCAGCCTCTCAGCCCTGCAAGACGAGGCTGTGCAGCTGGTGGCATCCAGCACTGCTGTAGCTGTCATGGAGGATTTTACCTGCCCGTCTTGGGGCTTGTTCATCCCAGTAATCACTCTGTGCAGGGCCAGAGACACTATTTCTAGGCTTGAGGGCATTTCTTGATGCCTAATGTTTTATCCAGACAAGCAGTTGTTTTTTTCCTCCACCTCCCAGCCTTTCTGCAAATGTGGAGCAGCCCTTACAGGTGCATGATCCTCATCACTCACTTTCACTTGCAAATCTGGAGGCAAAGCTTTCGTTTGCCTAGAAAGTAAAGACCAAAGCAAAGCAGAGACTAAAATTTCAGGGAGGTGTTTGCATACCCAGTTGGTGAGGGTATTCTTACTGGTATGCCCAGATGACTCCTGCCTCCAGGTGACTGTCAGGGTGGTGTGTCTGCCTTGGTGGCATTTCACTGTGGGCTCCATGACTCTTAAAGGTGGAGTGAGTATCTCAAAGGATTGTTCATGCTATGCAAACACAACGTGCACCCGGACCTGGCTCAGGCTGGATCAGAAAAGCAGGTCCATAGCATCCTTTAGGTCTTAGACCCAGAATCATGAGCAGAGGAGAATGGTTCAGACCCAGACTGTGTGATATTGGCTGGAAAAAGATGTTACCTCCTTGCGTTGCTGGAAAAACTGCTGGAGAGAACCATTCTGGTGTCTTCTGCCAGCTGAAGTTTGGACCTGGGTTCAGTCCTGTCGCTTTGACTCCCACAAATGCATCAGTGGTGCAGTGGGAGAGCAAAGCTACACAACCAGAGTGGTTAATACTTCAAGGAATGGAGTTTCCAGCAGGGATCATTTGCAATTACTTTCCACGAGTCGCAGCAAGACATTGCTCACATCACACGTAGATGTGAGCAGTGGTAGTTATCCTGGTGTGTCCTGATTGCAGGCTGGCTCAAGCTGCAAGGTGGGAAACACCAGGAGATGTTTTGCTGCTTGATTTCTTTTAATTTTAGATATTTTGTCTGCACAGGGAGGGAGTGGAAAATAAACCCATATAGCCCTCATGGAAGGTGCATTAATACAGTTAGGCATGAAAATAAAAGAGAGGAGATGAGGGCAGAAATTATTGCGAAACTCCAAGAGAAGAAAAAAAGGAAGGGGATATTTGCACAGTCCAGACGCTTAATGTAAAATAGAGCTCTGATGTAATCAAATAGAGAAAGAACTTGTAGTTCTTGCTAAAAATACCTATCTAGAACATAAATATACATTAGCATGTAGCTGCAAGGCTTATGGAGATATCTGCCATAGTCTTATATTTACAGATAGGGATTTAAATGTTTAATACTGCACATTCAAAAGAAAGTCACTTCATCTGAAGTAGCTATTAATTATAGAACGTGCTTGGCAGGACTGAAGAGCAGCAAGAGCAATATCATTTTCAATATCACTACCAAATTATTTCTCATCTAAAATCTATCATGTGAAATTTTTTTCTTCTTAAAATAGGTCTGTTTTTCCACATTAGGCCATGGCTGACTTGGAATGGCTGCCTCTGACACACTGGCACGTCCTCTCTCGGATATCTTCATGTCTCTCCTGCACAGTTCCCACATCCCTGACTGCAGGGGAAAAAAAATAAAATAAAAATTTCCTAAGCCTCTTTATTCAGTACAACCCCGAGTCTGAGAACAGGGCAAATCCCCCAAAAATGTGGTGAAAGGAAACCTCTGAGTGACTGAGGCAGATATGTTCATGAAGCAGGGAAGAAAGCATCGTGGTTGGTATCTCAATTCAGCAAAGTCATTTAGGGTCACTTGAAGAACAAGAACTCAAGAGGGTTGCTCAGGGTATTGCAAAAGGATGGGGCAGACAGACCTTGTCTGCAGTGATAGACTTCCCTGCAGGTCTTCATCCTTGTTCTCTGGGGTTCTAGCCTCAGGTTTGCCATGGCGTTTTAAAAAATACAAGGTTTTTAATCATTCTGTGCCCTATCCAAGGCTGGTCTGGACCCGTGAGAATTTGGTCCCAATCCCCTTCCCAGTCTGCCCCTATTACACATACATGAATGATATGGAGTGTGACCCATGTCATACATGGGTAGCTCCAGACATTGTCCTGTAACACATCTCCAGTGAAGATTTAGCTTTAAGTTACTTCCTCCTGGGCATATTGTGGAAATCCTTGCAGATCCATGATACTAAAGGGAACTGAAAGCCCTGGTATATGAAATTGGTGGGCCACAGTCCCAAAATCGAACCCAGCTATCCTAACAAAAACACTCCAGGCTGCCTTTGGCCAGCAGGTCTCTGAATTCAGAGGTTGACTATGTTCTTCATGTTGAATTCCTCCCCACTGTGAAAGCAACTTGATGTGCCCTTGATCACACCAATGATAGCATAGAAGCATTGCCCAACTCTTGTTTTAACACACAGCCTTGACCTGGAGTGAACATCCCTTCACCTCCTTGCAAAATAAATTGGTTTTACACAAAAATCTGGAAATGGGAAAAAAAAAGATGGCTTGGAAAAGGAGGGAGAGTCAAGTCAACGTGCTTCACTTGGTGCATTTACTTCTGCAGTACCTTTGGGCTTGCAAGGAGCTGGGTAAGGAGCAGCCTTGAATGTCTGGGAGAGGATTTGCACCTTTATTTGAACCCTGCCACTCTGTACCTCGTCTGGTGTCCTCATAAAGCTGGGATAGAAACAAGCCAGAATTTGGTTTTCGTCTTTTTTGGCTGCTTCCCGTCTCCTGGCCCTGGGGAGAGAAGACACAGGGGAAGGGGTGTTTTCAGTGTAAAGGCAGCTGTCGCTGTGTTTGGGATGCCATCCAAATCTGAAAGGGAAACAAACACCCAGGGGATGGTGACAGACTCTGACGCACTTACAGCAGAGGAGGAAAGCCATCCTGGTGAAGAGGGAGAGTTAATAGTAAGAGATTTGTCTTCTATTCAGAGAAAACAAGGGATTTTAAGTAAACTGCTGTACCCAGCTGCCATAGCCATCTGGAGAAAGGTGTCTGGTTTATCTTTGCCTTTGGGGCACACGACCAGGACATTTTTTTACCTGCTGATGTCTTCAGGTCACAACAGGGTTTTCTTCAAGTTCCTGTTTGCCTTGCTAGCTCTATGCAAAGATCTCATGGCCCGGTTGGGGTTCCTCATGTATAGGAAGCCAGTCTAGGTGCTTTTGGGGGCTTTTACTGCTAACCTCAAGCAGCATGTGCAAAGGGTTTCCTAAGCTAAAAAGACTCAGCATCTATACTTATTTCTTATTATCAATTCTTTCATAGGAAAAAAAATAATCTGAAATATATTCATGTTTGTGGCTCTGCTGGCAGAAGTCTTTCCAGACCCTCACTGCTGTGAAGGTTGGAAAACACGTATAATAAAATATTTCTCTTGCTTCTCCCTATTCAGAGATGATATTTCTATGGGTTGTTGGTCCTGTCTGAGATGCTCTGTTAGGCTAAACAAGCCAGCTTGCGCTGATCTGATCTTGGAAGACTGACTCTCCAAACACAATAATTTTCATTAATTGTGGCTGTGCCATCTTCAAGCCGTGGTTGTCTTGGATGATCCAAGCTATGTGCAAGAACTCACGAGCTACAAAGGCTTCACAAAAAGGACCCTTAGGGGATTTGTTTTTTTGTTAATCAGTATCTCAGCGCAGAGTTGGTTTGGATAAAGGAAATGGGAGATGTTTGATTTAGGCAGTCTCTGAGCTAGAATTTTACCCCTTTCTGGAGGCAGTTCACAAATCATTAGCTGATGGAAAACTCAAACAACTGTCTCACTGGAGTCCTCTTGATTTGCTGGTTCTCCTAAATGGGACAGGGAAGGAAAGTTGTGTGCATCAAAAGGGAAATGAGGATGCATGCACAAGGCTGAAATTTAGTTTTTAGGGTACCTCACAAAATCCTCTCAGACTCCTTGGAATAAAAGTTGGCAGACATGGGATATTTTTCACAAGTAAAAAAATGCAATTTCTGCAAGGCTGCTGTTCTGACAAGCCACGAGGCCTGTGGGAAAGAAATATCAAGTGTGTGTAGTCAAGCACTAACTTTCTGATAAAGGGATTATCATTTGGTCACACAAGTGCATCTACCCCCTATATAGAAAATGCTGTGTCACAAGGTCACAAGATAAATAGTTACAATGTGTAAATGGATCTTCATGCCTTTCCCTTCCCTTCCTTTCCTTTCCTTTCCTTTCCTTTCCTTTCCTTTCCTTTCCTTTCCTTTCCTTTCCTTTCCTTTCCTTTCCTTTCCTTTCCTTTCCTTTCCTTTCCTTTCCTTTCCTTTCCTTTCCTTTCCTTTCCTTTCCTTTCCTTTCCTTTCCTTTCCTTTCCTTTCCTTTCCTTTTCCTTTCCTTTCCTTTCCTTTCCTTTCCTTTCCTTTCCTTTCCTTTCCTTTCCTTTCCTTTCCTTTCCTTTCCTTTCCTTTCCTTTCCTTTCCTTTCCTTTCCTTTCCTTTCCTTTCCTTTCCTTTCCTTTTCCTTTCCTTTCCTTTCCTTTCCTTTCCTTTCCTTTCCTTTCCTTTCCTTTCCTTTCCTTTCCTTTCCTTTCCTTTCCTTTCCTTTCCTTTCCTTTCCTTTCCTTTTTCCTTTCCTTTCCTTTCCTTTCCCTTCCTCCCCACAAATTGCACAGCCATCCCCCAACCCCTAAACCATGATGTCAGCCCTGTTTGGGCTGAGAGAAGTTTGGGGGTGGCTGCGGGTTTTGGGGAGGCTAGGGCATCGGGCACGTGTGCTTGCTGGTCTCTGTGCCTGGGTGGGTGGCTGTGCCTCTGTGATTGTGGCTCCGTAGGTGCTCAGTTACCTCTCTCGTTTACTTTGGCATGATCTGAACAGCCCTGGAGGCCAAGGGAGACTTAATGGGTTTTATGGTATTCTGTAATCATGCAAAGATTGAACAAACATGTGGCAACATGATTGTTTTACTAAGGAGGAGTAAGAGCATCTGAAATTACTCCGGGAGATGCTCTATTTGTACTTGGGCGCCGGCTAGCTGTCAAGCTTCACCTCTACACCCCCAGACGCCTCAAATTGCTTATCTCCAGGATCTCCAAGCTTAATCTGCGGGGAGATGGAGTGGCATTGTCTTCTCTTCTTGTCTCTGGCTCTCAGAGACCTGAGAAAAGTCTCTGCTGTGTCCTGGGTGCCCCTATCATGAGGGACAGACTCTCCCACAAGGACCGGTCTGGTTTACACCCAGGCAAATCCAGCAGCAAATGGGACCATCTATTTCCTGCTCCCATCCCTCATTTCTAAGCTTTGTTTCTCTCAGTGAAGTCCAATATCTTCCTAAAGGCCTCGGCCAAACTCTGTCCTGACCATGGAAAGGTCCAACAGGGTAAGCCAGCACCAGGGTAAACTACGTTTAAAGAGAAACAGGTCCACAGGATACCTTCAGCTCTTGAAATGCAGCACTGTTATTTCTAACGTGTTTCTTTTTATTATTATTATTCCTCAGGAGGTTTCATTCCTCTCTATTTTTGGTACTGAGATGTAGGTTTCCATTATAAATAGCCACGTATTATAATTCAGTCTGATAACTAGGACAAGGATGCGGGCTTCTAGACTTTGGTTTCAGGAAGTGAAGAATGCAACATTTTCAGCCAGCCTTCAGACTTCCTCTGAGATCTTTATCTCAGGAAAAAAAGTGTTCCTTTGAATCTGGAAAGTTTCCCAAGCTCCCTGGATGCAAATCGCAATGGGAGAATTGGTAAGGGCTCATTGCCAAGCTAACAAATCATAGAAACAACGCTTTGAAGCTCTATAGCAACTTTCCCTCAGAGGCTGAATTTAGACACGAGGGTTCCCACTTCAAAGCTGGGTGATAAATATTCTTCCCATTTTACAGCCAGAGAAGCTGTGACATAAGCCTGTGCATCCTTGCATGCGATAATGAACCAAAGCCCTCTGCAAACATAAAAAAACAAAGTCTATGTGGTTTCTGAACACTGTTAAATGATTAATTACTCCAAAGAAAATCAAAAGCAGGTTGCAAACATGTCCCAAAGAACAGAAACACTTCTGTTAAATAAAATAAATACAATAAATAAATAAATAAATAACATTGTTCATCCATAAATAAAGGAGGGTTGACAGTTCAGGACAACTATATGAGAAATGGCTCATTTCCCAAACCACCCTCAAGCAACTGTAGCCTGGGGAAAGTCTCTCAACTTACGTAATTTGCTGTGGGCTTTGGATCAGGACTTCCATCTACATGTTTTCCAACTGTTTTTTTGTGCAAAACAATACTTGTGGTTATGCTGCTGCACTGGGGCTGTGGAAAGGGAGGACAGATCTGCTCTCACGTGGGGTCTGCTCATATATTAAATAACAGCAGCCAGCGGAGAGTATAGTTAGATCAGCTCAGGCCAGGACAGGAGGACATGGTCACAGTTTGGAGCACAGGAGGGTCCCTCTGAACATCAGGCAGAACTTCTCTGCTCTGCGGGTGTTGGAGCCCTGGTCCAGGCTGCCCAGAGAGGTTGTGGAGTCTCCTCTTTAGAGGTCTTCAAACCCACCTGGACATGGTCCTGGGCAAGCACCTCTGGGTGCTTGAGCAGTGTGGTGGAACTTTGTGGACCCAGAGGTCCTTTCCAACGTCAACCCATCTGGCATCTGGATCCACACTGGGGACGATTCCTTTCTTTCTCCTTTACCCTTGAAATACCTTTCCCTACACACCAGTATAAGCCTTTGCTTATAGCTGAATATCTTTTCAAATGTCAGCAACAGTCTGCACTACTTCTCACCCATAGGTGAGAAACACAGTAAAGGAGAACTGGCATGAACAGGAAAGCAGCAGTAGATGTGATGAGGTCCTTGCTGTGCTGCTCTGTGGATGGCAGGGAATTAGAGTGATGCCCTTTTAGAGATGACAGCACCAGCATGGCTTGAACTTCATACTGCAGATGTCACTATCAGAAGCAGCAAAGTGCATACTTATACGGGGACATAAAGGGAAACAAACAAACAAACAAAAAAAAAAAACATCATGCCCCTCACCCCATCACAGATATTACTGAATACCACTGAAATCTCAGCAGGAGGATACAAATACCTTGGCCTCCCAACACACCTCCTCTTGGAATAAATTAGCAAACCCAACAGATTCGAACTACCCTTTGAGGACTGGGAGCACAAGACAGGCCCATGCTTCTCATGGCTTTCATGGGCATCTATGACAGGACTCAAATCTGGACTAGTTGGGTCAGGGTGCCCACTGCCTCCCAGGTTCCTTGCCTGTGCTATATCCTGCAGTCACAGAATCACAAAATCACAAACTGGTTGAGGTTGGAAGTAATCTGGTCCAACCCCCCTGCTCAAGCAGGACTACCTACAGCAGGTTGTCAGCAAAGCTGGATTTTACCTGGAGGGCTTCCAAACAGAGTATTCCCCTACCCAATCAACATATCGTCTTTGCTGTGCCACTGGGGAGAGGGAGAACCCACGCTATATTCTGAGAAATAGGTTGTTATTTGGTAGATAGCTTAGCCCTGCATGTTGTGTTTATCGAGAGTCCTGGTTCCTCCCCTGGGAAATTTGTCTCAGATGTCTCCAATGCCCAGGAGAAGGACTCGTGGGCTGTTAGCTGAAGCACTGAGCTACAGCCAGATCAGTTTGACAAAAATCCTAGCAGCACTGAGCTAGGAAGAGAATGCAGATCACTTTGGGAGATATTCACATCTCCAAAAACTTTGACAGCAACCCATCGCAGCCTAGGGTATCATTAAAGGATAGGATGGGTTCTCTCTCCACTGACCGAGGAAAATCCCACCTGGTTTCCTCAGGCAGGTTTCAGACACTTCAAGTTATCTGTCTCACTCTGAAGTTCTCCATGCCTTGCATCTGTGATATGAACCATTGCTCCTCCTGCCATTTCAAAACATTCATTGGGATAATTTACATAACTTTTTTCATTTTAAAATTAACAGCCCCACTTTCGACTTCCGCCAGTATTGAAAAGGGTTCGCAAAGAACCTCCCTAAAGTGTTTAAATATAGTTCAAACATGAAATATGGTAAGATGTGCTTTGCTGTTTTCAGAATCCAAAGTTCCCATTTTTTTTAATTCTCAAAACTTTTCTAAACAAAAACAAATCATTTTCATTTTTCTCTGGGTTGAGCAAGGTTGGAAAACTTCCATTCTTCTATTCAATCCCATCAATCAAGACCAAATAATTACCAACAAAAATGTTACCCAAAACGTTGGGAAGTTCAGAATATCTTTGGTGAAAAAAAAAAAAAAAAAAAAAAGACAAAAAAGACTAATAGGAAATTCCATGAAACAAAACTCTTCTTCCTGCGTATCTAAGCCTACAAGTCTTTGTGCAGGAAGATCTGTACAGGATTGCAACACAGACCAGCTGTTGTTGCTGCCATCTCATTTCAGGTGACCCTACCTCGTCATTGCAAAGTGTGTGTTATTACATCCCTGCTCTGACAATGTTTCTGTCCCAGATCAAGCACTCATTGCTCTGGGAGATCAAAAGAGATGTTGGCTGAAGTACCAGCCCACACGGTCCATGTTGTTGCCACCAGGTTTCAAGTAGAAATGCTGCTAATCCCATGGTCACGTGCAATGCAAAGTGAGCATCGTGGGATGGCAGCAATGGGTGCTGTGACAGGGAGAAGACAACGTGGTCGTGTCCGTGTGCATTCCTAAATTAAAGAAGAGAAAAAGAATATGAAATGAAGGATAAATGGCATTTAGCTTTCTGTCTGAGGAGCTGAGATATTAAGAAACTCAGAACAAATGCTCCTACTTTGGGACACTGGTGCTGGAAAGACATTGAGAAACTGGAGCAAGTCTGTCGTAGGTGTTCAGGGGGCTGGAGCCCAAGAGGTACAAAGAAAGGCAGAGAGTCTGGGTTTCTTTACTCACGAGAAGGGAATGTAAAGGGAAAACCTTACAGCTATCCACAACAACCCAACAGGAGGGTATAGAGAAGAATGGGCCAGACTCTTCTAGAAAACACATGGTAATAGGAAAAAAAGCAACAGGCTCGAGATACCGGGATAGCTTGGGAACAGAAGTGAACAAAAGACTCGTTGCTAAACAAAGGCAGACAAGACTTCAGGGGGAGCATAAGACTTGAACAGCCCTCAGGAGTGAGAAGGACAAAAATAATTAAAAAAAAAAAACAACAAACAGATGGATCTGGAGGAGATGTGGGTGAGGAAGGAACTATGCTTCTATGCTTTAGCAAATGCCAGCAAAACTGAAGACAAAAACCTTGCTGTGACTTTTTTTTGGTGAAATAAATACAGTGAGGCAGCAAGCCCAGAAGTATCCTAGGTGCAGACAGCTTTTACACCAGGTTAGTGGGAGCAGAGCTGTATGCTAGGTTTGCATGCTGTGTTACCTGCCCCTTGAAAGAGAGGCTCCAGAAACCATTGCTACGCAGGTTTCAGAACTGCTACGCAGTTTCAGAACCCTGTTTCGGTCTTGGGTGCAACTGTGAGACACGGGGCCTCACCCACACAGATTTTATGCTTTTCAGAGCAGATCTCAACCAGGAGCCGTGATCCATGCCATAATAGCTGAAATGCAGGAAGCATGCTGACAATCTGGCCAGAGATCAAAGACGTGAAGCGTCCACGGCCAGCAAAGGGAGGGGAAGATTAGCCTCCTCCGCATGCAGCTTGTCAAAGCGATGACAACTACGTGGACACGGAATTTAAAGCCATGGAGCAAGAGCACTGAGAAGGGGCTGCAGTCAGCTGTGTCTAATGCTTTTTAACTGATGAGGATCTCAGAAAAATCTCCTTGCTTCAAGCACATCATGAAAGGGAGGGCCAAAGCACACAGCTGTGTGATAAATTCACGCCACTTGCTTCTAATTAAATCACAGGACCATCGAGGTGTTGGGACCTTTTGATTTTCTCTGAAGTGCTGCTTTTTGTGCTCCATCCAATTTGCTATTCTCCTGCCTCTGTGGCTCTGGGGTAGCCAGAGAAATCCCCACCAAGGACTGCTGCACAGTCACGATTTAGTTTCTTTCCCAGTGCTCTTCATTCTAGCATATATATTCTATTTATTTTTTTATTTATTTATTCTATCTATGCTCTTTATTCTAGAGCATTGTGATGCCAGGCTTAGAACTAACAGTAAAATACATTAAATGGAGGTCCCACCCCACCAAATCTCAGATGTTCCTAACATGGGAGTCTCCACCAGAATTAGTCAAGCTCCCTTGAGCAATCCTCACTAAGTAATGGCTGTTCCCAGCCTACTCTGTCCTAAACTAGATGTTAGTAAAACAGATTAATTGTAACCTGGCCAAATTAATTGTGCTTCTGTCCTTCCACTGATTCTCAAGGGAGCCTTGAGGAATGGCTCAGGTGTAGATGTCTACACTGTAATTCTGCCCTGTTCTCAGCTACATCGCTCCTTACAAAAAATATTTCCACTTAGAGAGAATCCGCCTAAATTCTTGGTAAACTGTTACCTTGAAGTACTTCTGTGGTTAAAAATATGCACCTTATTTCTGGTCTGAATTTGTCCACCTTCAGCATGTAGCACCTTGCTATGTCACTGGTTGCTGATGTGAAGAGTTCTGTTACATAAAAATATAACCAGATTTCCTTTCCTCATTGAAGTTCTTGCACTGCTCATCATTGAACTTGCAGTCCAAGCATTTGCAAGCAGTGGCATTCCACTAGAGACAGGATAAAAGTGCTGCTCATTCTATCTTTTCCCACTGTCCCAGATCAGAGGTGACATAACCTCATCCTTTCAGTGTTACATCCCATTGAAAACATGTACAGCAATAATCCAAGGGGTTTTGGTATCAACCTAGGAGCCCTTCTTCAAATGTTTACCCACAGTGCTACAGTCACTTCCTAAATCTCTGCTCCCCAGAATCATGTGTATCCTGACTGTGAGTTCTTCAGATACCACAAAGATGCCTTCAGTGTCAGGAGGTGGGCTGACCATCTCCCACGAGGACATTGATGTGCACCCCAGCAAAATAAACAACGTTGGAAATAAGGCCTACTTAGACATATGTACACCTAGCCATCTCTCCATGCCCTGCTGGAGATCTTATTTTTGTTATGCCCAAAATCTTGTTACAGGTAAAAAGGAAATGTACCTTACACGTAAAGTCAAGAATTTATTATAAGAATAAATGAAAACTGAACAGTCCAATCAAAGCATTATGATTAGTGAAGGTTAAATTCTTACAGACAAAAAAAAAAAAAAAAAAGTGAGAGAGACAATAAACATTCCATTATTACAGAAAAATAAAGTTTCAATAACAATACAGCTAAAATTGGTATATGAGTGCTTCTTAGTTTCTACCCTTTTGCCTGATGTTATGTTCACTTTTCCACTAATGTTACTTTCCACTTTATAGGGCAGTACAGTGAGTCATTTGCATCCCAAACACTTTGCAGGGAGGAGTATGATGGTGGAAAGGGATTCTTTGTCATCAACCAGTGGGGGTCATTTTGATGATGTTTGCTAAAACACATTTACACCTTGCTTTTCCTTCCTTAGTCCACCTTACAACCAATTTAACTGTGTAAAGTGCACTTTATGTAGGTTCGATTCTTTGTTCTTTTGTTATCCCTAAAATTTTGTCAACCTCCAGGTCTGAATTTCTTTAACTAACATTTAATGAGTTCTTTACAGCTGCAGGGTCTCCAGAGCCAGCCTGGCCCCTTCTCTCATCACCCCATGCCTGCCCATGTCCAGCACTTCCACTTCTCAAGGCATCTGCTGCTGTACCAGGTCTCTGTTTCTTCGCACCTCAACATTATGCTGGAGTCATAAATTCCACATGCAATAACTCCTTGTCACAGCTATCTGTGTAACCCTACAGCTACACCATACAAAAACAAACAAAAGTAAAGCAAATTAGCTATAACCGCCAGGTCAATTAGGAAAACTGCAATTATAGCTAAGCAAAGTCAAAACAAAGCTCTGATCAGGTCAAGAGGGGTTCAGACAGAGCAAGCCTAACAAGCCTCAGCCTGGAGGACTTGCAAACTCAATAAAAAGCCTGTGGCCTATTACTAGCAATGCCAGTACTGTGCTTCCTGAGCTTCAGGGCTATTTTGTCAGCTCTTGCAATTGAGAGACTATGGTTTTTCTTCTGTGCACCTTCCTGGAGAGATGACTTTAGCCCCCCCAGACTCCCCCAGGGGAGTCCCCAGGGCCCCCCCCAGGAGCCAGATAGGCTCAGCTCACTTCTTCAAGCCCAGCAGTGGATTGGTTTCAAGCATTTTCAGTATCTTTGCCCATGATTTATACTCTCAGTGTCCATGACTGCAGTGGTATTTTTAGTGGTGTTCACTAAAATACCAATATAACACAATAATCTGGCTCCTGATGTATTTGTTTTTAAATGCTCTTTGACATGATAATTTTGTGATGTTCTGGGCCATGACTTTGTGGCATATCAACCAACACAGGGTAAGGACAGGGTAGTCTGAGCCCAGTAACTCATGTCTGAGAAACAGCAGTGCTATGCAGGGAAAATCTAGTGATGCTTTATTTCTTTCTGAGTTTTGCTAACATATGCATAACACTGGTTTCATGTGCAGAAGTGCTGACATACACTTCTGGCTTACAGTTTTTTTCTATCCCTGACAAGTGAGTGAGTAGCTAGATATTCTGGCCACATCCTAATAAACCCTCCATTCACACACACACACACACAAAACAAAGCAAACAAAAAAAAAATCAAAGAAAGAAAAAAATACAACAAACAAACAAACAAACACTTGCAATAAATGGAGGTCCTTTAAGCTTCATTTGGAGAGAGAATGTAAAATAGTGTTTTCACAAGTGCTTATGGACTGAGGTGAGGAGGTCCTTACCCACAAATCTGGGCTCTGGCTTTGCTTTCCGGGAAACCTCAGTTCCACCAGACTGCAGAAGAAAGTTACCAGGTCTCACTCCCTTGGTAAAGGACTCGGGTGAAAGTTCAATGATGGGACGAGGAGCAGAGAGGTGGCCGTGAGGGACTCAATGACCATGAGGTGGCATGTCACCATCGCATAGATCCAGTACACGGCAAATCACTTGCATAGGTCTTAGGTTTTAGCAATAGCAAGATCAGCAAGGGCCCAGTTTAATTCCTGGCACTGGGACTGGTGGGAAAATTTGGCACCCGTCTTTCCCCATGGGGTTCATCCAGGATTTTTAGCACTCATCTCTCTATTGCAGCAGAGTACCTAGAATAGAGAGTTACTACAGCGAGTAAAGGGTGGAGAATGGTTTCGTGAATGATACCTGGATTTAGGCAAGGGACCTTTGGTTAGGGAAAGAGTTGCTAGGGTGGACATAGGGCTGTATAATATAAATGGTGTAGGAAAAGTAGACATGAAGCAGTCTCACTACTGCTCATCTGTGAGAACAAAAGCTCTGAGTGAAACTGAGGCAGAGCATTTAAAAGAGAAACAAATTACCCTGAATGAAATGGTGGCATCGAGCCCAAAAGGGTGCTGTGAAGGCTAGAAGTGTGGATAAACTCAACATGAAATAAGGTGTATTGATGGTGTTTCCTTGGCAGTTACCAAACAAAATGGTCCTGACGCAGCCTCTGGGCCAGCAAAACTGGAGGCTGCTGATTGCCAGAGCTGGCAGATAAAAAGGGAGAACCCCCATGTACTACATTTGTTCAGCAGAAAGCCACAAACCTCTCACACACCTCTGGGGACCGAGCTTTGGATGTGGCTCACAAGCAGAAGACACTGCAAAGCACAGGTTGGCAGCTAGGGCAAGCCTGCAACTGGTTTTTAAAGTCCTTCCATAGCCAGCGATGTTGTTCCTCTGGCCACCTCCATGCCAGTGCAGTACCCTGGCCATTAACACAAAGTTGTTCCAGCAAAGGAACCACTTTTGAGCCACTTGGAAGCTGTGTATGAATCCAGAACCGTAGTTCATCTAGGCTGCATCTCACTCTGGCAATGGGAAACAATGTGGGAGAGGTGAAAATCACTGCAGAAATGTCTGCCAGACTTTGTGCTTGAAAATAAGAGTGTTTGTGCACTGGTGATCTCAATGGGTGGATCATAGGATCACGGGGAAATCAGGTCGGAAGGGGGACCTCAAGTGGTCTCTAAACCAAGTTCCCGATCAAAGCTCTCAATCTGATATCAGCCCAAGTCCCTCAGGGCTTCATCCAGCTGAATCGTGAAAACTTCCAAGGATGGAAACTGCACCACCTCCCTTGGAAACCTCATCTAAAGCAGATGCTACACGGGAGACTTTAAATAGCACCTTTATTGATGATTTCAAATATCATGCTACATGGGAGATTTTAAATAACATCTTTATTGATTATTTCAAATATCATAAGAAGAGTGATAATTACAGGAGGACATTTTTCCTGGTAGATCTTGAAAAGGGTTTTATAGGAAAATGAAGAATCAGAATTCCAAATTTAGGCCAGAATTTAGTAAATCCATACACAAGTCACCCAATCTTCCCAGAAAAGGTAGTTTCTCACCAGTGGATTTTGTGAAAGAAATGTTGATGAAAGGCCTCTGCCAGTAGGGAATAATAGGAAATGCCTTACATATCTGCTCCAAGACTGACCACAAAACCAAACTCATCCCACTGTATAAATAATAATGAAAGGTGAAACTGGAGTTTGAAATTAAGTAAAATAAAAATTATCAGAGGACAGGTGCACTATATATAAACTTACCGAGAACTACAATTTTAGCACAACATTTTTATTCTGCTCAAAAGGGTACAGAAAACAAAAGAGATTTCAGCCTCCTTGGATCAGATCACTGGCATGGCATAGTCTCCTCTCTCATATTTTGGAAGTCCAACTTCTTACACACTAAGAAGAAAATCTGGACAGAACAAAAGGACCAACACAAAACTGTGGGGTGGAGAGGACCTGCCACATAAAAGTGAATTTCATCTGAGAAGTCTGTTTGATTCAGCTACTCTGCTGGTGAATACCTGGGGAAAAGAATGCTCTAAGGAGGTATGGAAAGCCCTTAGCTCCATGTCTTTTGCTTTAAATATATCATATACACCAGAAATTTTTAGTTCAAAATCAACCAGATCAGCACAGCAAAGAAACTCCAGAGTTATATTTGTGGGAGCTGTTGAAGAATCAACCCAAAAATTAGTGTTGGGACTTCCTGAGCTTTGCTTCTCTCATGGCAGGTGTGTGGGTACTGAAAACACAATTTGTGGGAGCTCTTGAAGGTAGTCCATGAGGCATCCAAATGCAAAGCTGGGCTGGGGTTCATTCTCTTCTTCATTGGGTTCTTTGGCTGAAAGGAACCTTCTCCTGCTCCTCACAGTCTAGTCCAGAAGAGAGCACAAAGGGAACTTGCTAACATGCTAACTGACACAACGCTGATCCCCAAACTAGCTGCACCATCAGTGTTGCACAAGTCAGTGTAACAGCAGGAGACGGGGCGCGTCATGCCAATCCCATCCACGTCAGATGGGATGCAGACGGAGGAGCACATCTTGGTGACAGTTGAGACTCCTACAAAGGGATAAACTACAACAAAGCAAGGAAGAAGGAACAGTTAGGAATGGGAGGAATGAAGGAGAAATCTCTTTGTTCCTGGATGAAACATTAACTACCTTTACCTCCAAAGTCTTAGTTATAGTTCAAACACAACGGGACCATTTCCTACCAGGAACATAAGAAACAGTTCTTGTCTAGTGGTTCCAAGCTGAACAGCACATTGCATCTTCTGTGCCTTGTCTGGGTCAGCTTTTTCCCACAAAAGAAAGTATTTTTCCCATTAAACATTTGGTCTCTGCTTTAACTCTATCCTTTACCTCCTTCCTCCACTACATGCAATCAGAGCCTTCCCAGATGAATCAAGCAAAAGAAAAACATCCATCCTAGCAGTTCATTTCTTTATTTGGACAGGTTATGACCTGAAGGGATCACTGTTCAGGCTGATGATGCCTTCCTGAAAGCTCCAGAGAACTCAAGGGCCTCTAATTGACCAGAACTCAAGGTTGCCTCTAGTGACCAGAAGTTTGCTTTCCCACTTCACTGAGCCTGACTCACCTCTAGCAGCCTCTCTACCCCACCCAGCTTTCATAACAGTTCTGTGGTCAGGACAACACTGTTTAACCCACACCCATTGTGCAAATCATACAGACACTCTGGAGAGCCAGAACTCTCTAGCTCTGTACCTCAGATTCAAGCCAACACATTTCCTCTAACCATTCTCAATGTTGAACATTAGCTATGAGCTAAGTGCTCACTCCTCTGAAAATAGGAGACTGCTGTTCACCCCATGAAATATTACTTATAAGTTTGGCATTATATAAATACCTTATAATAAAGGTATTATATACCTTTGGTATTATATAAATACCTTATAATAAAGGTATTGCTCCCTACACCAGACGTCTGTGCTGGAGAAACACAGATTCATGTTAAAATACATGTATAAAGAAGCCTTGTCCCTACCGTCCTCCAGGGAATACATGGTTGTCTTGCACATGGTTTCATTCTTACTGCAGTTCTGGATCTTCATGCACTTCTCAATGGCTGTAGGTTCATGGCAGGAGTAGCACTGCAAGGTTTGGGCTATAAGGAGGACAAACATGAGACTGGACTTACTGTAGACCATTAGGTTCTGTCCATGCCTAGAAAACTCTGTGGAAGATAGCTCTCCAAAATTATCACAGGTTGCACAGGAATAGATTGGTAAAATATATTTGTTCCAAGGGGAATGAAAAATACAGTAGTCTTGGCATCCAAACACAGCCTCAGATGTAGGTTCAGACCCCTCTATGACAAGTCAGGAAAGACAGAGCTACATGCAGTAGGACCCACAATACAGGAAAATCCTGTCTACACTTGGCTGCTGAATGTTTGGGTCCTTCTGCTCTTGTTTTGTTATCGAGGGGTGGTGGCAAATTGTTTTTTTCCTTTTTCAGGTAGGTCTGAAGTAGTCCACAGAAGAGTTTAAGGGTAATTTTACTTATTTTTTGGTTCTGCACCCCAGAACTTGCAGTATATATGTGATGGGACATCCCAACATTAAATGAAAATAAATGAAGATGATAAAACAAACAGATCAATATTATATTCACAAATATAGGGAGGAAGAGCAGTTTGACCCACCTGCTTCTTCCTTATTGTTCTGGGGTAATTGCATTGCCTAAGACGAGGCTGCCTGTTCTGCACAGTGGCTGGATGCCAGCAAGACAGGCTTAGTGAAACACAACATCTTGGTGTTTGAATTCTTTGAAGATCTTGCCCCAGGTGCCAGCAGCCAGCTAAGACATGCAAAGAGCCAGGAGAAGCCCAACCCTTCAATTGTGCAATTTGCAAGATGTTTTTCTTTTAACCATTATCACAATTAGCTAATAGGCCCTGCTTCACATGTTTATGACAAGCCACTAACCATCCTGCTTGTCAGCCAACCACATCCCCAAGTTGGTTTTATCTTTTATTCCCACCGGACAGCAAACATATTTGTAGCTGATTTACCCCAACTGTTCTTACTCTACATCTACTTTTCTCCTTGTCATTACATTAACAGAGCACCAGAAAGAGATCTGGACACACCAAGAAGTCAGACTTGAGCATGAATTGTAGCAGGGAGAATTTCATCTGGTGCTGACCACTGTTACCTCTCTCCAAAGACTGGGAGCTCTTGGGTAGGAGATTGTCCCAGGGAGAAGAAACTGTCTCCATCATATTAACTGAGCCATGGGAGTAAGTTAAGCATGACCCTTCCCCTCTCCTGAGATTCTAGTTCTTTAAGAATGTGTTAAAAGTTGTTTTAAGAAGATAACTCTGGGAGCAATAATGGACTCCATGGGGAGATGTTCTGGGCTGCTGTGATCTAGAAAGAGGCCATAAAAAGGCACTTTGGTACCCAAGACCCCAAATCCAGTCCAAGATAGTTCACCCTGCCTCATCTCTCACAGTCTCCTAGCTTCCCTTTATCACTTCCCCGTTGGGCTGAAATTGCCTCCTAGACATGCAGAATAACCACAGCTTGAGCCCGTCAGTGCTTAAAGTCTTTGGAGCTGGAGAGGTTTCACAGGGAGATACCAAGGAGCCCAGAGCACAATGACATAGTGTTCCCAGAGCACTCCTGACCCTCCCAGAGCATTCCAAGCTGAAGACATCAAGCCAAAATAGTTGATTGATATTTCCTATGACCCAGCTCTAAGGTTCCAAGGCAACACAAGCCATTTTTGGACAAGCTGTCGAGAGCACTTTGCTCTCTGCAGGTCTTGACGAGGAACCCAACACTTGATCTTGGTCCTCTCTTCCACTTGCCAGCCAGACACCTGCAGGCATAGCAATGCCTTGAAGGCATAGCAATGCATTTTGGTACCAACACAGGCCAGCAGCTCCTCCTCAATAACATGCAGTCCTGTGTGGAAAGCCCTTCTTACGCCATCTGTGTGGCAGTCCTGGTGAAAATACTTTAAACCTCATTAAAAAAGAAAACTAGTTGGCTCATCTCAGCACACCTGAAATAGGCTGTTATAAGAGCAGGCTGAGGCAAGCAAGTCACTTTATGAAAACAGACACTACCTGCAGCTTCACCCTAATTAACAACCCAGAAAGGGCCCTTTTATAAGTAGCCCCAGCAATTGTCTTGCTTTCATTCAAAGCTCACTTTGTTATCCTACTTTGTTCACTGTGGACTGATGCTTTGTTTGTGTTAATTCTCTGTCTGACAGCTGTCAAATGCATCTTTAGGGAGGAAGCTTTGTCATTATTCTCAGATTTCATGATACTCATCCCCTGACAAGTCAAAGCCACAGAATTTGTGTTTATCTTTGAAAAAATAAATAAATAAATAAATAAAATACAAAGGATTAACTCAAAGGGATGTCAAATTAAAAGATCATTGTCCCCAACATGTGCAAACCTAGTATTTTCATTAACCTTATTCAGACTAGCAGGTTCAAACATAGGTGAATATTTTAAATAGTAGCTATATCTTTTTTTTCGAGGTTAAAAAAAAAAAAAAGTAGTATTTCAGTAGTCATGGTGAGCTGGCATCTCACAAAGCAGAGAGGAAACACCATAACTGAAAGACTTTAAGACTTGGGGAATAAAAGCCCTGTTTAATCAAGCTCTGGGATATCTGTCTGGCCTAGCTCTGAAGAGTATATATTAGAGAAGGTAGCAGAACTGCAGTGATCCCTTTTTTTGATTTAAGCGCTTATGAACTTACACATAGACAAGAAGATATGCAGTAGCTTAAAAATGAAACCACAGGATGAGAATGAATGGGGACAAATTGCAAATTGCAAGCCTTCTTTAAAAGAGGAAAATATAAATTCTTAAACTATTTGAATGTAGATATAACATCCTTCTCGGTGAGCTGAAAGCAAAAGAGAACATAAATAAGCAAAAAAATGTTGGAATTTCTTAGAGATTTTGCTAGCTTCACTTATATATTGGTAGATCTTCCATCATTCACCTCTAACTGCCTTTCTAGGAAGTGCCATAATTACTCAGATCCCATTCATGTCCAGAAGAAAGCTCAGAGATTCTGCAGACGCATCCTGGCTTTCCTCCAGCTTTGCAGAGGATGAAAGAGGAATTTTCTTTGTGAAAGAAAATTCTCCTTGCCAAATCCACTATGAAGTTTCCAAGATTTACCCATGTTTGCCTGCTAAATCAAAGCATACATCCTGACGATGTCTACCTAAATGGGATGGGGAAGTGGGCAAGGAGCAATGTGGTGGCCCTGGACCACACAGGAGCCTCTTTTCCCCAGCTCTTGACAGAGTCTCATTGAGCAGGATGGCAAAAAAAAAAAAAAAAAAAAAGTTGATGAGTTAATCCTAGACCAAATTTGTATCCAACCCCGCTGCTTTTCTGTTTCATGAAGTGCTTTCAGATGACCACTTCCCCTAAGGAGACCTGACAACAAAGTTCCTTTCTTTCCAATCTGTCCTCTGTTAATTAAGGACTTTCCTCTCTGAACTGCTGCCTATTGACAAGCAGACAAGAAACTTTTGAATGAATAGGGTATAATGACGAAACATATATATATATATATGTATATATATATGCCCTTTCCTAGAGACCAGTGATGACTGATCTCTGCAGCAGCAGCTGTGTTGAGCGCATAAGGCACCCATTGATCTTGGTACAGCACAAGCAGCCCAAAGCTTTGGACTACCAGTGACTATGTCTTAGAGATAATAGGACAGTCAGTGCATTACACCAAAAAAAAAAAAAAAGAAAAAGAAAAAAAGACACAAGAAGTCCTGTTAGAGATAACAGGACAGTCAGTGCATTAAACAAAAGAAGACACACAGCTGCTGTGCCAGCCTTTGCTCCCCAGACAGCATCTGTCTTCTCCCCCCCAAAAAACCTCCAAAGCTCCCTTCTTTCTCCATCCACTTGCCTTCCCTGGCAGAACCCACTCCGTAGACCCAAAGATGGCAGAAGGAAAACATCCTTACATAAAGAGGAAATAAATATGTAAGAAAAAATCCTGGCTTATTGTCCCAGCCAGGCATTGATAAAACCATACCCTGCACTGGCTGGATCCAGAGACGTCCAGGGTATGTGTGTATCCCAAGAACAACCACAGCTCCTTACCCTGCAAAAGACTTGCCTTGAACATCAGGGCAAACCCGAGCTCTGAACTTGGCATCAGCAATATAAAATCAGTTTTTGAGCAAGAAGCTATTCTGGTGGCAGTATGAAAGAATGGGGAGTCTATGCCAGGGTGTTCTGTACACCTTCCACCATTAGAGGCTATGGCATCACTGCTCGTGTGGGGCTGGTGCGATAAGGGGATTTCCTACTGCTTTGGGAATGTAAACAGCTAATTGCCATACATCCCTCCGTGCCTGGCTCCATGGAGCTGGTGACGGAGGGTAAGCAATCGAATTTCCCCACTGGAAATATAAGGATAAGTTTTGCATAGCGTCCCTGAAGGAAGGAGATTCATGGGGCTTGTTCTCTACTTCCACATCCCAGACGGATCCCAATATCAGGTTGATGTTGTCCACCCAGCAAGGTGGCAAGTTGCCAGTGGGGACAGCAAGGAGACAGGGAGGATGGTAGGGGGTCACACTCCCTATGGTGACAAACCCCCAGATCCTCCCTCAAAGGAGCAAATTTCCCAAAATACATCACTTTTTCCAAGGTGGTTTGGCAAAATTGTTCCTGGCTTCATGCAGACTGCACTGTGTTACTAAATGGAGCTGGAAAAATCAGCCCTGCAGTACGTGGGTCACCAGCTTTGTGTCCCAGCCTGTCTTTCCCACTTCTGATGGCTGAAGTCTAATGAATTATGTGCGCAACATATAATTAGAGAAACCCGCTACACACACTGCATTAAACAGGCTGGCTGGCTTCAGGGTTAAATATCAAAAGAGGAGCATAAATTAAGAAGGAAAAGAAAAAAAAGAAAAAAAAAGAAAGAAAAAAAAAGATGAGAGTTGGATTGAGCAAGAACACATAAAAAGGGGGGACTGAAATTTGCATTAAAGAAATGACACGGTATAATCACCTTTCATTTTTAACACTTCTTACAGAGCCTGAACTAACAGTCCCAATGAGACCGTGATGGTCCTGAAAGCCTGACAGGATGGAAATACTCCCAAGACAGGTTTTTTGCTGAAAATTCCTCAAAGTTGGAGGCACGGGCCTCAGTGGGAACAGAGCACACCGCATCCCTTCAGCCTTCACCTCCCACAGCAATTTGGATAAATTGGAGTGGGAACTTACCAAACTCCATGCAAGTGATGGCAATGAAGAGAAGAGACAGAAGCAGCTTCATCTTGCGCGGGCTCTCGTCGCCTGGTCACTAGGCTGCCACCAGTCTTCACCACTGGCTTTAATGGCACACCTCCTGGTGCCTTGCCATGTACCAATTCCAACCCAAGATCCAATTCTACTGGAAAAACGAGTCTGACTGAGCCATAAATGTATTGAATGATCCACAAAGCAAGCCCCACCTCCCGCTATACCGTCATTTCTTTTCATGTTCCTTGGAGAAGAAAATTAGGGTTTACATGGTGGACAATAGCTGAGGTGCTTAAGCTAGATCCTTTGTGTCTAGGCATCATGTGCAAGCCTGGGGGTATTAAATCATTCCAACTCCTCCACCTTGCCCTGCAGCTTGTTGATATTTCTTCTTTTTTTGGTAATGTTTAGAGGAACCTGGGTTGTTTCCATACATCTTGAGAAAATTCATCTGTAGCTGTGAACAGCAAGGTGTTAAATCCCTTGTGCTTTTTTCCTCCATGCTTTTGCCCTCAGCAGAAGCCAGACTGGGATAAGAAGGGGAAAGCTGGCTTCCAATCCCTTACTCGCTGGAAAGAGCACGGTTGAGTTTGGGGTAGTGCAATACCTCTCCCCAAGCTGTGAGCGGGGATTTAGAGTCCTGTGGGCAGGAGCAAGCTGCCTTCCTCCTCTCCCTGCCCTTCAGGGATGTAAGTGGTGTGAGAATACCTGGGAAGGCAGCAGGACCAGGACATGAAAGTCTGGGCCAAGGAATTCCCTCAGGCTCACTATCCCAAGCCATTCAGGGAGCATAGTGTCTGGAGAAGCCACTCTGCTATAAACCAACCCTCTCCAAGCGTGGTGACAAGCCCATGACTTCTTTCTTTGCCAGACACAATGTATTTCTCATCCCCAAATCCTACTGCTCCAGGTATCAACCTGCCTTTCCTGTGTCTCTGGCCAGCCCCATGCTAGTGAATCCTTTCTACTACTGCATGTGGTGGGCAAGTTGGACTGTGGGACTGCAAAATAGCAGTAAAGAAGAGACTTTCTGTGGTTATCCCAGATGTCCCCCACACAATCAACACACACTTTTAATAAGGAAAGGAAGAAGGGAAAGCTGAAACAAAGGTATTCTTGAAGATGCTCCCACCATCTTTGTTAACTATCACACCATCAGAAGGACTTCACTCAGGGCTAATATCACTAGAGTTCTTGAAATGTTAAAAATAAATGGTCCTGTGGGTCTTCTCTTCCCAAATAAACAACTCGGCCCTCTTCTGTCCAAACCTAAAGCTCCAGTGACAGTCTCGTAATTTTAGCAAGCCCAACCTCAGTTACAAGCAACACTTCTGGATGATCTATGCTTTTATGAGTTCAGACCCATTGTTTTCACAGCAGCTCCATAATAAAGTCATTATGGTGATTATAAAAGTCTAGTAGTTATTTCCTGCTCTAAATTATCCAGGGAAAGGTATTTCAGTATATTCTTGGTTTGACATTCATCATGTTCAGCAGAGAATTTTATAATCCTATTAAGGAAGGGGAAATACTCTGATCATATTTGCTTTGTTCTTAAGAAAAAAACTAAACATGGAAAGGGGTGTGGTGTCTAGTTTCTGGTATTAAGTGGCCTCAGAAAATGTGCACGAGATGATTGTTTTCACATGCGCATATGAAATCTGATCTTCATTACATTCTACGTTTTTGGATGGAAGAATCTTTATAATGCTGAAACCTTGCTTAAATCCTGTGCACTCCTTCCGTTTGGAGGGTTGTTTTGGGGGGTGACAACATACGTCACTTGTTTACGGTTTCAGTTGATCTTATCTGCATCTTTAGGCAGCACCTGAAATGTTTCTTCTTTTACATGCACCTTATGCAATTGCTTTGCAGTGTTGGCAAGCAACCAAAGAAATAACAAGAAGTAATAGGAACATCCAAACAACATTTCGTTGAACTCCATCTTCTTTTGTGGGTATTCACAGTGTGTTGTGTTGGGGGTTTTCCATTAATTACAGCGAAGGAAAAGAGCAAAAAGGACACAAGCTATATAAATCTGCCTCAACAACTTACAAGATGAATTGGAAAAAAAAAAAAAAAAAGATATTTTCTACTGTGTGTGTTCAAATGCAGACAAGCACAAGAACTCTCTGCATTTTGGAGGCATTTGTTGTCATAAATGAAAGGAAAAGGTCAATGGAATTTTTACTTCCAACCTGATAAACCTGTGCCAAGCCACTTTCCTGTCCTACCTGGTCAGCTGAAACAGTCTCCTAAAGAAGGCATCTTCATCTGGTGGAAGCAGTCTTGCAGTGGTTGCATCCTTACAGGTAATATCCCGTAACCTCACCACTGTCTCCAAATGCAATATCCTCCAAATCCCCTAAACTCCCAGAAGACTTTCTCACATTCCCCAATTACCAGGCTGAGGAGAACTTGCCAACAAGTCCTAAGAGATGCCCATCCACCTCTGCGGTAGAGCTTCAGGGAGCCCAGGCTGAATGTGTGCTTAGAGAATGCAGGTACTGGTTTCAATTTAGAGCCTTCTTGACTTGATCGTTTTAAACCCTCCATTTTCTTGACTCTGTTCATCTCTATCCATATCTGCTAGGAATCCCACAGCTTTCCGTAGAGGAAATACATATGAGCAAAAGCTATGATCGGATTCAAAGGTAGACATGGAGGGGTGCTGATATAACAGTGTTGCATGCTAGCACTAAGCTTGTGCCACACACCTACAGGTATGTTAAACCTGATAATACTCCTGCAAGATGAGTAAACATTATATCAAGATCAGATATAAGGAAGCTGAGATGCAGAGAGGTTAATTAGGCTTATGGATCAAGGTAGTAGCAACTCCAGAAATAGAGACGTCATTGTATTCCACATGCTTTAACCACTAGTTAATGTTTCTTTTCTATGAGTACTCTTCTGCTATTTTTGTGCAGCCCTGATAAGAGGTGCATGAGTTACTGGAAGCAACAGGAGCGAGTGTTGTCCTTAAAACCAGGTGCTTAGAAGTTTATTCTTAGATCTAACAATGATTTACCAGATGACCTTGGAAAATTAATCAGTTTATTCATCTTTTACATTAAGTTGGGGCATGTTGTAGGGTGAATCATAACCATTATGTAAGCTATGTATTAGAAATCTAAAAACAGTTCATGATTTTCTCCTAGTAACTTCAGAATAACCTCAGTGATGAAGGTTAGATGGGGCCTTGGCCAACCTGATCTAGTGGGTAGCATCCCTACCTATGGCGGGGGGTTGGATCTAGATCATCTTCAGGATCTCTTCCAACCCAAGCCATTCTATGATTCTATGAAAGCCATTTAAAGAAGCCAGCAGAGAGTATTTGACTAATCAGTAAACCTGCTGGTGTGCAGAGGGATTAAGTTATATGAGTTATATGATTAAGTTATGTGTTGCGAGAGCCACATCACACCTAGAAAGAGAGGAATTAAACATCCATCTTTGCCCTCCTCCATTTCCTTCTGTGATGAGGAATATCTTTAAAATTTAAAGGGAAACCTGGAAAAGCAAATAAAAAAATAAATAAACAGTGCCAAGACAGAATTTGGCCTATCCCTATGAATAATGTATCAGGCTCTGCAGTTCTCTTGGAGCCATTTCCACTCAGGCATCACTCATTAGCTCATTAGTCACAGCAGCCTTATTCCTACTAATTGATTTTACTACAAATCCCTACAATGTATGGCAAAAATCCAACACGTCTTGGGCTGGCTTTAAAACCATTATATTGGCACAGCTTTGTGAGACATTTCAGCCCTCCCTCAAGCCCATAAAGGTCACGCAATTCCTGGAACTGAGTCGTTGGAAGGTGCCCTTGGGGAAAGGGCACTTGTCTCCTTGATCTGACCAGCTGGAGGCTCAAAGCACTGTGCTGGGCTGAGAGCTGTGGTTTTCATTCCTGGTAGCAGGTCATTCCTCCATAGTTCGGAGCCGCAGTTGAGTCCAGAAATCTTTGCAGCTCTCTCCACATTGCTTTTCACCTTGATATTGGATTAGGGCACAGGGGCTGTTGGCTAGTGCATGATGTGGGACTGGCAGATCAGACGAGACCCTGGGTTCGAGGGGTTTCCTTAATTCTGCTGCTCTTCCCAAATTCCTACCAGACCTCACTAAATCAATCTCCTCTGCCTCAGCATCAGTGATGCTTTATGTAATCACCAGGATATGGGGAGGTAGGGAACAAGATGATTTATTTTTATAAGGAGTCACGTTCCTTGTAATGATTCACCTGCTTTTTTTTTTTTATCCTTTTTTTTTTTTTTTCCTTCGAACTCGATGCAGGGGCTTCTTTCCCTTAGGTAATTATCTATATTAATCTATGTCTAGCATTTAATTCTTTCTGGGTGGGACCTTCATGTTTGTCATTTGCCTGGCCAGTGACCTTCAGATGGAGATAGGGGTCCTGTAGAGGATTTTCCAGGAGTTAGTAACTACCAAGGTGTGTTCTCCATCTCTATTCATAATGTGCATTGAAAAGATTAGTCATATCTTTATAGCTAGTGTGAATTTGTATTCCTTCTGTAACAAATTTTTCTAGTTCCTGCCTTTGTTTGTGATTTGTTTTTTAGTTTTTTTGTTTGTTTCATTTTTCACTTTTCATTTTTGTTTTGTTTTGTTTGTTTTGCTTTTTTTTTTCCCCTTCTCAACAACCTTACTCCCTGACTTAGGGAGTAATCAAGATTATTTTCTCCAACAAGCTTTCCAAGGCACTGTTAATGATGCAGCAATGTAAATCACTTGCTCAGCTTTTCTGTCACCCAGTTTAATTATCCCCTATGTTTCTTCAAGTCTTAATTCAATGAACAAGAGATACTTTCCTATCTGAGTCACTTCTCATTGACCCAGAAGGGAATAAAAAGGACAATACATGTAAAACAGAAAACTGCCTGACTGAAAGGAAGCAGTTTTGTCTCCAGACTTTTTTTTTTGGCTTCCTATAATGCTACAGTGCTTGGCTTTGAAGCTGGAACTTCTACTCATCTTTGGCTGAAGCCTGGTAGGAATGTCTCCCCGAGTTCAGTCTGCTCAAACCAGCAGAAAGCCCAAGCATCTTGGAGATACCTACACTGCCCAGGTGATAGACTTGGACCTTCTCCCACTAGATGCCATCTCTAGATGCCTAAAGGTTTCAGGAAAATGCTTCTGAATCAGAAGCTGCTGGCTCCTGGAGCTTATCTCTCTGTAATGTGAGGGAAGGAGCTCTGTAGCTAAGGAGATGTAATGTTTCCCAGCCAGGTGAGCAGTTCAGCCTCTCTGATGCTCCTTGCAAATGAGCAAAGAAAGGTCTGAGAGCAGTTCATGGGCACCGGTCATCTGCTGCTCTCCTATCTTCCACCAAGCCAGTCATCTCATCGTAGAAAGATATCGAGTAGGTGAGGCATGGTTTATCATTTGTGAATTCATGTGGATTACTCCTGACCACATTCTTGCTCTTCTTGTGCCCAAAAACAATTTCCAGGACTGGTTCCTCCATCACCTTCCCAGAGACAGAGGTGAGGATGACTAGCCTGCAGTTCCCCAGATGCTCCTTCATCTTCTTGATGAGAGGACTGATATTTGCTTCCTTCCAGCCATCTAGAAACTCTCCCATTTGCCATGATTTTTTAAAGATAATCACGAATGGCCTTGCAATGTCACCAGCCAGCTCCCTCAGCACCCGTGGGTGCAACACATCAGGTCCCATGGACTTGTCTATGTCCCGCTTGTTTAAATGTTCCCTAACCTGATCCTCCTCCACTGAAGGTAATTCTCTCTCGGTCTGGTTCATGGACTGCTATTTCTTGAAGGCCAACCTTCAGTAAGGACTTCATTAAGGACTGAAGCAAAGAAGGCATTGGGTAGCTCAGCCTTTTCTGTGCCCTTGTCACAAGGGTTCCCACCCCATTTAGCAGTGTTTACCCCAGCTTTCTTTTTGATGTTGATGCACCTGTAGAAGCCTCTCTTGTTGCCCTTCATAACCCTCACCAGACTCAATTGCAGGTGGATGTACCCATCTGCATGCTCAGATGTCTCTGTATTCCTCCCAGGACATTATCCCTGCTTGCACCTCCTGTATGCTTCCTTTTCATCTCTGAATTTTGTCAGGAGCTCTAAAGGCTGTTTCTCAGCCTTGTTCATCCATGAAGACTTCGTGCCAGCTTTGATTGACTTCCTGCCCACAGGAATGGACCTTTCCTGAGCTTGGAGGAGGTGATCCTTGAAAATCAAACAAGTTTTTTGGATCCCTCTTCTCTCCAGGATGGTCTCCACAGGATTTTTCCAAGCTGATCCCCGAACAGGCCAGTCTTTTGTTCTGAAATCCAGAGTTGTGAGGCTGCTTTCTGTTTTGTTCCATTTTCTCAGGATATTAAATTCCACCAGCTCATTGTCACTGCCCCAAGTCCTTACATCCCCATGTGTTCTTTTTTTGCCCAGATAAGTTGTGGAGTCTCCTCCTTGGAGATCTTCAAAAGCCGCCTGGACATGGTCCTGGTCACGCTGCTCTGGGTGGCCCTGCTTGAGCAGGGGTTGGATGAGATGAACCCACAGGTGCCTTCCAACCTCAACCATTCTGAGAGTTTGTAATTCTTCAATTCCTTGTTTGCAAGTATGATGTCCACAAGAGTACCTCTACTTGTTGGTTCCTCGGTCACCCCCAATCATTGCTGTGTTTTTCCTCCAGCAGACGTTGGTGTGGTAAAGACCCCACACAAGGACAAGAGCTTGCAAATGTGGGCCTTGTTCCAGTTGTCTGAAGAAGGCCAAATCTACTTCTTCTTCCTGGTCTGTATCAGACATCCACTACAATATCACTGCTGTTGATCTGCCTGCTAATCCCATAAGCTCCCAGCTGACTCATCACCCATCCCTAGGCAGAGCTCCACGCACTTCAGCTTTTCTCACATGCAGGGCTGCTCCTCTTCCTCACCTTCAGAGCTTGTCCTTCCTAAAGAGCCTGTGTCCATCCTTGGTAGCAAGCTGTTATGTGAGCTATCCTGCCACATTGCTGTGATCCCATGTTTTCATGTGTTTTGGCCAAGGGCTTGACCACAGGTGATATAAGAATTTATGAAAACTGGAATTGTTCAGCCTAGAGAAGAGAGAGCTCATGGAATCTAACAACATTCAAAAAAGAGGGTCAAAGAGAAGGCTGTGCTGGGCTGTCGTTGAGGATGCCCAGGGACAAGACAAGCAGCACTAGCCTCAAATGGCAGGAAGGGAAATATTTCTCTATGTTGAGTGTTCAAAACTTGGAACAAGTGCCCAGAAAAAGGCTGTGGTGTCTCCACACTTGGGATGCAGCCAAGAGCATGCTGGGCTAACGCAGTTCTTCCTCCTCTCCAGGCTCCAGATAAGCTTCCTGCTGCGTGATGTCCCTTAGCAGAAGGGGTTTGTGGTCCTGATACATCAACAAACCCACTCCAGGACAACCTACCAAGCTCTTAAGGACAGATCTAGGGCCTGCTACTGCCACCTTCTGACAAGAGAATGAAATGCCAATGCCTGATTCTTGCTCATTTCCCCCTCAAAACGAAGGTATTATTAGGAAAATTTTTGTAGTTTTTTTTTTTATTTTCACAGTTTCCAAAACAGTGTTTCCTATTCAATTGGTTCCAACCAGATTTAGGATGAGTTACATACACATGAAAATTTAAAAAGGAGAAAAAAATTAATCTACCTAAGCTGCCCTGAACAAACCATGAGTTGAACTCCAATCTCAATTGAGGAACAGCAATGTCTTGCCCTGATAAACGTCCTGAGCATTGCAAAGTGGTCACTTACAAAGTACCACCACCCCACACTTATTGACTGGTTGTACTTGTTTTCTTGTCATCTTTCTTCTAATAGTTTTAGCCATGATACTAAGTGGGTGCCTCTCCTAGGACCAGGAGGTTTGGCTGGTCTGCGCTCAGGAAGGGGCCCTCATGCAAAGCTCAGACTCTCCTGCAGCAATGGGTGACTGCATCCCCACAATTTTGGCAATGAGAAGAAAACCAAGGAGTCAGAAGCACCTGGTGCTCAGGGACAACAATGTGACATTGCTCTTGGTGATGTGGGCATGACAAGAACCTGTGTGAATCACACACAACACACACAGTTGTTATTTGTGTTAATTGGCATGGAGAGCACGGCACGCTGCTCACACCTCTCCCCCCTTGGGTTTGATGATGTATGTGTTATATTTTAGATGTGCTAGACTGATTCTTGCTATATAAAGGACAAGTGTTATTAACTTAATGGCAGCTTGGATGGCCAAATGTTCCTGTGTCACAGGCGAAGCCAGGCCACCAAGCCATATGGCCATTGTGCATTGCTTTAAATCGCTTTTTCACTTGGGATATGATAAACAGGAAGATCAGAGCATGTTCCCACAGCAATGCACCTCCTATCTTTCCAGCCTCTTTCCATCACAGCTGCTCTTCAGGCTGTGGGCTCAGCATTGCATCCTTGGGATGCTGGCTTCCCCATTGCTCCCCATAGTCTTGCATGTGGACCTCAATACCCACAAACTGGGGAAAAAAAAAAGAAACAAGGGAAAGGAAATGGAGACGCTCAGCACTGGAAGGGATGTAGGGCTCTTGATTCAGTTGGGTTCTTTCTTCCTTTAGCATTCAAACCTCAAATTTTGGCTTACAAGCTATCTACCTACATGTTTATCTCAACTTCTTTACATTAAACTAGCAAAAGAACCTGATTTCTGGAGACTCCCCTCCAGCTCCAGAACTCTTCCTTCCTCCAAAACCTGCGTGTGCCATGGCTATAGCAGAGGCATGAGTTACTGATCCAGAGGGACAGAAAAGGGCAGGGATGGGAGGGCAGGAATGCTGCTGCTGCAAGCCTGTCACCTAGCGCAGGGTGTCTCATACCCTGAGATGATCAACACGTCCTTGGAATGCCAGTGAGAAACATCTGCAGAGCCAACCGAAACAGCGACCCGTGTTGTTTTGTTTCCAGAAATACTTTCGGGCATTGGTATCACTGCATCTCTTAATGAAGCTCACTGGGAAATACGGACCTTAATGAAGGAAACACCTCTGGTACCTCTGGGTCAAAACACTGATGGCGTCCGCTCTCAGATCTGACGAAACAGCACCATTTTACATGAATTTTCTGAACACCAAAACGTGGGACAGCACATCCTGGGCCTGCCTGGAGACAGATAGGTCCGTATGTGAGGAGCAGGAGCAGGGACATGGGAGGCAACGTGAGCAGAAAGGACAGGAATACCCGGCACGAAGCAGGTGTAGCCTCCTGGGAACAGGTTCCTTCTGTCCCCACTTGCTGTGTGTGCAGTGCTGTCCCCTCCCAAAAGCACTCATAGGCTGCAAAATATAAATTGAAAAGAGAGGGAGCAGTGGAGAAGACCCTTTCCCAGGAAGGACAAAGCCCAGGTTGGGGTTATCCAGAGAAAAAGAAAGATATTTTTATTTGTTTCAACCAGATTATGGCTGTTCCTAAGAAACTCTGACAGCCCATTGCTGTTATTCTGCATTTACCATACGTTCCCCAGGGAACATAATCTCCTTCTCCCATGAGACTGAGCTATTCGGGGCCCCCAAAATAACAAAGCTTTAAACAAAAATTGTAACTACACATCTTGGCAAAGCAGCAGGAATGCTCCCCGGTTCAGGAGAACAGGGGGGAGTCTCCAGAGCAGCTCCCGCAGCACTGCAGCCCCGAGGAGCTCAGGAAGAGGAGCAGCTGCCCAGAGACACCCACACAGGGGCCATTATGTGCCCAAAATAGCCATCCTCTCCCACAAGAGTGCAGGCTCAAAGGACAATCCTAACTCCATTCCTGTGAGGGTCATGGCCATTCAGTGATATTTATGAGCACAGCTATTGAAGGCATAGACAATCCCTGTTCTTTATCCATCAACAGGAAAAGACTCCAATGGCCTTGAGATGACAAGTACCGATTTATCCCTCCCTATAGCCTATAGGCTCAGCTTCATGTCTGTGGTCTTCCTGATCAGCCTGTAATGCCCAGTGCTAGGCTTTGAATCCAACCCGAGCTGTTTCTTTCAAGAAAGCAAAAGAAAAAGTGAAGCAAGAGGTAATATCTGTAAAAAATATACGTAACACAGAACCATCCAGAAAAAAATATTGTTCCAAGTGTACCTTTTTTATTAATTCCATATAGTTTTATTAGAGTATAACAAACATTAAGTAACATACACTGCACATGTACTTATGTTAATATACTGAAAGAAATCAATATTTCTTTATTCTGCTTATTCTGTTGCAATAAAGGTAATACACAATTACAAAGCTCACACATATGTATTAGTAAAATCAACATTTCAATGTAACCATTCCAGTGAAATGAGATCATTCAACAAAGCTGAAATAAAATGTGACAATATTTTTTTTTCTATAACACTTTATTGGCCTTATAATTTCATGAAGTGTTTCGGTTTTGATGAAGTGGTAGGTTTGGGGCTGGAAAAGTGTTCCCTTGGAAAATGTTGGACCTGGGAAGCCTTTTATGCCTTTCATTTCTCAATTTACACTAAGAGCACAGAGCTGGACAAATTAATACATTCAATCAACTTCTGATGCCTCCGATACTCTGCTTTGCATGCAATTATCTGGTTAAAGGTAGCTCACCCTTGGGTCCTGACTCTCTGTTTTATTTGTGTTAAGGGTTTCTCCTTGACCTGTGAGATCTTGGCTTCAAAGCATCACTCCCAGGTCTACCACAAGCCAGTAGATGGCAGGACTGACTCAGGGCTTCGCTTCCCTGTACACCACAAAGACTCCTAGCAAACCGCAGAGTTGGGTGTGTCTATCTCCGTTTCAGTTCAACACCCTCAGACAGCAGCTTTCCAGGGGGGAAGTAACTCCTCCAGGAGTTACAAAGGAAGATTCAGAGACATATCCATCCAAATAGCTAAGACCCACAGCACCTCAGGAAAAGAGCCCAGTTTCTGTGTGCAGTTTCTGTGTGCAAATCATTGGGCTCACAGGAACCTTCTGATGGGGACCTAAAGCTCCAAGCATCCTGATGTGCACCACATCTGCCTTTCCCAGAGAAGGGAGAGCATTGAGCACCTCTATCTCACAGCGTCCAAGGACCATAACTACCAGGCTGCCTTCAAGAGTTGTGGGCCAACAGCCACCTTCATTACAAAAGTCTCCAGGACTACAGTCACCTGTAGTAGCACATAACTTGACTAAATCAACACCAAGCAAGGACATTCTTTGAGTACCGCAAACAAGTAACTGGCCCTATTTGTTCTGGCTGTTTTTTCAAGGAAGTCCCCTCAAGTCTGTGTTTTCCAAACAGAGAAGGTCTGCTGTTTTGCTAATAAAATAAAATAAAATAAAATAATCTCAAAAACCATTGGAGGAACGTTTTTTGTTTTTTAAGTCCTTTTGGCAAATAGCAAGCCCAGTTGAACCTGAGCAGAGAGGACCGGTGCTGCAGTGAGCTTTGAGCACTTGCAGACAGTACATAAAAAATGGGAGCCCTTGTGACGTTAACATAGTGGTAGATGGCAGCAGCTGCCGTTGAAATACAGCCATTTCCAGGATGGAAGCACAGAAACCATTTTCTCATTAGCGTGCTCCAAAGTGGGCAGGTTTTGACCTAAGCTGTTCTCATTTTTCAGCAAAAACTGTTCCAGGATATTTTATGCTTGTACAGAGTGAAGCTGCCTCCCCTCAAAACCTCCCCTCTTGTCAGGAAAAGTGAAGATCTGAGTTCTCTGCTGAGATTTCGATCTCTAATTCCCCAGCCCAAGTAAACACATTCAGAGCACTTAAGGGCAGTCCCATCATGGCCCTCCAGCTCCAAATCAGGCATTTGGTTTAACAGCCTCCAGTTTTAATGCTCTGTAAATGCTGGGCTCTTACTATTTATTTCATTTGTATTATTAATGTTTTTAATTACTACGGCTGCACATTTTCAGGCCTTTCACTCCTGGGCTTTACGACAGCTGAGGTTCTCACATGATTTCAGGTGCTGGGGATTTGGGGGCAAAAAATATCTACAGTGGGACCAGGAAATGTGAGAACTGTTCATAAAATGCCTGGGATTAAAATATTGAATTACATCTCCTGCATTTGACAGGCTGCCATACCCTCTCTGTCTCTCAAATACACATATATCTTTCAGAGAGATCTTTGCCAGCTGTGTTTGAAAGGAAAAACTGCAAATATATCTTCTTCCATATATGAAGTGTACAAGAATATACTGCACAAGGAGGGAAAGAGAAAACAAGAGTGAAAAGGGGGGAAAAAAAAAGGAAGAAAACTAACTTCTCCATATGCAATCTGCTCATCACCTATAGACTCAAGAACACGTGTGAAACAAACTTCATTGTGAACCTGGCAATGCCACAAATACAACTTTGTATAGGGCAAGGAACCTGCTGACCACACTTTCGCTAGCCCTTGCTCACTTGCATAACCAAGTCCCTGGCACAAGGAAACTCTGAAATACCAAGATAGGAAGGAATGGGCCATTGGAAGGAATAACGAGGTCTCCCAAACTTTTTTGTAGCTTTATCCCAAGGGATTGTCCAGTGTGGCTTCCTCAGAATAGCCTTGTAAAGGCGTGAACACGCACCAGGACACAGCTATGCTGATGGCTTTTAAAACAAGCTCTTTGCTTGCAGTAGAGCTGTTGCAAGGATAATTAAGTCCAGAACCAAGTTTATCAGGTAGCTAGAAAAAAGAGCTAAAACCCTGTTGCTGGAAAGGTAGAACATTGTGGGTGCTATCTTGGTCTCACCTGATGGCATCCCCATCCCTCTGATCCACAGTAATCCCACAGGAACTACAACATCTACTCACACCAAGCAGCAAGGAACAAATTTACCCTGAACATAAGGTTTCTAACCCTCTCAGGAAGAAGGCTTAGGCACAGAGAAGCTAGGGAATAGTAACTACATGACTTTTGCTGGCTTCTTCCCCGGCTTGCCCTGTGCTACCTAATGTGCATAGCAGAGGGCCGGACTCCAGGTCACAGTGAACATTGAGCCCTGTGGTCCCAGCAGGATTAAGCCCTGCTGACCCTGACAGATGACAAAGGATGAGATAACCAGAGGAAGGCACATCTCAAGCCCAATGAGATAATGGAGCATGGTGCATTCTTACCAGACTCATCACGTAATTGCGGGTCATGTCACGATGACCAGTAACTCCCGTTCTAAACGCCGTCATTAGCATCTACGTCACTTTAATTAAAAGATGGGGAGAAGAAGGAAGAGGAAAGAAAATGATAATGCATTCGTTGCAAGATGTCTGTACAACTGCACACATATTTCATTGAAAAGAAGCTGCTCATTAGTGATTTAAATGGGGACAGAGGTATGATTCTTAAGGTCAGGCTGGATGGAGCCTTGGCCAACCTGATCTAGTGGGTGGCATCCCGGCCTATGGCAAGGGGTTGGAGTTAGGTGACCTTCAAGGTCCCCTCCAACCCGAGCGACTCCATGATTCTATGATTCCATGATAATTGAACAGCACATGCTGCTTGGGAGTTTGTTTTTTGACACAAAACAGGAGAAACATACAAAGGAGGAGACGAGGGCAAGGTTGAAAAGTGCCAATGCTACACCCAACTTTTGCTGCTAGAGAAGAAAAAAAAGCTCAGTGCACCTCTGATTGACCTGTGGAAGTGAAAACTAGCTTTTGCCGAAGTTTATGCTCAATTTTGGCTTTTTTGGAGTCTAGCAGGTAGGAAAAGAAGATAATAAACTAGCACAATGCAGAGGCAGCAGGACACATCTCCCACAGGAGAGCTGAGAGCTTCCAGAAGCAACACTGTTGAGAGACCTGGGAAGATCCTCGGATCTGGAGGACAGCAGGAATGGCAGGTTTGGCAGTGAAGTCACCTTCCGTAGTCCTTACACACACCATCAGCCCGTCCACGGATTGCAGGTTGAAATTAGGTATCTGACCTCTTTGCCTCAGACTTCACCAGATTTTGCAAACAGACCTGTTGCCCTGGATCATTTAGGTGTTGCAGTTTTATCCATTATCACCATCCCAAGTCTGTAAGCCGGGAAATCGAGGCACCAAGTCTCTGTAACAGGCAGACTAATTCGTACAGGTCCTGTTCCCAGTGTTAGGAGCGACGGGGTTGACTCAGACCCACAGCTGGCACTTGTCACTAAAATGCACCTGGAAAAGGCGATGCTCAAGAGATGTGGAAAGAGCTGCCCATGGGGTATTTTATCAGGGCCCACGGAAAGGTGAGGGACAGGGAGGAGGTGAGCTTGCTGCTCAGAGATGAACTGCTGAGATGGAGCACCCAGAAGCCACTCGAGAGGGTAAGAGGCCCTCATGCCATGCAAAACATTTTTCTGTAACAGTGTTCCTAATCTCTCTGGTGGCACCAAGGAAAAACACACAGCACACGTCCCAGCTCAGGTAACAACAGGAGCATGTTTATTCAGGTCTGGCACTTACAGAGCTCAGAGGGACAAGGTACACGTCATTTGTTTTCCAGAAAAAGGCAGCCCAGGGTTGGAAGAAATTTATAAAAAGAGACTCCAGCTGCAGGGCCCAGGAATGTGTCTCCCTTGGGGTCATGCATTCCCCGTGCCCGGGCCAACCTCATGTTGGGGCACGCTGGTGCCAGGCATCTCCATGGAGGCAGGACCATCTGAACGCTTGGCAGAGCGGTGTCTGGGGGCAATCGTTTCTTGGTGAGTCCCAACCTTGATTTAAGCAACCTTAGAAACTGGGGGAAACAGGTAAAAAAGCAGAAACCCTTCTGAAACAATCCACCGGGAGGTGCAAGAGTGCAGCGGGGTATGTCTGAAGGAAGAGGAGAAGAACGGTTGGGCCCAACCGCCCAGGTCTCTGGTGCTGGAAGAGCATAAAGTCTGGGAAACGACCACCGCGGAGGCCTGCTGAGAAGTAGAGGATCTCCTTGTGGGCAGCGATAGAGAAGATATTGGCTAATGAGACCCGCGGCAGCCCATGGAAGACGGGGCGCCACGTTGCAGAGGTGGGCTCGCCGGGGGAGCCCGCATCGTCCCCAGGGCACCGGCTCTTCCTCAGCCAGCCCCATCACTCGCGAGCCCTGAGGATGTAGAAGAAGCTGACCAGGATGCCCAAGGCCAGGACGGTGTAGCTGGCTTTCACGCTGCTGGAGCCGCTGATGTTGCAGAGGAAGGAGTCGCAGCAGTAAACGGAGGCAGCCGCTATGCCAACGTTAATCCCAGCGCTGGGGCAAATGGGAGAGCATCCTTTGGAGATGGACTGGCCAGAACTGCTGCCTGAATTTCAGTTGTGAAGGGGAGAGGAAGAAAAACAGAAAGCAGACGGGTTTAAAACCTTTCAGCTTTTTGATCTGTGCTGCAAAGGAAACAACAGCACCGAAAAAGCTGGAGTGTCACAGGCAGCACAGTGAGGATGTAGCACTTCTCGACAACCTCAACTAGCCCACACACTTCGAGAAACACCCCCGCCTACTTTCCACACCGCCCCTAGAGACCGTACAACACCCCAGGGACAGCCCTTCCAGGCTGCTGGCCAAAATTTGACTGCCACAGCTCTGGTGGAGAATGTCAAAAATCCCACTCAAGCTTGACCCTGAGGCTCCTCAGGCGAAATGGGGAAAGCCAGAGAGGGACTCGTGAGCAAACACCACGTTACAAGCTCAGCTGAGAGAGAGGCGCAGCTCGCATTTAGCAGCAAGCTCAAGAAATAGGAAGCCATTAGCACTGTGTGCTAAGATGACAGGTTTATAAAAGCTCCTGGCCTCCATTTGTGCATGCACAAGCCGCCCACATTATGGGCTCTGCAATTCGGGCATGCAACACTCTTCTCTCCTGCATGTTGGAAGGAGAGGCTGAAGGAGAGCAGGGCAAGCCAGGATGGGATGCGGGTTCTGCAATGCCACCAGGAGACCTGCCAGAGCAGGCTGCCTCTCTGGGAGATCCCCTGGAGCTTTCTTGGTGCTTTTTTCCTTCTGTGAAAAGCAGGCATTTAGGGAGGGAATCTGCAAGTTCCTGGCAATCCCACCATGCCTACAGAGGGCAAAAAATCACAGGCAGGACCCAGGGACAAACAACACAAGCTAGCACAGAGCAAAAGCAGGAAGAGTAACCCTGGAGCTTTCCTGCAGAGGAAGCCTGCAACACCCTTGACCCTTTCACCAGCAACCTCCTCTCTCCACCCCTATATTCCCCTCGGACTCCTGGCAGCACTGCAGACACGTGGGCTTTAATGTGACTTGGTTTGGCAGCACGTCTCTCGCAAAATGCCTTTAGGATGGTCCGACACAGCTGCCGCACAGAACTTTCTCCTTTCTCCAGCCAGAGGAAGGAAAACCTTCGCACACTTCCCCACGTGATCCCAGAGAGCTGCTAGGAAGAGCAGAAGAACCGTCCCCACTCACCGAGTCCCACTCCGACATACGTCGTCACACAGTACTTTTCATTCTCCCCGCACTTGACAGGCGCCAGGCAGGCCCAGTTGGAGGATGCATCCGAGCAGGAAAAGCAGATGAGCGTGTGGGCTGCAAGGGAAAGGCACAGCTCAGTTAGGGGCTGGTGGGGAGACGTCACTGCTCGGAGGTCTCCACCTCCAGCACGCAGCACTCACCGCATCCAGCCACAGCCCGTGCTTGCTGTTCAGGCTGCGTCGATCTGTGATAGCCTTTTTGCCACCCAAATTTGTCCGAGGGTTCAAGCATAAGGGATACATTTTAAGGTTTCAGTTGGGTTAACTGCCAGCTAAAGCCTCAATGCAACTGGAGGTCAGCCTGGTGCTTTATGGCATGCTCTTGTCTTGTTTGCACCAAGAGCTGGCCCAAGCAGCGGCTGCCAACCCGAAGGCAGGTTCAGGCTTGCAGGCTGGAACCTGAGATTTGGGCTTATTCACCTCTGCTACCCTGGACACCAATGGGAACTACTCCAGGTGTGACTACAGGTTTGAGCTTTTCGTGGCCTGCCTCTGGCAGCAGGGCACAATGCTTAGGCTATGCTTGAGTACATGGTGGAAACGATTTCCCAGCCAAAGCAAGCCCAGCGTTGCAGCAAGACCTGCAAGGACTTGCAATGCCCCATTACCCTGAGAGTCACAGCACTATGAAGGCAGCATATGCAACCAACCTTTCTAATCTGGGGCAGAGGAAGAGCAGAGAAGCATGACTTCCTACAGGGCAGGTTCCCAAACGTGGTCAACCCTGCACCAGCAGGATGGATTGCACCAACTAGTTCCCATCCCACATCCAAGAAAAGGGAAAGATTGGGAAATAGCATTCAGTGGAGGGAAATGGTCACAGAAACTGCCTGGACTAGTGACTCAGCATGGACTTGTGTATTTGGCAGTAGATGGATGATCTTCTCTGTATTTTACATATAAGAACTTCACATTCACACTGCAACTGTTGACCTACATACGCAGACAGATCGGGGCCATTCCCAACGCTTGACGGGCTCTGATTTTGGAGCCCTCAGACTGCAAACCCTTCCATGAGGCCCTGCCTTTCTCTTCCGTGTTTATAGGATCCAAAATGGAGGGGAGGCAAATTCAGGATAGGAAGTGCAAGGCTGCCTCATTCCTGCTCCTACCCCTTCCAACCCCAGGACAAACAGATTTCCCTAAGGAGGCGATGCTGGAGAAGCCCTGATAGAGCTTGCTAAGGCTTGGCAGTCCCTGCTGTGGTGTATTTTGAAGAGCAAGTTGGATAAATATTAATAACAGCTGTCCTGCTCCGCCACTGGCCTGCCTGACCTCTTGAGGTCCTTCTCAATCCTGTTTCTCTCAGAAAAATATAAAAAAGCCCTTCACAGGAAAATTGGAAAAAAAATAACAATTGTGCTCAGAAGAATGACTTTTGAGCAGCCACGGCCAAGGCAGGGGATGAAAACAAAAACATAATAGCATATCTCACGAAAACAGATTAAAGCTGGTTAGTGGGAGGTCCTGAGTGTCACACCAGAGCAGCTGGATGACTCTGGAGACAAAATCGACACCACAACCCCCTAGCAAGAATTTCCTGGGCTGTCTCATACAGCTTTCCATGATCATCAGTCTGCCAACGATCCTTGCAACAAAGTAGAGTTACCTGAGCGTGCCAGCACGGCAGCCACAACCTACACAGCGCAGCCAGGATTACAGGGCCACCAGTTGAGTCAAAGGCCTCAGGTGAGATTCGTCACTGGACGTTGCCCCGAGGACAGGGGAGGAGGACAGGGCCAACCAAGCTGTTGTCGTCCCTTGCTGAAACCTCAAAGCATTTCCATGCGTGGTATTTTTTGATCTCGTTGGCCAAAACTCAGCTGCAAACTCAGGCTGGGACTTGAAGAGAAGCCTGGCTCTCTCCCGTTCCCCTCTTCCCCATGTCTTTGCTCTCAAGTCTCAGGTGACCTGTCCCAAACCCTTCCCCTTGCAACCACCCTGATGGCAAACTGAGGCCCGAGGAGGCAAAGTGACTCATCCCATCTCAGGGGAATCATCTGCAAGCAGGAATGAAGTGGATTATAGGCTTCCCATGGACATTATGGCAGCACATGTGTCCCCGTATGTATTTGCTCACCATGCTGAATGCACAAGTTGAGCGGTGCAGTGCTATACATTAAGCCTTAAAGATTTCAGATGCGAACACATCTGAAGTATTTGTATATGCAAACAAAAACGCCTCCAGGCATGAAACTTTCTACCGCTAAATCTATATTTTTAATACTCTGTCCTGTCCACACCTTGTCCTTTTTCACACCTATTACTCCTTGTCTTAATGTAGACTAAATCTTTCCAGGATGGGCGAGTCTTTCAGTATAGTTTAGGAGCGGAAACATTCAGTTTTAACTCCTGCTGCTTTTTGCTTAAGCAAAACAGATAACTAAAGGACCCACTGCAGAGTGAAGAGAGCAAGCAGGCTGCGTGCTTTAGACAAAAGGCACAAGAGGGGAACAGAATTATTTTACACGGCTGGAGACAGAGCTAAGAGTTGGAGCTCAAGGCTGTAAAAAAAAAAAAAAAAAAAAAGCCTAAGTCTGAACAATGCATAAGAAAAGCCTCGTTTTCACCATCTAGAAAAGGCAGTTTTCTTCAATGTGAAGAATTTATGTGTTTATTTGTTTGCTGTTCAGCTCTTTGGAGGAACAAAGGGCTTCCAAAAGCAGATCATTTGGGGTAATTCCTCAGATAAGAGGTTGAATCCATTCTTGCAAAGAGCAATGCAGGAAAAAGGGAAAAAAAAAAAAAAAAAAAAAAGCCTTTAAGAGCTCACTCCAAAGCTCAGCAGCCCCAGTGAAAAATGCTGTTGCTTCAGCAGCAATTCCGTTCGGTCTCTATGTCAAATGTTCTTTCCTTTACATTGCTCTTAGACAAGATCCTTATATACCATATGCCAGATCTTCAGGGCACTTTGAACAGTGGGCAAAGCTTTTCTGCAAAAAAACTCCCTTGATATGCTGGAAGTGTTCGGGGAAAAAGCAGCCTGGTTAAGAAACCCTTTTGCCTGGCTGGGAACTTACTCTTATGCTGAAAGGTGTTTTTTTGGGGGAGGGGGAGAGCATTAACCCCCTTCCTGCCTGGGCCTGGACTGCCCATCTGCCCGGCTGGAACTGAGCACACACCAGCTGGGCTTGGGCTCTGATGGAGACCCAGATCTTGAATTGCCAGTTGCTTCATGGACCCCATGGAGAGGGGGGCACAAGAAAGGCAGAAAACTAACTAGTTTCTTCTTATTGGTGTCCTGGGCAGGCAGGAAGGGTCTGTGTTTCCTGAGCCAGAGTCTCAGACGACCAAGAACTCTCCTGTTTGCTCTTTGTTTGGCTTCTCCAAGCAGTGACATATGGAAACAATACAGGGTTTTGCATAGCCCCATGGAGTTTGGAAAGGCAGAAATGGAGTCATGGGGATTACGGACCTGTGACTTGGCCAACTTGCAGTTTAACACCCAGCAACAGGAAGCACATTCTCCCCAGCTTCAGTGGCAGCCCCAGGAGTGCTCCACTGGGCCCTCTCTCTTGGGGGTCACCTCCCCACATGCTGGTAACCCCAGGCTGTCCCTAAGGATGCTAGGGAACGGCAGGAGCCAGGATCACAAGTGGTTCTACCCAGACTTTGCTTCATCTGCCATTGTCGGGGCTGGGCTCCGTCTCCCCTCCACCCTCCTTCCCCTCGGCAGCATCTCAGCCCATTTCAGCGCCGTTATCCCGGCTCGCTGCACCGAAAGGGGGAGCGGAGCCATCCCTGGTCTTTGTTCGAGCTGCAACTGGGAAAAGCTCCAAAATATAGACGTACACAGCTGGAGACACACACCCATATATACATGCACGGAAGCCCCGAAGTTCCTGCTGCAAGGGGGACATTGCCGAGAGGCAGGTCTTGGGAAGACCCCCACCACCTCAAACCTCCGCCAACCCCCAGCACGGCTCAGTCCCGTCCCCCCAGCCCTTCCGCAACCCTCACCCCCCCCTCCCGCATTCTTCCAACTTCCAAAGCACCCCCTGCAAGACGCAGCATCTCCTCCCAAGCCCCCCCTTCAATAATTTCCCCCCCAAACCGGGGGCTGGGCAAACAAACAAACAAAAAAAAACAAAACACTGGAGGACCTTGGGAAGAGGTGGTAGCGTCCGGAGTGGGAGGAAGGAAGCAGCCCCCACCTCTTACCTCTCTCCACGCACAGCACCGCAGCCAACACGGCGAGCAGAAGCGCCTTCATGGTGCGGCGGTGGGGCCGGCGAGCTGCGCAGGGCGACGGGCTGCGCGCAAGGCTGGCGGCAGGTCTGGGCGCCGGGGGCGGGGAAAGGACACCCGCTCCGCCCAGCGGGCCGCCCCTGCGCCCCGCGCCGCCTGACCCCGCCTCATGCCCGGGCGCGCCAGGTTTCGTTTCCCCGCTCCGGAGTACCGGAGCCGGGGAAATGTAGCCCCCCCCCCCCCCCCCCCCCCCCCCGTCCCGCGCGGGTGCGGCTTTTTATGCCTACGTACGGCCCGCTGGGTGACCGAAAGCAGTGCGGGAGGAGAGGCAGTTCTGCCTTGGTCCTGCAGTTCCCTGCTTTCCCTTCAAGGCTTTTTCCTCAGCACTTTCCGGTCCCCTCTGTTTCCGTGGGAGAAGAGCCGTCAGCAGGAGGACCCCCCCTGCATGCAGGGCCTCACTCGTGTACAACGTGCTTCTTGAGCAACCCTCTGCATCCACAACTCACTGCAGGCAGGAGGACCCACTGCATGTGCCTCCAGTTGCGCCAGGGAAGGTTTACGTTGGAAATTAAGAGACATTTCTTCTCAGAAAGAGTAGTCAGGCATTGGAACGGGCTGCCCAGGGAGGTGGTGGAGTCACTGTCCCTGGGGGTGTTTAAGGAAAGGGACGTGGTGTTTCGGGACGTGGTTTAGTGGGTGACATTGGTAGTAGGTGATGGTTGGACCAGATGATCTTGGAGAGCTTTTCCAACCTTAATGATTCCGTGATCTATGCCCCCGTACAGGCACAGATCTCCTGTGTGCACACACACCTGACACATCCACAACTGCCTCGTGTGCATACTTAACATGTGCATGGAAATCCCTGTGTGCAGGACTCCCTTCATACATGCAACCCTGCATACACAAACCTGTACATATGCAAGACCCCTGCATGCATGATGCCTCCTCTTCATTTATAGACCTGCTGCATGCACAGCCCTCTGCTTGCAAGACCCAGGCAAGTAGGTAACCAACTTCCTGACCTGTTTACTGGAGCCCAAAAGTGATTGGACATAGAGGGTTGGAAAGTCTGAAGGTGCAGAGCCCAGTAGCAGGAGTGGCGTGGGACGACCTGGGATGCTTGGCAGAATGGGTCTTCAAAGCATAGGGTGGTCTACCAGAAAGGTTGGCAGAAGCAACCCAAGTTCAGCTGGGCAAATTCAGAATTTTTCAGAAATTATTCAGAAATAGCAAAGCCCTTCAGAAAATGAGCTGGACAGAGAGCACTGGGGGAGGGAGCTTGTGAAATTGGCTGCTGAGGGAGCCTGGGAATGCAAGTTTGACAAACTCTGTATACCACGGATGGGTTTAATTCTGCAGAATCAGCATTCCCTGGCAAATGCATCTGTCGGAAGAAATTCCACCTCCCATGTTTTCAGAGTGCATTCAGAAACCTCTACTTGGAAACCAAATCCATGCCTGCAAGCTCCCACTTCCCCCATTTCTCCTAAGACTCATTTTTAATTCTCATTGCCAGTTATTCTAGCAGGAACTGACTGAGAGTGGTGCGTTTCTGTGGTCTAATACCTTCCACTGAAATAGGCAGCTGGGACTGTTTCATTCTCTGGTTTGCAACTCAAATGCTAAAAATCTGGGAAGTTTCAGCTTTGCGGTAGCCTGAGCAACCGTAATTCAGCCTGTCTGTGCACCATCATTCAGATAAACTCACAAGATATCTGTGTCACAGAGTGCCCAACAACCGAGTTCAACTTTTGTCTGTAAGTCGATCTGGCTTTTTGTAGCCAACATGTGAGTAACTTCATGGCATGTCAGCCTTGGGGTGCAGCATCAAAGGTTTAATTTCTGGGTATCGGGAAGGCATAGCATGCTTTTTTCAGCTCTCCTGTTCCTTTTGATGTCTTGTAGGCTCCCCCCATCCCCAGCAGACATGGACAAAGGTCTACAGCTTTCTAGTTTTCTTCCCTTCCACACCCCAAATCTAACATTAGCAGTTCCACTGCTTCATGGATAGGACCCTGTCTACTTCTGGGAAGGAAGAGAGAGGACCTCAGAGTGACAGGACACAACTCATCACGGGATATGTAGTCATCCCAGCAATACTGAAATGGCTGGGCAGGAGCAGCAATAATTACAGGATACTTACAAGTGGAGCAGGTGGGCAGAGTGCCTAGGGACCAGTTTGCCGTGGTAGATGGTATGGGAGATGTAACCAGGTAAGGAAGCCCTTTCGAAAGCTCACTGGTCTAAGCTCACAACTCCCACCTCCTTACCAGGGCTACCCTCTGGGAGAGCAGTCTGCAAACTCAACACAGCACCTGTCTGATGGCAGGCCTTTCTGTCCTAGAGCAAAATACAGCAATGAAAGATCCAGCATTGCAGGCCTGGGGCTTGTTGGATGGCTTTGCTGAACGGCTGTGTTCAGACTGTGAAAGCAAGGTAGAAAAATAATCCTTCAGAAGAAGAGGGAGGCAATAAGAAAGGCAGCAGGAATGTGGCCTGTGTGAGGGAAAGGAGGGTGCAGGTAAAAAGATATGCTCAAGGTAAAAGGAAACAGGGAGGCGGCTGGAACTGAAAACAAAGTGGTGCTATAGTAAATATTATATGGCTTGCTTGTGTGCTGGGGACAAATGGCTAGTTCTAAAATAAGGAAATTAAGATAATGGCAGCTCACTTCACGGGTCAAGAGAGCAAGTTAGCAGGGATCACCGCAGCAATTAAAACAGGAATTACTAGATCTGCAAGGCTTCACTGCTGAACTGATGTTTCGGGAGTTTGAGTTTGAAATGTGGGTCTGCTAAGAGCTTGCTAAGCATCCGCAGAGACAGGTGGCATGCAGAGAGCTTCCTTCACCACCACTTTTCTGTTTCAGGGCTTGGGGGAACTACCTGAGCCTGGTCAGGGTCGTGCACGAGGGGCTCTGTGAGGCACCTAGACCCCAACGGAGTTTGCAAATGAGATGTTTCCCCTGCTTAGTGGAGCAGAAATGGCTTCACAGAGCAAATCTGCTAAAGCCACTTTGCATAGATGCCACAGGAAGGACACAACGTCCTGTCTTTTCACTAGTTATGTCATTCTCTGCAGATTAGGAGAAGTGCTCAGACTTCTGGGCTGCCAGAGAGGATAGGGGCTGCTCTGTGGAAGAGTCCTATCCCACCTGCCAAAGGTGTTAAACATTGATATCAATTTAGTAGAGCAGAAGGCTGGGAGGACACAATCTGTTCTCTAGCCTTGTGTTTAGGCCCCTTGCCTGGGAGAGCAGGAGACCAGGATCTTCATCCCTGCTGCAAGGTGTGTTTCCCCCAGACAGACAAGCCTCTTTGCCCGGAGCAGTCTGCTGCGAGGCAGTCACGGCATAAAGGCCCTCTCTGCTCTAGGTGCTGCCACAGCAGATTGTGCTGGAGCCGTGATGCACTGTCCCCAGGGCTCCCGCTCACACCATCCAGCTCTGCCTGATTGGGCTGATTTCATATCCCAACCCCGTCATCCCACCCCTCGATGTTTCTCCTCCTGAAACCCCTGTTGGCTGCTCCAGAACAGAGCTGCCCAGCAGATCTTCAGGCACATTTATCCAAGGGAACTCCAGACACACAAGTTTTTTTTGTTTTGTTTTGTTCTGTTTTTTGTTTTTTCCATTGGAGTTTCTCTCGGTCTTCTTGCTGTCTGTAGTTTCAAAAGAGCTCACTGTCCTCTATCACCTTGACACCTCAACACCTTTGTTGTCCTTGTCACCTTGCCACTCTTTCCTGCAGCCCATGGGGACACACCTGAGGCAGCTGTCAGCTTCTGAGGTTCCTGAAAAAGTGTGTGTATAATCAGGTAGATCTTTGGGCTGCAGTATCTGCTAGAATAGGACCTTCATTTGCTCACTCCAAGCACGACCTGCAGTCACAGTCATGCTGTCAGATTTATGAACTTTCGTTTCTGGTAGATATCAATATTTTGTATTTTCCTTCTTTCCCAGAGCTGTTAAGGTGAAGGTGATCCACTGGCTGCTGCATGCTGAATCGGTATCCGAGAAGTCACTCTTACTAATTTGAGTCTTCATGACTCACCCCCGTCTTGCTTGTTTATTTTGGGCTTTTGACAGGAAAAGAACTGTGAAGCTTAACAAAAGGGTCAGGACTCAGGCAAAAAGTTAAGCTCTGGTTGCTGCTGTGATTTCTCCAGTTTGCTGGGAGTCTGCTGGAGGATACGTCCCTGTCTGGAGTGACCGGACTGCTTCCAAAGAAAGGTTGCTCGAGAATTATGCCCTCCAGCATTATAAACTGACTCCCTTGCCCAAGCCTGAGCCTTTTGTCCTTGCCTGGACTATGTGTTAGGGGTGTATTTCTCCAGCCATGTCCTGAATGGACCTTGGAGTTTTGCCATCAGTATTTTAACTCCTCATCTTCTAGATGACCACTGGGCTTGAGTTATGGCCTTGTCTCCAGTCCTATCTGCTGGGTGGCCCTTGGACCTATGTAGCAGATATACCCATCTCCAGTCCTATCTCCATCTCCTAGGTGAAATTTGGACCCATGTTGTGTAGCCTTGTTTCCATTCCTGGCTTCTTTTGACCCATCAATGTGGTTCTGCAGCCCCCTGCAAAGGTTCCTGTGCAGGGGGGCCTCCTCTCTCCAAGCCAAGACCTAAAATGCCTGGTTGTTTTGGGGAGGGAAGGGGCATTCCAGACCCTTCCCATCCCATCCACCAAAAATGTGCCTCTTTAAACAAGTAATCTGCCAGGCTCCAGGGAGGCCGCGTGAACCACACTGAAGCTGTAGACAAAGGTGCTGGACTCGTGGAGTTTTGCAGTAGAAATCCTAAGTTTGGTACGGATGAAATACAAATGGATATGATGTGTCCATGTGTGTGAAAGCGCCTAGAAGAAATGGCAGTGCAAGGGTTAAGCGGAAAGGCATGTGTTTTCTGCTGTAGGCGTTCAGAGTCTGATTTCATTCAAATGAAGAAGACCAAGGAACTGACCTTACATAAAAGAATGGAGAACAGGGTGTGAGCAATAAAACATTCAGATAAAGAAAATAAATGAACTGGGAAATTCAAGATTTTTGCCTAAAAGAGGCAAAATGAAAGGGAAAGTGAGCCCAAATAGCATCCTCCCCTCTAAAGGCCAACAAAGTCAAATCCAAAATCAGTTTGTTGTGCTCTGCCAAGAACCTCAGAGGCATGATGAGCACTTCATAGTTGTCGTCTCTTGTCTAAGTGTGGCATAGAGGTAACACTGGCCAGATCACCCAGGCGCACACGTGCTGGTGCTTGTGAGAAAGTGATCAACTTAAATCTCTAAGAATAAGTGCGAGAGGGAAAAATCAACTTTCTTAGAGATTTTATATGATAATTATTTCTTTTTCTCTCACGGAAGATGTTGCACTGAGTTTTATTACACTAATTTCCTGTAGACGACAGCAAGGAGTTTCTTGTTCCCAGGAGCAGAGTCTGCAGGTTTATCTAACTGCTGATTACATCTGGTGCTGGAGTAGGCCCTGGAGCCAGGGGCAGGTCCCAGATGAGCTGTTGTGAGCATCAGGCGCAGAGCCAGTGCCTGCTTCCTGGCCCTGCTGCTCCAGGACTGATCCCCCAGCCACGCATGATGAACCCCATCATGCATGATGAGGGTGCTTTGCATGACGTTTAGGGGTTTGCTTGGATGAAATAAGGAGAAAACCCTACGTCATTCACATTGTGCAGAGCTCTCTCCACTCGTTGGCTCAGCATGTCTAGAGCTTGTACTGCTGCCTGAGATCCTGGGAAGCCTGGAGGTGTTCTGGGGGTTGAACACCTTTTGGAGTGAGGTTCCTACATGATATCAGTGGAAGAGCATCTTTGTGTCATGTTTGGTGTTAGGCGTTGGTGTATGAAAGTCAAGCCTGAACAGCACAATTATGCTCTAATGAAGAAAAGGTGGCCAGCACACTCAGCGTCTCCATGGGAATGATAGAAGGGAGATGGAGGGGGCCAGGAAAGGCAAATGAGTTCATTCTCTATCCCCAGTTCATTCTCTATCCCCATCTCCCCACTAATGAGATGCTGAGGACAATATTTTCCATCATGCTTTGAGGCACCTGGGTAATGATACTCAAGCTGCTGATGCTGGAGGCAGTTCTCCCAACAATTAACTCCAGTTCTTCACCACCCCTTGGATGGGAAGAACTTTTGTGATCCTATCTAAAAGGTCCTTTTGTGGCCATGTGAACCAATCCTAAAGCGAAAGTGGGGAGAAGGCAGCAGTCCAAGTGGAAGGATCTAGTCTCATCACACTCCAGTTTATGCTTCCCAGTTTGAAGTATACAACTTTTCAATAGACTGCAGAGTTCCAACAGGGCCTTTTTCTTTTTCTGTCCCAGTTCCTCCCCCCCAGTTTGACATTTGTTAAACCTTTGATCTCTTATAGCACCCATTGTTACTTCTTTTTTTTTTGCCAAATTGCTGCAAGGGATACTTCCTTGTCCTATATTTGCGCAGATAACGGGTCTGCACTAACTGCAGAGCTTTGTGCTTGTCCTAAGCAAACTGCATCCTCTTTCTCAGACAGTCGCTTACATTTACCAGAGTGACCCAGAATTCTCCAACTTGCAGATTTTACCAGTTTGTCGCCTGCAAGCTCGGTCAACTTATTCTCTAATCCATCATTCAATCAGGTAATTAAAACCATCATACTAGAGCCATGGCAAGCTGCAGAGAACCCTGTTTAACAGCTCCTTCTGCTTTGACAGCAAAGCCATTGACAGTTATTTGCTTGTGATTTTAGCTAGACTGCATTTTCTTAGTTTGCTGCCATGTGATATAGTGCCAAAAGCTTTATTAATGCTGAGGTATGTGACAGGTACCACTTTTGCCCTAACTACAGACTTTTTTTTTTTTTTTGCCCTAACTACAGATTTTGCCACCTTGCCACAGGTGGGAATAACACCCATCTGTCACAAGGCTCTTGCTGTTCATTCCCATCTCCCTGATAGACCCTGCAGCATTACAAATGGTTTGATGATTTATTTCAGATTTTTTTTTTCCCAAGACTGGGGCCTGGGCTGACTGCTCTGTATTTGCCCAGAGTCTCCCCCATCCCCTTTATGACAATGGGTGCTGCGTTTGGCAGTATCCAATCTTCTGAAATCCCTGGAGTTCCCCATTGTGAAGACACAGGAACAGGTGAAACAGGCTGGGTTCGGTTGCTGTGATGCAAAAGATTAATTTTCCCACTGCCTCTGCGCCTGGTCGCCACTTAGCCTGGCTAATATCCCTTACTGCTGTGCATATTCATACTGGAAAAGCCACCTTTCCTTTGCTTAGACCTGTGGCCTGCTTCCTTTTAATGTTCTAGGTTTTGATGTGTTCGCTAGCTCAGCTGTGTTGATCTTAGGAACACGAGCAGCAGCAAAACATCTCCGTGTTAGATGTGGTTGGTGTCTCCACCTGCCCTCCCTGCGCTGCGCACGTACTGCAGGCTGCAAGAGAAAACATCTCCCGACTCTGGGTGTGGAACTCAAAGTTGCTGGGGTTGCAGAGCAGATCCTGTGCTAAAGGAGCACCTCGAAGCATTGTCTAGATGTCTGCTCCCAGCAAGCGCAGCTAGTCCTGGAGATTGCCACCAGTGCGATCCTGGAGATTACCTCGAGCTGCAGCTCCATCTGAAAAGGTAAATGTGACCTTGGAAGAAGAGGGGATTTGTCAGTTTGTGCGTGAATTCCTGGCTCGTGGGAGCTCTTGTCTTCTACCTGCACCTTCCTCCAGCCCAGGAGAAACAGGTAGCAGCGTGTAGAGGAGCTGTGTCCTTAGCCAGACAACATCCCCCATTGCTCACCCCCAACCAAGAACCAAGAAGGACAGCTTCTAAGTGCCCCCCTTCCCTCTTTGTTTCTCTGAAAGAGTTTCAGTGATTTCCCACTCAGAGCATCAGCTTTAACAAAGTCCCTTCATAAATCCTACCCATGTGCTCGCTGGTTTTGACTTTGGCTCCTCATTCACAGCCGTGGGCTTTCAGTCTGGGAGCTGGATGGGTGCTGGTGTGTCTGGTAGAGCAATTGGTAAATCCTTTAAACACAGGGAAAACCTGAAGGTGTTTCACATGCGGAGGTTCAATCAGCATAATCCTGGTATGATCAGGTGCTCTGGCATCCGGAAATTTCAGGAAAGAAAAGGGTTCCCTCTAAATTTATAGACACAGAGACCTTGTAACTCCTCTGACCCTTTTATTCTGTTGGAGGTAACATCCATTTGGGTGCTGTCAGCAGGAAGCACTGAAGCAGGTGTGGCGAAGAGGAGGGGAAGGCAACCGGCGCCTGAAAGGGGACACGTAGTGATAAATGCAGAAATCTGCTGGCAGGAGAAAGTCCCTGTAAGCAAAACCAAGCAGTTCCTCTAAAGAGTGTCCGATTGTCAGGGATCCCAGCACAGAAGTGGAAGACCACAAAGGAGAGTCCTCAGTAGCAGCTGCTGGGCTTTGAGAAGACCACCTTGCCCTCCAGACCCTGCAGCACTGCTGCTGTGGCAGATACCTGGCTGAGGTTTGCTCTCCCTCCTGCCCCTCCTGGTGCCCTGCACGCCACCAGCCCCAGGGGACTGCTCAGCCCTTGACTCTTCCCTCTCTGCCAGCTGACCTCACCCACGAGCTCTTTGATTTTTCACGTGCAGTGAAACTGGTTGAGGTATAAATTGCTCCGTCTGCTTCCCTTTTCCTGTGCCAACTCGCCTGGTGGTAAAGGCAGTAATGGCTCTGGCCCCAAGCCCAACTTTCCTGGAGTTTTTTGCAAGCACCCAATGTACTGCAGGGCCTATGGGAAGAAGTGACTTCCCTCTGCTTGGGGTTTTATCGATGCATGTGTTTGTGGCATTGGGATGCATTGTGGCTACCACAGCCCATACCACTGTTGCCAGCCCCTTCCCTTAGCAGCTGGGCATCTCCTCCTTCCTCTCCATTTAAAAGTCTTTCCGTTCCCATTTCTCCCTGTCCTGGTTCCAGTTAGGACAGAGTTAATTTTTCCTCATAGTAGCTGGTAGGGTGCTATGTTTTGGATTAGGATGAGAAGAGCGCTGATAACACGCTGATGTTTTAGTTGTTGCAGAGCAGTGTTTACACCAGGCCAAGGACTTTTCGGCTTCTCGCTCTGTCCTGCCAGCGAGCAGGCTGGGGGTGCAGCAGGAGCTGGGAGGGGACAGACCCAGGACAGCTGACCCAAACTGGCCAAAGGGGTATTCCATACCATCTGGCGTCATGCTAAACAATATATAGGGGTGGCTGGCCGGGGTGGGGGGCCGGCTGCTCGGGGATAGGCTGGGCATCGGTCAGCGGGTGGTGAGCAATTGCATTGTGCATCACTTGTTTCTTACACATTATTATTATTATTAATACTATTATCATTATCACTATTATTATTGTTGTTATTATTATATTCCTGTCTTAATAAACTGTCTTTATCTCAACTCACAGGCTTCACTTTCCCGTTTCTCTCCCCCATCCCAGAGAGAGAGGGGGGAGGGTGAGCGAACGGCTGTGTGGTGTTTAGCTGCCAGCCGGGTTAAACCACAACACTCCCTCTTAGCTTTCCTTCCGTTTTGTGGTTGACTTCTCCAAAAGAAACTTAACAGCAAATTTTGTTTGGCCCGCTCGACATCTGTTTTTCATCCCTGGGCTGGGCTCACCAGTATGCTCAGATCAATGGGTGCTGGTGGTTTCTTGTCCCTGCCCAGGACTTGGTGTCAACTCCTTCATTTGCTTCATTTTTCTAAATATCTACAGCATGAGCCAGGCACCAGGCTCCAGAGTTCACAGTACAAACACCAGAGGTTGATGGGGCACCTTTGGCTGATCATCATGGGAAACCAGTTGCTTCATAAACCTGACAGCATAAAACATCTCAGAAACGTGCATCCTTCCAAAAATGTGCAACCAAAATACAGCAGACTTTCAAGACGATGCTTTAGACAAACCAAAGGTCTCCTTTAGCTACCAGATACATCTCATCCAAAAAGAAAAAGAAAAAAAGAAAAAAAGAAAAAGAAAAAAGAAAAGAAACAAAAAACAACAACAAAACCCACTAACCACAAAACAAAGGCCTTGAATTGTTTGGATGAGTTCTAGTTTCCCCTAGAACACAGCTGAGCTAGTGACACTGCCAACTCTTCTCCTTTTTATTTTATTTTTTTTTTCCAGAGAAGCAGCAGGGGCTATGACCAGGAAGCTCTGGGCTGTTTATGATAGTCTTTGGCTGCCTGCCCTTCTTCTTCTCTGTAGACACCCCCAGGCCTCCTCTACAGAGCTTTTCTGTCTCCCCTCAGCTGCAGCTCTTGCTGGGAGAGGAGGGAGCAGAGAGCCTGGAGTGCAAAACCGAACAAAGCCCAGCACAATCAATCGTTTCTGTGCCAGGACCATGGTTTTGTAGAAACCATCGCATGATCTCTACATGACTGGGGTTTGGCAACAGCTCTCAAGTTGGTTTGGCCCTGCAAAAAAAGAGGGAAATAGATATGGGGACATCTCCTTTTCCAGACGGACCCCGTCCATGCCACCCTCCTTCCCTCCTCCCTCCGTCTCCCCGCTACCAGACGTTGTTTCCTCTCTCAGTCACATTTGTTCCTTTCTGCCTTTTCCCCAAACTCTGCTGATGAGTCAGAGTTGGGAGACGAAGAATGCTCATTTCAAAAAGTGATATGCTTACAAGAGCAAAGAGCCAGGGGAGCCAGAAATCGTTGCCCACTGAGGCTGGAGGAATGTCCAAAACACTGCCGGAAATACATTTTACCCCTCTGTATTTGTTTATGAGCTGCTTGACCAACATGAGATAACCAACCTACTGTGACCAGAAGAAGATGCTGAACACCCCCTCAGTGCTGGCCTAACTATCAAGCAATTACCCGTGTTTCAGGCAGGGTGGATTGTTATTCCATGCGGTGCTCAGAAACTCGAAGTGACAAAAATATGTCTTCAAGGACCTCTTCAGAGCAGTAACGATGTGAAGCCTGAACATGTCAAAAGAGCTGTCTTTTATGTGTTTCCTTGGGTGACTTGAATGTCTGGGGACACTTAAGATTCAAGTAAGCTTAGGAAATCAATGAGAGTTCAGTACCTACCTTATTTAGACTCTCAAAAATCCCAAGGGAAGCTTGTCTGCAAAGCACGACTCTTGAGAGAAGTAATTATCCCAGAGCTACACACTTTTATTTCAGACAACAAGGCCATCCTGGCGAGCTTTTCCTAACCCATCACAGTCCACATACAAAGATGTAAGTGATACCGGCCAGGACACCCAGGGACATCACTCCGTAGCTGCTTCGCTTGCTGCTGACTCCATTCACATTGCATAATGGCTTCTCACAGCAAGAAACCCTTTGAGAGGCTTGGTTTTGTTGCTGACTTGCTGCTGGACACGTTGGGGAGCACATCTTAGAGATGACATACTTAGGCTTGTTGGGCTCTAAGGAAGAAAAGATGGGGGAAAAGGAAAGAAAGTCAAATGTAAGAATCGTTGTTCTCACATTTCTAACTGTAAGATGTTCTAAATCTGCAGTGGTGAATAAAAAAGAGCCAGGGACCAGTGCCCAAGGCAAATATGTCCTCTGTTCTGGACTGGCAGCAGTCTGGCTATGTCCACACTGCTGCAACATGATGCTGGTCCTCTCGGGGCTCCATGGTACATCTCTCCCAGGTGAAATTAGCTTGTGCGGGTGGCTTTCAGTTCAGGCTGCCCAAAGCAATGTTCAGGCTGGATCGCTGCCCACCAGGATGGTTTTCCTGCAACGGAGAACCTTGTGGATGTATTTTATGAGAACACATGGAGGTGCTTGAAGGTGCACCTTCAACCTCACCTTGACCTTCACCTCAACCTTCACCATGAACCTCAAGGGCCAACCTGAAGGATTGTGCATGGCAGAGGGAGTCAGCCATGGAGCAGTTTTGTCCAAACACTTTTGAAAACCAACCCTGGGAGTGAATATTGCCATGGCAAGAGCTAGCTGGAGAGGTCACAGCAAAGCTGGGGGAGAAAACCGGGAAGCAGTGCATGCAGCCCTGGGCTGGAGTTCACTCCCTGGTGTTGCTATACATAGCATCAGCATTGCCCCAACTCCTGGTAATATTATCAAGTATTTAGTGATGCTGCAGTGATTGCAATAAGGAGCAACAGGGTCAGTGTCTCCTAACAGTTGGTGACTGGGGTAATTTTTTGCATACATGAATTCCTGGGACTCCTGTTCTACAGCCCGAACAAAAGCATTGTTCAGAAACTTACTTGTTCCGACGTTGTCACGGATAGTCACACAATATTTGTCTTCCTTTGCACACATGGAAATGGTCAAACAGTTCTTGTTGGACTCCTGCTCTTGGCACACATAGCACATAAACGGATAAGCTGGAGGGACAAAAAAAAAAAAAAAAAAAAAAAAGAAAATTTCATGGTTTAGGAACTACAATACCTGCAAACCAAATATCTACATTTTCTTCGTTATAGCCTGATGAATGCTTGTGTGTGAATGACCAGTGACTTACTTTATCCCCTGACCAGTGGCAGCAATGTTAAATCCCTCTCTGTCTCATACGCCTCAGACTGCGATGTGTTATCGATCTGTTTGCAATCTCTGGCAGCAGTAGATGTGAGTGGAATTCAAGGATTTGGCATCTTTTATGATGGAGATTATTGCTGAGCAATAGCTTCTCTGTCCTGTAAGCTCTGCCACGTGAATTACTCAGTCGCTTCTCCTGCGCAAGGTGTACACAAGGCTCGCCAAGGAGAACATGAGGATGCCTGAGGCCCAGAGCATTTTGAGGAGGTGGGCAATGCAGGAAGTGGGAAAAGCATCTTGCTTCTCTTTTATCTGGCTGGGAGAGTGAGTACAGTCACAGATCTTTTCGTGAGGTCCAACACCACTAGCTGAGCTGGCCTAACCTCAGTCCTAGGAAGTCTGGGCAGACTAGTCAGATGCTCTGCTGAACTTCTGCATGCTGCTGTAAGGTGGAGAATAAATGGGAAGTCTTAACCAAAAGTGGCGTTTAAGTGGTAAATGCAGATTTGGTGGTATACTTCACACGTCTGGAATACAGATACAGAAGATGCCTGCAAGGGCAGGCAATGATGAGCTGTCCTGTCTTTCAAGGGTGTTCATCCTTGCCCTGAGATGCAGAAGGTGGTGGGATAGATCTCTGGAGAGCCTCTGGAAAGTGATGATACAAAGGAAGAAGAGCAGAAACAGGAATGTGTAGGAGAGAGGATTAGTTTCTTTAAAACCACAGTTATTTCTGGAAAGGGAATCAACGCAGAATGCTTGCCAAGTTCCTGGTAAGTCTGGGGAGACTGTCAGTACAGAAAGGGCAGAAAGCAACACTCCTGTGAGTGCAGTTTTGCCTGAAAAGAAGTTGGCTGCAAGAAAGTGGAAGGGCAACGTAGGTCAGAGAGGACATTAAATGAGAAGTCTGAAGGAAGGGAAGGGAAGGGGGAAGGGAAGGGAAGGGAAGGGAAGGGAAGGGAAGGGAAGGGAAGGGAAGGGAAGGGAAGGGAAGGGAAGGGAAGGGAAGGGAAGGGAAGGGAAGGGGGAAGGGAAGGGGGAAGGGAAGGGAAGGGGGAAGGGAAGGGAAGGGAAGGGAAGGGAAGGGAAGGGAAGGGAAGGGAAGGGAAGGGAAGGGAAGGGAAGGGAAGGGAAGGGAAGGGAAGGGAAGGGAAGGGAAGGGAAGGGAAGGGAAGGGAAGGGAAGGGAAGGGAAGGGAAGGGAAGGGAAGGGAAGGGAAGGGAAGGGAAGGGAAGGGAAGGGAAGGGAAGGGAAGGGAAGGGAAGGGAAGGGAAGGGAAGGGAAGGGAAGGGAAGGGAAGGGAAGGGAAGGGAAGGGAAGGGAAGGGAAGGGAAGGGAAGGGAAGGGAAGGGAAGGGAAGGGAAGGGAAGGGTTGATGCTGAGAGAGCTACAAAATTGTGTAGCTTTTTTTTTTTTTTCTTCATCATTAAACAAGCTGAATCTTCATATCCAGGGTAAAACATGCTAGAATAGCATAAATATTGGGTAGAAATGTAATAATGTTTTACCAAAATTGTTGACACATTCTTTTATGGTGTGTTTATGACCAAGCTCAGGAGACACAATCCAGTGAAAACGCAACAGAAAGGGGGCAAATGCAGACATTAAAACACACTCACAGCCCAGTTCACAATGGTTACTGGTCAAAGCAATCTGAACAGAGCAGCTCATAAGGCTCTCCATGAGCTCTGCTGTGGGCTCAGTACCACACATTATCATCACTAGTAGCACTAGGGAAGCAATAGAGGGATTGCCTCATATTTTTAGATCATAGAATCACAGAATTATAGAATCATAGAATATGCCGAGTTGGAAGGGACCCATAAGGATCATCTAGTCCAACTCTTGGCACTGCACAGGTCTGCCCAAAATTTAGACCATGTGACTAAGTGCACAGTCCAATCGCTTTTTAAATTCAGACAGGCTTGATGCAGTGACTACGTCCCTGGGGAGCCTGTTCCAGTGTGCGACCACCCTCTCGGTGAAGAACCTCTTCCTGATGTCCAGCCTAAACTTCCCCCACCTCAGCTTAACACCATTCCCGCGGGTCCTATCACTGGTGTTTACAGTGAATAGGTCACCTGCCTCTCCACTCCCCTTCGCGAGGAAGTTGTAGACTGCGATGAGGTCCCCCCTCAGCCTCCTCTTCTCCAGGCTGAACAGGCCAAGTGACCTCAGCCGCTCCTCATACGTCTTCCCCTCTAGGCCCTTAACGATCTTCGTCGCCCTCCTCTGGACACTATCCAACAGTTTAATGTCCTTGTACTGTGGTGCCCAGAACTGCACACAGTACTTGAGGTGAGGCCGGAGCAGCGCAGAGTACAGCGGGACAATCACCTCCCCCGACCGACTAGAATGATGATGCCAAGGAGAAATTAGCTGAAAAAGTACTGTAAGGAGAGTTCTAGGTGATTTTGACACATGGATGTAACAAAACGGTAAATAAATAAAGAAAGGGTGCGGTTCAAAAAAGAGAAATACATTGCACTAAAATAAAACTGGCCACATAACACAGGATGAGGAACAACAGGTTAGGGTACAATTAAGAACTGCAATGTAAACAGCGGGAGCCAACAGTGTCACACTACAGCAATGAAAACAAATGTCACTCAAGGGAACACAGGCAGCAACGTCATGTGCAAGATATGCAAAGTGCCCTTTCCACTCTGGCAAGACCTCGTCTGAAACACCGATGTCCTAATCTGTACGCGACACTTCAAAAATATGCGAAGCACTTGGAGAGGGACCAGAGGAGAGGGAGAAGTGGTCAGAGATCTTGAAAAGACAACCTTGTAGAAAAGGTTGGAAGCATTTCATTTGTTTAGTCAAAGTGAGATAATGCTGAGGAAAGACACAGTGACCTTCGTCAAGCACGCAAAAAGAAACTGCAAAGAAGGTCGTAAACTGTTCTTCACAGCCTATGTTGAAAACACAGGAAAACTGTACAAAAAGAAAGGGGTGTTAGCTATTTAGATTAACTCTCTAAAGGGAAAAGTGTCTGAGCCATTCCAGGCTGTTCAATCTTCTTTGTTGGAAATTTTCAAGGCCACATCACACAAAAGTCTACCTGATCTGGTCCAGCATTGGACTAGGGAAAAGGATTGTGACATTTTAATATTTCTTTTGGACATATTTCTATACCAGTAAGTTCATAGAAGCAAATGACAACAGACCCTCTTGGTGGGCTGTGACATCAAGAGTTTTGATCAAAAGTTGGCACAGAAATGGAATGGAGCCCCAGATACAAGAGGATAATCAAATAGTTCTGTCCAACACTGCCTTTGTCTCTGCACCAGTCCAGAAAGTTGTGATCTTTTTATCTCGAATGTGAAAGACTTGAATTAGAACAACTAGCTGTCTCTGATCAAGACTGGGCTACAGAAAGCTGCTGTACAAAAGGCTGTCCTAATGTCCATTTGCAAGGTAATGCCAATATAAAATGTCATCAGCTCACTAGAGCAATAAGGTACACCACCATGAAATGTGTCCTGGGTCTCTGTTAGCCTTCCACATCGTCCTAGGTAATACTGAGGATGTTGCCCCTCATAATTACTCTCCTGTCTCCATTTTGTGTGATACCACTCAGGATAGCACTCTTGTTTTTACAGTTACATACCCCTTTCCCCACCCCAAAACTGGCCAAAACTTGTGATCTTCCAAGCATGCTGCAGTGCCATCTGTCCAAAAAAACTTGGGAGTAAGAGGTTGATACATCAGAGAGCAAGAATTAATTAAATGTCTTTCTCAACCCCTGCTAGATATGTATCATGGTTTCTGGGAAACCATCAGGTGTGGGGGAGATACTGCCAAACTGATCGTGCAAGTGGCATGTAGCAATACACGTGTATCAGTCCCAGAAGGAGGACAAACATCTAGAATAACTCAGACTTTGCTTCGGAAGGAGGATGCCATTAACATGACATATGCATACAAAAGTTCTTTCACCTCTGACTCCCATTTCACCTATAAAAATTCTCAGTGTTGTGTTTCCTAGGGAGCAAGACACACGACATGCCACATGGCTCAGAACAATGAAAGAAGCAGCTGTGAGGAGAAGTCTGTAAAATATGTAAAACCGATATGGGTAAAAAATATGTCTTGTTATGACTTCTGACACTTTCAGCTTACATCATCGGGAAAGATCCCACAGACCACTGAATGTATATAACAGCAACTGGTACAACACAGTGAGAGCTTTATCACTTGGTACCACCTGCTGGGTGGAAGAATTAACTTTATCAGCATCTTATTCCTGCAGCAAATGGAGAGCTCATTGTTAATCAAGGTATAGATGGAAGCTGGCAGCCGCGTGGCTGCAGCATTGCAATATTGCAAAGCTGGTGATGGCCCCCAAAATTCCTGCCACATGGAAAGTTTACGCCATCCTCTCTATAAGCCTTATTTTAATTAACAACAGTATTAGAGGCTCACCTTGCTCCACGCACAGGACAGCAGCCAGCAAGGTGACAAGAGCAGTCTTCATCTCCACCAGACACTCTCAGCCAGACTAGGAAGGTGTTTGGAGGGCAGGTTATATACCTTTGGAACAGCAGCAGTTTTACAGGTTCCAGATGTCCCGCGGGTGGACATGAAATCAACCCAAGGGTGTGTAATGTGCATGTGGGAGTTCTCCATGCTGGAGCCCATGGAACAGGATAGCACCTTGGGGAAAAGTCCCTTTAGCACCTCGGTTATTGCTCTTCCAGTCTTATGAGTAATGGGAAATGAGGGAAATGAGGAGCTCTCCTCTCCTCTGTCTTCCTTCACTTCCTCCTATCTTTCTTCTCAACGGAAGCAGGAGTTGCTCTGATGAAATAGCGGAGCCTGCAGGCACGGGGAAATAGTCCTCGCAGTGCGTTTTTGTAATCCACTTAGATAGTCTGTGCGTGATGCACCAGGGCTCATACCGCTTTCCTTAATTATTTCGCAGAACCAGAAGGCCAGATTCTCAACTGGCCTACACTGATTTAGCTCCAATAACGTCAATTTTACACTAAATGAAATTAGCTAATGGTTATTTACACAGAAATTTTTCCTCAAATTTTCATGTTGGTCTTCATATCTTTATCATTTTTCTGCTACCTGCAGTTAATCCCTGTGCTCATTCCTCTCTTGGTTGTACTTCTCGAATACCTTTCAAAATCCCATAAATGTTTTATTTAATGATGTTTTGCTTCTATTTTGGGGATCTTTTAGAGGGTCTGCTTTTCTCCGCACCCAGCAGTTTCTGGAAATCAGACCTCTGCTTATAATACCACAAATTGGCATCCTGGAATTGCCAGTCTACTTTGAAAAAGCCATCTCTCACAATATCTTTTTCAATCTCTCCTCTTAAATCAGTCCGTCTCCCTCTATTCCTCTGTGTTGCCCTCCTCTGAATTTCTTAAGATCTGTTTCTGACATCATGGGAAATAAACCCTAATAGGAGCTGCGTCTTGTAAGAGCTCGTGCTGCCATCTCAATGTTCCTCGAAGGTGAGATTAGTCCTGCACAGCAGGTAGCAGAACACACAAATGAAAATGTTGCCAAAACCACCTTTTTCTGACAATTACATAATAATGTAGCAGGCAGTTCACTAGGAGCAGCCATCAGGGTATTTGCTTGGTCTTTGCAGCACAAGGGGTTGTTTCCTTTTTATCTAATATGATTCACTTAAACACTGGATGATTTCCTTATCCTCATGAGTTTCTGACACTTTTCAGGCCTTCCTAGAACTGCTCCAGGAATGACATCATCAGGTTGTGAATTCCAGAGTTATTCAAGGCTGATGTCAAAACAGACATCCCTGCTCTTGGTTTGGGAGATTGGTGAGGTCAGCAGGGGTCATGCTGGTGATGATCAGATTGAACCTTCTGCTTTGCTGAGGTCAATTAGGTTTACTGTCCAAATGTGTTAGAAACAGGTCGCTCTTCCTAATTAGTGGGTGTCTCCTCCTGCTGATATTTTGCAATATGGGTAAAAGAAAGCAACTGTTTTTCCTTTGTTTTGGTCCTATTAATTTCCCCATAGGCTTCTGTACTGTGTATTCCAGCCTCCCCTTCTCCGTAACTGAAAGACTGATCCAGTTATTGCCATATCCCCCGTCACGCTGACCTTTCCAACACCCATTTCTTTCTACATGAACCTTCATGCAATAGGATTTTGGCTCAGTCCGTTCATCAAGTCACCAGCTTATTAGTCAGCAAGTGAGGCTAAGCACTGCCAACAAGCATGTACTGAATCTAAGAAATTTGAGTAGGAAACAAGCTCTTCTATGTCAAACAGTTATCTGGGAGCTGTCCTCAAGATATTAAAGTCTTGGTTATTACCTAGGCCTACTGTAATGCTGGAGCATGCTCTCTTCATAGCATCTAGAGAGGGCTAATTTGCAGCCCAGTGACTAAGTTGCAGTGATTCTTTCTTTCTCAAGAGGACAGATTACGAAACTCGAAGCAGTCAGAGGCAATAATTAAGCAGCCAAACTAGGGAGGCATCTCCTGCTGACCATCATCACAGACCTCAGCCTGGAGGAAGGTCTGGAGCAGGCCAACCAGGGACACCAAGGAAGAAGTAAGATTGAGGAGGACCAAAATAACTATGGGACTGAGTCACCTCTGTTGAGTGATCTCATCGATACCCATTTGGGAAAACTAAAATGGACCTCAAAATGGAGCCATGAGTTGGCCACGTGACAATAGAGCCACAGCTAATTGTGAAAAGGGGTTGTTTTGCCACTTTCCACGACTTTCAGAAGCATTTTAGACCCATTGAAGACCTTGTTCTGATCTTACAAATCCATCTTCTCTCTTGCTTTGTCACTGGTTCGCTGGGTTGATCTGGTGTTGATCTGATCTGGACAAACAAGCAAAGAGAAAGGGAAGAAAGTTGATATTGTGAGGGAAAACAGGGCCAAAGCATTCAAGGAGAGCAGAAGGCAGCATAGAACCTTCCGTTATCAATGGTGATAAAGCCCTGAGTTAGGGAAAACAAGGACCAAGGTCACATCACCTCCCACAGGTGCCTAATTTAGGCAGGGCAAGGCCTCCTTGGCTGATTCAGGTCCTGGCGCAGTGACTCAGAGCACCAAAAAACGAACTCTTATATAAGCCCAGTAGAGAGAGCCAGCTGCCTCCCAGGAGCAATCGCAACTATCTGAGTGAGATGCCCTTCTTCTTCCCAGGAGCCCTCCAGGCACCCCAGATGTCTCTGCAGGGTACCTTGATGTTTTCATGGGAGGAGTATGCAATCATGGGAGCCAACAAATAAGAAAACTGGGGTGGAGGGACCTGGAATTAGGCACCTGTATCTGCACGCCAGATGTCACATCAGGATTTCTCAGGGAGGCTGGCAGAGCGGAGTCTCCTCTTACACAACACCTATTGCCGAGGAGGGTTCCCTGTGGAAGCTTTCATGGTTTGAGGACCTCCTGTGCCTCAGGACAATTCAGATAAGACAGATAAGGAATCTTTTATGTAACCAGAGATGTCGGTCAATCTCGGTGGGTTGTGTTGCTGGGCACGAGGGAATGTAAAACCTGTGGGGTCAGGGAGAAACCAGGTGCGAGGGAGGCAGGCTGCGGCCCACAGATGGAGCTGCTCCCTTCAGGACAAGCGTCCTGGCTTCTCAGTGCTGTTCATAACTCCTTCATGTGATGGCCGTAAGCAGACCGTGAAACCCTGCATGGCAGAAGCAGGCTCTTACAAATGTGTTCATCCCCTTTTCCCACACATTCTTCCTTCATGTCCCAGCTTCCCTCCCATCCCAAAACAGAGGCTCCTGCCAAGCCCAGGTAGCCCAGGACATGACCTTGTTTTAAACCTGGATGCCAAGAGCAGCTTTGAATTCACAATCTCAAGAGGACAAGACCTGTCCTGCAGTCACCAGTACTGCCCCAGCTTGATCTTGGCCTGTGCCAACCAGCGCTGTCACTAAGAAATCCTAAGCCTGTGGACAGCAAAGACTGGAGGCTACTTCAAATAGTTCGGTCTTCACCACTGTATGGTCTGGGAGTGGGGCAGAGGATGGCCATCTGAGGGCACAGAACAGCTCTCCTGTGTTCAAGATATTCAGACGTGTGTGCCACATGAATATCTCTAAATTTGGCAGGATGGGAAGAAAGATGAAGGGGGTAGATGGGACAGAAGTTTGGAGCCAGCTCAGCTGAAGGATGGCAGCACAATATAAACCATAGGGACAACGAAGAGTCTCGTGGCTAAAGGTGGAATATCCTTGGCCAACCTTTCAGTTGCACTGAGGATAAATAAAAAAAGAGATGAGGCTATAACAAGAAAATAGAGGTTGGAAGCAAAACCCAGGCCAAGACTGGACAAAGAAGATGATGAGGAAGGCTATGAAAGAAAACAGCCAGGGTCTGCATAGCCAGGCACTGGACATGGAGGGGAGGAAGGGTGGGAAAGAAGGCATTGGAGTAAATTGGAGTAAGAGGAGGCTGTGAGACAACATTTCCTTTACAAACCTGTTACAAAGACCTGGGAGTTGTGAGCCTTGCTCCTCTGCTCTTGGCACATCCCCACGGTTCTCCCTGTGCGGTGAGCCTATGAAGCCAGAACCAGCTTGGTGAGCTGCACCCAACTAATTACCCCGGGAAATCTTTGTCAGAGTAACCCTAATGGAGAGCTTCTTCAGCTCAGGAGAAAGCATTTCAGCCTCACACGACTCACTTCGGGAGGGTTTAAGTGAGCAGACTTCTCAGTCAGAACTAAGATTATTTACAAGGAAGGTCAGCACAAAGGAATGTGTTCCTTCAAATTTTAACCCTGGTAGAAAACTTGACTAGCAAACGTAAGAGATTTGTTTTCAGAGTTAATATTTTGTTACAGATGAAGCTGAAATTTCAACACTCCAGCAGACACACGGTAGAAACCGCGTGTCTTTTCTGAGGGGTTTCCTTTAAACACCATGCAAGATACTTTTCTTCCCTTTCAAGATAATCCGTAATGCTTATAAAACAACTTTCACTGGAAAATCTTAAATCACTTTAAAGAAAATTTAGTGCTCAAGATCCCTTTATGTTGGTCCCTCCTTGTCTCCTCTGTTTGCCTGCTGGAGAGCTCAGCAGCCATTTCCTCTCCGCCAGCTGACCCAGAAGGGAAATTGAATGCAAGTCAAATAGAATGCAGTTTACTCTGAAATGGAGTCACAAAATGACACTTCTGCCAATACAGAAGAAAAAATAAAAAAAGAAAGCCTTAGGAGAGGCTTCCTGAAGTGAATGCAAAGCAATTGCAATATATTTCAGCATTATTTCAATTCAGTTTGCAGACTAACGCCTCCACTTTTGTTGCTGCTAAAAAGGACGCATCCAGCCGCTGTGTCCAATGTACCATACCACACACTCACACAATAGTCTAAAATAACACTTTATTGTGCCCAGTTTCTGCTTAACAACTATAATATCAAAGGCTTCCTCAGCAAAATGATGCAGGGCAGAAAATGGCATAAAGGGAAAAATGGCGCAGGAGGATGGGAAGGCCAAAATGAAGGGGAAACAATGTATGGAGTTATGAAGTTTTGTGGTAGGAGAGATGGTGCCTATATGGTACTCCCATCCCTTTCTCTTCCAAACACCATTTTGAGGTAGGGCCATACTCTTGTGCTTGCTCATCAGAGCACGGAAAGAGCAAAAATATTTGCCGATGGGATGTGACACACCAGGTAGGAGAAACAGGGCAGGGCAGCATTGACCCCAAAAGAAACTTCTGTACAGACGAGATCTGGAGCCCTGGCAATGCAAGGCCAGGCAGCTCCTTTCCCCCCAGACCCTTTAAAACCCCAGCCGGAGGATGCAGGCGAGGCTGGCCAAGACGCCCACAGCTATCATGGTGTAACTGGTTTTCACGCTGCTGGCCCCGCTGATGTTGCACAGGGAAGACTCGCAGCAGCTGGTGGCGACACCGGCAATGCCAATATTCAGGTCAATGGATGGGCAAAATGCAGAGCATTTCTTGGTGATGTGCTGTTTGCGGTCATTGCCTGAAGTGGGAGAGAGAGACAACAAGGAGAAAAGTTGTATTTTTTTTTTTTTTTAATGATAGACTGTCTGCAGAATATCCACTGGGGAGTATATTTTTCTATACTTAATGCCATCGGTTTTCCATTGGGCTTTGCACACTGCATCATGATTTGTTTATATATGACCTATGGAGACCATCCCTAGACCTTAAGACTCCTATGTCATTCTCAGAGCCAGCTGAATGCAACCTGAAGCAGGGATTTGGAGATCTAATGCATTTGTACAGAGCAAGATTGCGAGACTTCATCGTCACCATGCCTTGGCTTTGCTCCTTCCACAGCACCTGGTCCTTTCCAGTTCCACCACCTCTTAAGTATATATGTGAGCCTGCAGATTAGACAAGGGTTTTGTGCAGATAAATCTTTTCTTTTCCATTGTTTCCCTCTCCTGGGTGTGCTTAATAGCACATGTGGTATTGTTGTGATATATTGCGACAGAGACGTGCTACGCTGAGTTCCCACTTGCCACAAGATTTCCTCTCCGCGTGCCATGATCCTTAATTCTTCTGCCACACCTTCTGGTGGGAGGACACCCTGCAGTCAGCCTAACCTGAACCCCTTTGGTCATCAGAACCCTAGGACAAGCTGCACACTTACCAAGTCCTGTGGTGGAATATGTCGTGAGGCAGTACTTCTCGTGGTCAGAGCACGTGGTTGTACTCAGGCACTGTAAGTTGGACGATGCATCTTTGCATGTGAAACACGTCAGGGAGAAAGCTGCAAAAGAACACAGAGCGCATGGCTCACCTCTAGGAACATTCGCAGGAGCACAAAACAGGAACACAAAACAGATGGTGCTGGCCCAGACTGAGGGTCTGGCAAACCCAGCAAAAACAGGTAGCCCAGGGAAGCATAAAAACAGGGCAAAGATGTGTGAAACTTTCCCCCAGAAATTATCCTGGACCCAAATTACTTTAGGCTCGGATTCCTGACACTGATGTGGTTTGCTTTTTTAGCAACCCTCCAGGGATCTCCATTCTGGATACTTACTTGAGTCTCTCTTAAAATTTTGGCATCCCCAGAGGTGCTTTTCGACATAGCTCCCCAGTCGAACACTACTTGCAGCCCAAACCCCTTCTGAGCTTTTTCTAACCTGGCTCCTTCCAGCCCCGTTGGGTGGCCAATGGATCTTGCTTGGAAAGACACCTGCCGAGTCCTGTCTGCTCCTTTTCACATCCTCTTCAAGTTATCTGAAAAGCCCTGGCCTACACATCCTTTCTCAGAACAAGCAAACCAACAGTGAATTCTTCTTGAAATCTTTTGAATTTCAGAAACGCAAAGAGATCTGAGAATGACCCCTGTGGCCACACAGAGTGTGACTTTTTTGCTGCATGCCTCCTCAGCATATCTCAATGAGGAACGAGCAATGCTGCTCTGCACCTCGCTGTTTGGTGGGAAGACAGATGCTTGCATTTGACTGGTTCAGATTTGGAGCTCTCCTGTTCTAGGAGGCAATCCTGGACCCATAGATGACAGGGCTCAGCAAACCAGCCCCCCAGCTGCAGCATGCTCCTAGCGCAGCCATCCATGGGTGAAGACTGTAGCACCACGAAATTTGTACATCTGTAAGACTGCATCTGCAAAGTGCTGTGCTAATCTGCATGAATGAAAACAGTTTGCACACAACTAGGCTCAAGCAGCCATTCATAGCAAAGAGATCCTTGGGGAAGGTTTCTTTGCATGATAAGAGGAATTTCCTGCTCATATGTTTATCTGCAGCAAACACTCCTGCAGTAATGTCACCCAATGGGGATTAGTCTCATTCTTCACATTCCCAGACTATCCCTATCAGTGGCCAGTTAATATCCATCTTATTCTTGTACCATCTCCCTCGCCCTTCTTCTTCCTTGCCCAAGCTTCTTTGTCCTTGCTGGTGCCTTTGCCAGCAATGTCCCAACCTCATTTCTGCCCGTGTTTGACCCTAGACAAGTCCATCTGACCCAAAGAGGATCCCCAGTGCACAGGGTGCTGCCAGCCAGGACCTGACCCCATCTCAGGTCATGAATCGAAGTGACTGGGGCATGTGCTGCATTTCACAGGAAACCACAAAACAAAAAAAAAAACACCAACCAACCAAACAAAAAAGCCTTTTAGGGAAATAGTCATCCTCTGTGTACATAGCCTCCTCTCCGACCACAGCTAGCAGCCCCTTTGCTTTTTCCATGGCCACCTAGCACTGACCTTCACTGTCCTCTTGTGGTCTCTAGTCCTTGCAAATCATTCAGTATTGTCCTAATGCTGCAGGCAACATTTTTGAGTCCGGGACCTCCTTTAGACGACCTGCATGCAAACTGCTGATGCCTCATTCTCTTCTCTTGTGCAAACCCCACACAAGCACTCCACCCCACAAGGAACCACCCATTCCTCCTGGGTTAACTTTATACTACAACAGAGTCCCCAAACTGGGTTTTCCAGACATGCAATTCATTTTATTCATTAATTAATGCAGCTTCTTTAATCAAGCCCATTCAAAGAGAAACTTCCTGAATCTACACAGGAAATAGTGGTGCTTGCTGGATGCCCAAGCCCTGTTTCATCCCAGCCTCCCAAAGCTGGTAGTTTAGGAGTCTAGGTGCCATGGGAGGAGGGCAGGCACATGCAAGATAATTTTGCCAACCTCCCTCTGTGCTCAGGAGGTTTCTTTCAAGCTCAGCATTTATTACAGACAACTTTGGAGACATGTGGCTGCCTTTGAAGGTCTCCTGCCTGTGCCCAGGCAGACCTCTGCTCTATATGAAAAGGAACATTCCTCAAGGAAGATTTTCACGTGAATAATTCGAGCCACCCAGATAAACAGCTTACATATGTAAAGCATTAGCAAGTGCAAGCAGTAGCAGATGCAGGATTTGCACCGTTAAAATCGGTAAGGTTCAGGATTAATTGGAACAGCTACCAGCCTTCTGGCTACGTTGCACAGCAAAGTGGTGCTGCCTATGTGTTAATTTTACTGACTCCTTTAGTAAGTTCGCTGTCTCATTACATGATCTTTTTAAAAAATGTGATTACAGTTGATAAGCTGCAGGAAAGGGTCCGTTTATCACCCTCGAGTTTCTCAACCCCATTGAGCACAATGATTTAGCACATGCCAGGTTTAAAGCCTCTGAAGTCCCAGGGTAAGAACATTTACAGCCTCAAATTAACTATGAGCCTCAGTGCCCTGCTAGGTGAGGACCAGAATGGCCATTAATTTGCAGGTAAAGCCCTACAACAGAGCCAGAGAAAGATTCAGTTTGCAATAAGGCAAAAGCCGCCTGATCTGAGGGAACAAAATATTTCCCTTGAAATAGTCAGAGGGATGTTCAGATAGAGGAAAAAAGTTATCAGAGTGAGAAGGGGACTCTGCATCTCGATTTCAGGTCTGGGATTAATGTTGGCGATGTTACAGCTCAAAGCAATGAGCTGCAAGAAAGGGATGGGAGCCAGAGCTGCATTTCCTTATGGCATGACCATCTCTACCATTTTAGGTAATTAAAGCTTGTAATTGCCTCCAATAAACAAGCAAGGAAGAAAAACAAAAGAAAACAAAACAAACAAAAAAAAAAAGTCATGCTTTACTTTATGTTACATTTGCAGCCTTATTGCAGATATTACCACCTCCCTATCCACAACTGCATAAAGCAAAATTAACTCCCCTTCTCACAGAGCTGCACCAAGTCTCAGGGCTCCCTGCATGGAGCTGCTGCAAGGGCTGAGCTGGGCCAGGTGAGGTGGGTCTGTCATCCCCCCCAATTCAGCCCCTCAGCATCCTTCCAACATCTCCAGGTAGGGATACATCCTCTGGCTGGAAGACCATCTGCTAAACGAAAGGGGTCAGCTGCTTCTTGTTCTGAGAAATGCAACATCCTCTAGAGCAAAACGAGGCTCAGCATTGCCATCCGTGCTGCAAAATCCCCTCGTCTCCCTTGCGAAGTCAAAGGCACGCCCCAGCTCCGGGGTCTTGCAAGCACAAAGCAATCCCTGGCGACTCACCCCTCTCCGCGCACAGGGCTACGGCGAGCACGACGAGAAGAGAAGGCTTCATCCTCTGCAGGTCTCGCAGCCTCCAGAGCGAGCAGGACTCACGCAGGGCACTTTTTATACCTCTGCAGTGTTTGCTTTGATGCCGGGATAATAACTATGGGGTTGCAGTGTCAGATGATGAATGATTGAGAAGGACGTGTCAGTTCTTGTGTGGGGAAATACGTTAGAAATCTAAACGAACGTGTACCTCCCCCCCCCCCCCTTTCGTTTCTGAGTTGTTTCACAATATGGCTTGCTCATCTGCTACTAAGTACGCAACAGTTTCTAATTCTGGGTAAGTGGAGGAAAAGCCAAACACGAAAACAAAACGGTGCCCACGTGAGAAGAGGAATGTTCGCCTCTGCAGGCTCGCTTGGGTCTCAGCGCCGTCTGAGGATCCTGTCCTTGCGCACTGTTTTCGTGCGTATGGAAATGGCTTGGATTTGAAATGGAAATTGGGATCGAAACATCTTCAAAATGTCTCCCAGGGTTGTCAATGCAGCTAGATCACAAGAGCAATCTCGCTCCACCGCATTTCATAGGGGACCAGAGATAATTTTCTGTGGGCCTTTTTAATATTGCAGTTCAAAATCCTAAATGTTTCTGTTCAGAAATTGGATATTTTATATGAGGGAAAATGTTGCCTTATTGGAAAATAAATTCCACTGGGCAATGAAAATGACCACCTAAATTAAAAAAATAAGAATAACACCCACCCACCCCCATCACATTGAATAAGCTGTGAATTTTCTCACAAATTGCAAAAAAAAAATGTCAAGGAGAAGAACACAAAACAGTGAAAGCATGGAGAATGAGGGGCTGCCTGATCAAGCTTCTCAACTCATTAAGTCTTTAGAAAAAAAAGAAAAAAAGAAAAAAAAAAAAAAAAAAAAAAGAAAGAAAAAATTACAGCCAGCCAAAATTATTTGAAATGCCAAATAAGAATACTCCACTGGGTTTCCATATAGTGCTCTTTATTCCTCCTTTTTTATCGTGTTCTCCCTGTACAAACTCAGAATGTTTCTCATTTTATTGTGATTTCCGTTGCTTTTTCCTCCCACCATTGCCTCTCTGCCATCTGATCGTGGGGACAGAGCCACGGTCCCAAAAAAAATGGACCCGTCTGGATCTCTTTCACACGGCAGCCGGAGCAACCTGCGTGCCCCAAGCTTCTGCCAGGGACGCTGCCCCTTGCTGCTCTCCATCTGTTGTACTTCCCCTTTTTCTTAGCCTCAAAGCCGCTCAGATTTCCGTCTCCCACTAAATATGTGGGCTTTCGGTATGACCCGCCTGTAGTCATTATCTCATTGAAGAAGCATGCCTTAGCTCTTCAGGTGATGTAAGTCTTTCCAACCCCTGTAAATTGGAAATACAAATATTGCTAGTATGGAAACCTGTGTGACTAAGGTGAGGAAATTTCTGCTTTCTCAATAGGTAGAGCATGAAACTCAGTTGAAACAGAGGTGGCAATTAACCAGGAAAGCTCAAAGGAGGGGTGTTGTTTGGCATTGTAACGCCAGAGCCTTTATAACGTACCAGCAGGAGGAAAACCGAAGCCTGCACCCTCCATACCGGGGACTGCAGCCCTCATCTCCTTGTGAAATAGTTTATTTGCTCCAGTCCAAAAGAGACGTCATGAGTCTTTATTGGTAAATCAACTTTTTATTGCAGACTATTCGAGGTAACAGCAGAAAAGGGGGCTCCAGTCACCAGGCGATGCCGTTCTGCAGCCTGTACATTGCACTGCAGAGGCAGCCCACATTCAGATTTATTTCAGCCAACAGCATCCATTAACAGGTACAGAAATAGCAGCTCAGCCAGGCACTTTTTTTTTTTTTCCCCTCCCTTGTAGCCTCATCCAAGCAAAAACTAAAATATCTCTTGTCTCCTGCAAGCTGCTGAGATTTTGAGATGGAGAGGCTGTGTATTTTTTAAAGGAATTATCGCAGGGATTTTCTGTCAGCTGGGATTTGCCATTAGATGGTCCTGCACTCTTCCAACTGCTCCCACGTGTCCCTCTGATGTTAATGCTATCTTCGTCCCTCATCAGTACCAGGTGAGACAGATTGAAAAGAATCCAGGGGGACAGAAAGGACACAGATCATTAGGTCACCGGAGGGCGCAGGCAAAAGAGAAGAAAATATTGCAGTTTACAAGTATCTGGAAGTTATGAAAAGAGGAACAAAGGATATAACTGAGAGTGAGGGGTGTGAGTGTTTTGCTTGTCTTTTTCAAACCCTCGTTGAAATTGTCATGTGAGAAGGAAGGAAGAACAATTTATTTTGGTGAAAACATGTATTTTTCATGAAACAAAAGCTGAAATTTAAAACTAACTATGATGCTTAATTCAAATGTTGTTTGTGGATTTTTCCAGTTTACCTAAAGCTTCAAGAACAATTTCAGAAATTACTGTGGTTAGCGTACGGGGAAAGAAAAGATGGTAAAAGTGATTAAAAAAGAGTGCGGAAGCCAAGTTTCCATTGGACTCTCTGAACAGAAATGCCACAACACTGCCATTCTTCAGCTAGCCCATATATACTGTATATTTAACCAAATGCCAGGACACCTTCCTTGCCCAGAAACTACATCTTTGCAGAATGACTAACCACCACCCCATCCATCCTCGCAGCCTGCAGCCAGCTCTGCAGTTTCTCCCCGCCGCCCAAGCCCTTTGCAGCCTGCCTGGAGCAGGGCTCCCCTCAAAGCCAGCTGGGCTGAGAACAAGGAGGGGGTTTTCCAGGTGTTGCTTCTCCACCAGCCCTCCCGAAGCTTAGTGCCTGTGGGATGCTCAGCCAGGAATTAGAAGAGTGGATTGACAAGAGAAGAATGACAAGAGGATCCAAGACTGCATGTCGTTTGATCATCTTAGGTGTAACTCTGCTCCTCCAAGAGCTCCTCAGGGATCTCCACCTCATCGCCCCCATCCCCAAGCCTGGAAATGCAGCAGGGACAGAGCTGAGAGCTCTCCATCCCATCAGGCACCATCGCCTTTGCCCGTTCCCCATTCCCCATAGGAAAATCGGGAGCAATCTCTTGGCAGCAGCTTCTCCAGGAAGGTTGCCTCTCAGTGAGGACAACTCCAGCAGCACCGTCCTCATCTCGGACATCCCCAGCACCATGGGGAGGGCCTTTTACTCATTTTAAAAGATGAAATCACCCACCTTGCAGAGATCCCATGAGGAGCTGCTGGCACAGCCATGAGCGCAACCTGCCGCCCCCCGCTCCCGCGTGTCTGTAGTTACAAAACTCCTCTCTGGTGCTGCAAGCGCCACCTTGCAATGGGGACAGAGCAAATGGCTTTGACCTTTCCAGATTGACACCTTCATTCATCAGCTCTGAGTCATCAGGCATAATGTGGGGCGTTATGGATTGGCTTTCTTGAGCTGCTGGATGAGACCGAGTCAATGGAGAAAGGCAGCCAAGGGAGGATCCCAGATGCTAAAAAAATAAAAGGAATTTGATGTGAAGTAGAGATTCAAAGCACAGCCCTTTCTGGAAGACCGGTTTTCTCAAGCTGAGCTTAGTGTGGATATGTCAAACACGCTCTAGAATAACATAAATCTTTATTTTGGCTGACAATTGTCACACACATGATATCAAAAGAGCTTTCTCGGGGAAAATTAGTACAAAACAACAAATCACATAGGGGAAAAATAGGCGCTATACTGCCATGCCATTTTGTGGATCGGATCTGAAACAAGATCTTAGAAAAAACGTAATAGCACAGACCCTGATGGAGACACTTGACAGAAGGTGTTGGTTTCTCGGTTTGGCAAGACCGTGCAGGTCCTTGGGTCGTCATGTCTTCTCCTACCTGCAACCCTCATCACAAACCTGCCCTGATGACACAGACCAAACTGGCCACAATTCCCAGGAGCATCACAGCGTAGCTGATTTTCACGCTGTTGGCCCCACTGAAATTGCACAGGGAGGTACCGCAGCATTTGGTGGAAATGGCCGCCACGCCAAAGTTCATGTTAGTCTCAGGACAGTCAGCAGAACACTTCTTGGTGATGCGGTATCCCATGTCCTTGCCTGGATGGGGAACAGACGAGAAAGGACAGCCGTGATTTAAGATTCCTCTGCAAGTCCTGACCAGAGGACAATGGGAGGAGGTATATTGCTCTACGCTTAATTTGCAATGCAGCAATAAAAGAGATCGGTGGATTTGTTGAGTGCTGGGTGAATATCCACTCAACCTGGCTCAAACGGAGGACACTAGAAAGTCCTTGCTAGAAACCCATACCATGCTTCATGTAGCACAGCAAAAATCACTCCCAATGCATATTCAATTCCTAAAATCACTTTTCTTATGGCCAAGCCCTTTCTGTCCTCTGTTACAAAGTGTGGATGTGAGCTCCCAGAGCAAGGAACAAGATCTGCTCATGAGAATCTGTTTGCTCCAGCCAGTCATGCCACGAGGTGGTGAGGAACGTAGCCCACATGGTGGCTCACAAGGTGCTGCTGGGGGATACACACACGTTACATGACATGAGCCTTAACCCTCAGTGACCAACTCTTTCCAACCAGACCAACTACTGCCTGAAGAAATTATTGCCCATCAGTGTCCTTGGAGACCAAAAAAAAACCCACAATAATAATAATAAAAATAAATAATAAAAGCCTTGATGTGTTATTACTACTCACCGAGCCCAGAAGAGCTGTATGTGGTTATACAGTATTTCTCATGATCTTCACACTTGTAGGTTTTAAGGCAGTTCCAGTTAGAGTGCTCATTATCACATGTGTAGCAAAACAGCGAGGAAGCTGGAAAAAAGCACGCATGACAAGCGTTAGTGGTTTCCAGCTATGCCCTCCTGGGAAGGAAGCGTCAAAAGCCCTGTCCCTTCTTGGAAAATGCAAGGTAAAAAGTACTTTACAAATGAGTTTGAAAGTGAAATAGGAAGTTGGTTTGCTTTGATTAATGAAGCTGAAAAGACAAACAGAACAAAACTAGTTTTCTTTCTTTGCTTGAAATTTTTGGTGATTAAATCTGAAAACACATTTTTCAGCCTGAGCAGCGCTCTCGCGTGACTTTTCTTCCAGACCGAGCTCCATCTCTCCCGGGTCCACGTTGGCCTGGTTGACAGCCAGCCTGCAGAAGCAGAACTTGCAACCTGGTATAGTTTAGCGTAGTACAGTTTTGGCAAGGGGAGGATGAGCTGGCACCGTTCTCAGGTGAGAGCCAAGTTTTTAGTGTTTTCAGAGTGCATCTGCAAAGCGCTGTAAAACATGAATTAATTAAAGCCTATGACACCCCTGTGAAGTAAATTATTGAGCACAGAGTCACGTTAAAGGGAGTTCCCTGGGAGAGGTTGCTCTGAACAATGGACAGATTATTTCTGCCATCGCCTGGAACAACGTGTCCTCGGTGATATTATTAGCAGGTCTCAGCCAGGGCTATTACAATGCCAGAAGGAGGTAGGATACCTGTTTCTGAACAAAATCTGCAGTAAATTGAGTCAAATTTGCAGGCTGGCCAGCTGGCCAAGCTAGGAGCACGGGCACATGCCATCGCGTTCCCTGGAGGTTGATTGACAATTGGTGGAAATGTTTTCCCTCCTGTTTGGAGTTTGTTGAAATGCTCCTTACATTCGTTATGTTTGTTGAAATGTTCTTGGCTGGGGGGGTGGGGCTGAGGAGCTGAGCAGCTCTTGGGACAGCCAGCTCCATTGCCACCACCAGTCCTGGACAAAAGTGACCAAACAGCAACCCGGGGAGGGTTCTTATTTAGACCAAAATTCCCCTGGTTCATACTCTTTCGGTTTTCTCAGCCCAGGAAGGTTCTTATTTCAACACAGAGCAGCTCCTTCCAATTGAACTTGGACCTGCTTTTTTAATCTCCTCCTGGACGTTCTCCAAAGCCCAGCTGCTCGGCTGATTCAAATATTTGAACCTGTCCTTGACATTAGTTCAGACAATTCCAGAAGCAGCTTTAGAAGAAAATGAGAACCCATTTTATGCCCCAACTACCCCAGGACAGAGAAGGAAAGGCCACCTCTCTGCTGCAGGGAGCTCAGGTGCCCTGGGTATGGCTCTAGAGCCACCTCTGGACCTCAACAAAAAACTGACCGTTTTTTCTGGTAGAAACCTACCCAAATGTTCTTTTCTAGTGCCAGGTATTGTGAGCGTGGGTGTTCTCCGTAACAACAGACAAAACAAGCCATGTAGCAGCCTGCTTTTAACCTCCCTTCAACAGACTCATCAGCACTCACTGCTTCTCCATGCGTGGACGAGTTAAACCTCTCACTGCTCCCTCTGGAGTCCTCCGACCTGATCTGTGTGCTGCTACCCTTTTGCATACCATGCCAGAGCAATCCTTGCTGCCTAGCTAATACATGATTGCATTTTACAGCCCCTCCGGTTGCCCCTAGTTTGTTCCCCTGACAAATCTCACATAGCCATTCAAACCACTTCCTGCTGCAGATAAAGCCAAGACCCCAGCACATGTGCAAAATCAGCTGAAATGCATTCATGCTCTCTTGCACTGACTGATGCAAGAAAAAACCCTCCCAGTCAGGAAACCACTTAAACCCTCATCGCTGTTGTGAAGCCTTGCCTACTATATCTGGCCTCCACCCCCCATTAGCTCTAGTTTTGCAAATGCAGCCAGAAGCAGCTTTAACGGTGAAAAAAAAAAAAAAAAAAAAAAAGCCTTGCAGGACTGCGTGGGATTACAGACACACACAGAGCCACTGTTTCTCATCTGGATATTTCTGGACAATTTTCTACTCATATCTGCATCTCCTTTCAAAAGAGGCCAAGCACAACGCACCGTGGATCCCATTACAAATACACTCACTCCAAGACATTTAAAAAAGCTCATCAAACCTATGAACAAAGAGCTCTTTAGGCTTTCAAGTATCTGCCAGCAGCCTGGTTTCTTAGTTGCAATGCCATTGTGGGAACTAAAGTAAAATGCTGGCAGAAGATGCGGTCTCGACACCAGCACTGTTATCTTTATCAACAACTCCAGCAGTTTCATTCAGGAACAAAAGTAAAACTGAAGGCAAAACCGTGAGCCCAGCTCTATTCCTCGACTGTTAGCTTTTTTTCAGTTCATGTGTCTGTCTTCAGATGCTCGGAGCACGATACTCCAGGGTGGGAGAAAGCAGAGTGGTGCATTCATCTTCTTTGGGTTATGAGCTGCTTGGTAGAGCTCAAGCAGAGGCTAAAACCCAACCGCACTAAATATTGTTTGAAGCAAGCGATACCAAAGAAAAACTGCACTACCAAGGCTTCAGCAACGGCAGCAAAAGCAGTCAAACCTTCTTGTTCCTGCGTTATCTCTACCTTATCTTCTGGTGTTTTCATCCTGGCTTCCCCAGCCTCTGTAGCATCTTACCTCGCTCGGCACACAGGACTGCCGCCAGCAGGGCAATGAGAAAAGCCTTCATGGTCGGTGCTCCCTCAGAGCCTGCACGGTGCAGGACGGGGCACCATCGGAAGGTTTTATACTGGGACTGTGTTTCCTTTGCCTTCCTCTGATTACAGCAATTTGAGGTTTTGGGGAGTGACGGCCCATAACATGGAATCAGCGCTGGGTGTGTTTGTGCGTAGGATCTAGCCCATTACGCGCAGCAATTTCTTCTCCCTCTCCTCCAGATCCAATCTGTTATTCCAAGACCTACTTCTGCTGACAACGTCTGCCTGGCTAATTGGGGGAACAATTTATGACTCAAGCACGGGAGTCCCTTCTAACTCGGCAGGGCTGAACCACGAAACTTGGAGCAAGGCAGAGGCAGCTGTGCCAGCCCGGTGTGGCTCATCGTTTCCAAAACAGCAGGCATCGCCTGGCACCCTCCATCCTTTCTCTCCACCATGATATAAAGCTTCATAGCTGTAATACTGCAAAGTGGGAGAGGAGGCAAAAATAAATAAATAAATAAAATATTATTTTGTATATTATAATCCAAAAAGAATTCTATGATTCTATGAGGGAAAAAAAAAATGTATTTTCAGCGGATTGCCCACAGTCATTCAGAATTAACTCACTTGCACTAAGTGCTTTATGCAGGAAATATTTGCATTATAACATTCCTGCAGCACCTCTCTTTGTGCCCGAAGACTGTCACAGGGGCTCCCAAGGGCCCAGTCAGGGATGGGGTCCAACACTTTTGTTTGCTTTGCTTCTCTGTCCTACATAAGCAACCGAGGTTTCCAGGTGACAATATTTGTTGCTACCTGTGGGTCAGCTCTGAACTCTGACAGGTTTTTCCAGTCCCCAGTGACCTTCCCAGTCCGTCTTGGCTCCCTCCTTCTGCTCCCACCACCACCACGTCACCGTCTCTTGCCAAACTGCTCAGCATGAGGCGGAGGCAGCAAGTGCATGGGAACGGCCACGGGAGTTAAACTGGGAATGGAAGGAAGTGAAAATGGTAAAGAAATGAAACATTTCCTGGTCAAGAAGGGATCCCAGCAGACCAGGACCCTTCATCTTTGGAGAGGGAAAAGACCAAGTTCAGAAGGAAGGTTTGCAAGGCCCGAACCACATGGAAACAGAATAAAGGACATCCAGTTGCTCCTTCTTTTCCCCCAAATTGCTCCCCAAGAAGTTGGTCCATGGGCTCTTCCTCCAATCCTCTATCTGCAGGATCCTGGGCAGGTGGCTCCTTGCCCAAACCCCGTGACTGGTCGTTTTCCTCCACTCATTCTTCTTTTGCCCAATTCTTCATTTTCTACAGCAACTTCAGTCCCCAATGATTTCTGTCTCTGCTTTTTGCCTGTACCAGGGTGGAGGGGATGAGCATCCAGTTTTCAGAGTCCTCCACTCTGATCTCTAGATTTGCCCTGACCTTGAGCATGAATCTTTAATCATCCTCATTTTTAACAAGGTTGTGATGGGCCCACATGGCAGCTAATGTAGCAATTATGCTTAGGAAATAATCTGCTAAAAAGCCATACTCTGAACAAGACGTTGTACTAATACATCCACAAATGACATCAGGAAGGAAATATGATCTGCTAGAGTGTGAAGGGAAAGAATAAATATTTGACAAGTTTGTTTAACTTTTATTGGTCAGCAGGTGAAATAGAAAGCAAAACTTCTTTCCCTTTCATCCACTTTGAAAATCCAGAAAAGAAACTGAATTATTGCTTTGAATTCAGCTCATCTTGGAGCCAACCGAGCAGAAAAATGCTGCTCCTCAGCAGGAAGAAGAGAGCAATGCATGAACACAGGCCACAACAAGAAAGGAGAAAGGCTTTGAAATTAAAACAAATAAATGAGCAGTAAATAAATGACGCTGTTAAAGCAAAGTGCAGCTGAATAGAAAATCTACAAGTGAGAAATGGGCTGTAGGAAGTGGAAATGTGAGAAAGCATTTAAATAGATTAGGGAGAGGGAAGGTTAATAATAATAAACAAGATTAATATTTCACCCAGAACTGGAAAGAGAGAGGGAAAGAGCTGAGAATTATTGGTACAAAGCAAAATAAATCAAACCAAACAGATAAAGTTTGAGCAGGGAAATAATTAAAGACAGGCACGGGGAAGGTAAGAAAATGGGTTGGGAGGGAAGGATCGGTCCTTCACCACGTCCCCTATGATGGCATTACTTATCATGGTGCAAAGTGCACATGTTGTTGCGTGCGGACGCTGTTTAGGTATTAAACATAGCCCGTCAAGGTCTGAGGAGCATTTTCTAGAGCTCCACAAATCCCAGTTTAACCAGCTGCTGGGGTCGGACTGCGGGGTCTCCTGTGGAGCCTGGATGGAGAAGGCATCTAGGGCATCACCGGCCCCTATCCCCATGTCCCTGAAGGAGGAAATTACAAAAGCTATTGTCCTGTCCTGTCTACCAAGGTCTGGCCAGGTCCCAAAAGACAGTTTTCTTGCGTGCTGTTGGTATTGCAGTCACGCCCAGGGCCACTGCAAGGGCTCGGGGATGGGTGTCCCGTGTAACACAGAGCAGCCCAGTTTTTCAACTAAGGGAGAAGAAGGCTGGAAAAAAAAAAGGCAGGGAGAAGACAACTGGGGCAGTGGGGGGTGCAGATGGTGGCAGGAGACTTCGGGGAAGGTGGGAAGATGGAGAAGGTGTGAAAACTGCTTACCCAGGGACATCAAAAAACAGAGGAGGACAGCGGGGCTTCCTGCAGGAAGGTGGGTGTAAACCTGGTGGGGTCAAGGAGGGTGTTAAAGAGTTAACAGAGCATGGGAATCTGAAGGAAGAAACTTTAACTCCCTTTGCGTTTGGCAGCGGTCAGCATGTCTGTTTGTGCCAGACCTTGGGAGCACATTGTGCAAGGCTTGTCCCCTTTTGTGTAACCAGCGTGAGACAAAGAGGGTTTTCAGCCCGTGATGGAGCAGCTATGTGGGACAAGCTGCCAAGCCCGGGGACTTTTTAATGTCAGCTCCCCCTTCTTCCTTCTGGAGGGTGGCCCCGATCATGGACAGCGGGGAGGAAATTCTCCCTTTCAGCTCGGGGATGTAAAAACTGCGGCCTCGATGGGGGAAAAGAGAGACCATGGGACAAGAAGGGAAGGAACCGGCCATGAGTCGTGCTCCTGGTGTGCCTGAGTCACGCAGATGGAGCACAGGAGGCAAGAGGGACAGATCAGCCCCAGATAGCACCAGGCTGGTCTGGTCGTGCCCTCTCCTTCCTCCTTGGGAGGCCAGGGAGTGCTTCATCTGGGCAATGGGGTTAGTGAAGGGGAGAAGATCATGAGAGTCATAAACCCCAAGGAAAAAGGAAGGCCTGCATCTGAGATTGTGCCTTTTCTCTCTGTTGCAGGCCTCCTGTTCTCTTCTTCCCTTCCCTGAAGCACAGCTAGGACTCCATCTGACATGGTAGGCTCAAAACAGGACAGAGCTGCTCAAGGCAGCCTTGTGGCAGATGATGGAGGCTTCCAAACCTCCCGTAGGAAGGACAGGGCTGACCAAATCCACCACATCTGGCTGAAACACAAGGAGATCCAGGTAGATTTCCATCTCAGCGTGACAGCTGTGACCATCACAGAGGCCTTGCCTCACAAGGGGTGAGCGCCCTTCCGGGCCACAGCTCCAACCAAGAAGCTACCAAATCCATCCTCCCACATCCCCTTAACCTCCAAGGTCCTAAGAGATAATTCAGCCCCATCAGCTTGGAGGCTCCTGGGGAGACACCAAACAACTTATCATGGGGTGAAGCACCCTGATTCACATCCCCATCGATGTCCTGGCTCAGGGGTCAGATCCCGACCAGCTCACCAAACAGGGCACAAGCCCAGCCCCAAGGCCACCCATGCCATCGGGTCGGACCATCAGCATGGCTTGGGCACACCCCAACCAGCTTTGTCGCATGTCCTGACATGGGATCGCTCCTGGTCACCGCCCTGTTTGCAGAGGGAAGAGGTTATAGATGTGAATCATCCTCTCTGGATCCAGGGTGAAGGTTCATTAGTCTGTGGTGGGGTTTCTGCAGCCAGGAGGGGGGATATTAGAGACCTGCAGGGCCTGAAGGAAGAAGGATGGTGAAGAAGGAGGGCTGGAAGGAAGAAGAGGCGAAAGAGAAAATCCCATTACCCTCTTAGGATACCCCCTAAGGAGTTAATGCCAGTCCTCTCCAAGGAGGACACCCACATTTGGGGAGAAATGACGCCCAACCGGTTACTGAAGTTGCCATTGTACCAGGGCTCTGTTGATAATTCCCAAATCTGTCATTGCCTTTTCCCTGAAGGTAGGAAATCTCCCCTCGTCCCAGGGCCAGCCCTGCTGATTCTCTTTCACGTGAACTGTCAAGGCGCTGGCACCAAAAAGGGTCCATTCCCCGCAGCGTGTTCGTGCTGGTCCCAACAAGCAGTGCTTTGGTATTTCTTTGGAAGTTCTAGGATGTGATGAATGTCTGAACCGTGCCAGTACAAATGCTAAGGAAAAGCTAACCAAAAGCTTTGCCACAGATCATTTTGGCTATCATCCGCAGGAAGAAAATGCATGATATCACAGCTTTCTTTCTGATTCCTGTGTCTTTTTGTCTTTTTTTTTTTTTTTTTTTTTTTCCAACTGAAATTCCAGATCCTGGAGACACGTGGTGGTATAGAGAGCAGATGTCTGGAGCTGCCAGGCCAGGGATGTGAGAGAAACTCATCTGTGACACAGCTGGGGGAGCAGCTGGCCTTGAGAGAACCTTCGCAGCCATCCACAGGGACACCAAGAAAGTCTTAGCATATTTATCCATTTTGCTTCTGTAAGAAATATAATTTCCCTTATCTATCCATTATAAAGGCTCCCAGCATGCCACACACCCCCTCCTTCCCCAGAAGGCAAGGAAAGACTCATGGTTTTCAAAATTGCTCTTTTTTTTTTTTTAATTTGCTTTAGGTTCTTGACTCATCCAATGCTTTTGAGTGATGGATATTTCAGGGCTGGAAATATCCTGTGCTGTGCAACCCGATAGCTAAAATTTCCAAGGTTAGGTGAGAGCTGAGAGTGAAATGAGAAAACCTCCTTTCTCTCTGGTGGAGGAAAAGCTGTGATGAGCTCCGCAGACAACCCCACTTCTGTTCATTGCTTTTAGGGGCTCTGGGTCTGATTTTTTGTGGGCTGAGAGTTGAAAAACTCAGCACAGGTGTGGGAAGATCAGGATGCTCCGGTTTCTCCCCTGACTCGCTCCTGCTGACCCAGCCAGGAAGGACACCAAAACCCCAGCTGCATGGTGAGAACCAGGCGCTTTGGTTACGTCTAGAAACTCGTCACACCTTGGGTAACAACCAGGCTGAAACCTCCATGACCACATCAGCAAAGGCAGCTGAGGAGGGCACAGAGAGCAGGGTTGACCCCGGAGGAGGAGAAGAGCCCACGGCAGGCAGAAGAGCTGCGGATGATGGAAACATCCCGGCTGAAACTACTCCAGCCCGATGGGTGTGTTCGGCAGGGCAGGGGAACAAACACAGGATATCTGGGAACATGATCGTGTTCCTCACAGGGCGAGCAAAAAGGGTATTTTCCCAGGAGGGCTAGCCAAAAACTCAAAGCTCTGTGTGTGTGTGTTCCAATATTGTTATTGTTGGGGAGAAATAAAGGCGTGGTTTTGCTGGTGGACGTTTGCACTGGTGGTCATACAGAGGGAAAAGCACCGATCTGCCCCCAGAGCACTCCTGGGCGTTGCAGATGCTTGAAACCACCCCCAGGCTTTGGCTCCTCTCCCCCCATCCCTGCTGCTCCAGGCTATGGTGAACTTCCTTGCCCTGATCGATCCCATCTGTTGGCAACAACCCCCTGCGAGCCCAGCTCACCAGCCACGCAGCACGAAGGCTTGAAAACCTCGCGGATACCCGCCTGGGAAGGGCATGGGAACCAAAAGCCACCCACACCGAGCCAGGGAGCAACATCAGGGTGGAAAAGCCGCCCTGGGTTTGCAGACACCCTTCTGCTTGCCAAGGAAAGGGCATAGCTGGCACAACTCGTCCCCATTTTGATTGCATGCACTGAGTTTTGGGGGTTGACCCATTCCCAGATTGAGAAATGCCCAAAATCTCTGGCACGGGAGAGTCGGTGCTTTTTGCTCCTCTGCCCGTGGCAGCTTCGCTCTGCAACCCAAACGCGGCCACTAAGGGAAGCTGCTGCAGGAGCAGGGTGAGGGGAAGGAATCGGGATATCTGATCTGGGGAAAAGAGGCCCCACGAAGCTTTCCTTCCTCTGAAAGCCAGGGACAGAGCAGTGCCCTCCCATTTCTGAGCTGTAAACACAGTGCTTGGCGCCAGGCCCCGCTTCTGCTCACAGCTGCTCTCTCCTGCCTCCCTGCGTGGAGGAAAAAAAAAAAAAAAAAGTTTCCTGTAAAAAGGGGTTTGGGATGAAGGAAAAGCCAGCAGAAGTGGATCTGGAGTGGCTCGGAAATGGAGACCTGTTTGGCAGACAAAACCTCACCCCCTCATCCTCCAGGCATGGCTTTCACAGTGGAGATGGAGGGTCCTGGCTGGCCCCCTGAAGTGCTCTGACAAGAAAAAATAGCTGCAAGCCTACTTCTGCACCAGAAAATAAATCAAGGACGGGGCACGGGCTCACAAAACTGCCCACCAGTGCACGCCAGAGGCCAAATTTTCACTTCCCAGACCCGGTGCAGGAGACAGCCCAGTCCCGATGGACTATTTGGGTACAGTCACTGAAGGTTTGGGGATGGAAAGGGGTTCGCCATCTGGGCACAGACATGCTATACCCCATGGCCTCAAGCCTGGAGACCAGCCCTGTCCTCTGCTGTTTACCAGCCTGGATGGAGCCAGGCTCCCTCCCTGTAGCTTTTAGTCTCAGGAGCTTGTTTTCACCCCATCAATTCTTCAAATCCCTGCCTTGGTGACGGTGGGTATTTTGGGAAGTGAAATTTGGTCGGACCCAGCAGTTCTCCAGCCTGTGGGGCAGAGCCATCGCCACCGACATCCAGCCCAAAAAACTTTGCACCACGCTGAGCATGGGCAAAGGAGACACAGAGCAGCCTGGAGAGGTTTTTAAGCTGCAGAGAGGGGACAAGATACTGCCCTCCCTTCTCCCCACTGCTGCCATCCAGCTGGGAGCTGGGCAAGGAACAGATGATCTGGTCTCCCAGCTTTTTTCAGGACATCTCCAGGTCTCTTCTTTGCTGTTCTGCCTGCTGTAGCATTTGCTCAGCATCCTTCCATCCCATGCCAGTGCTAGGGAGGAAGGCAGTGTGCCCACCAAGGAGAGAGGCAGCTCAGCAGCAGCATGCGGCCTTCCTGCTGCCTTTAGAGGCTTTCTGAGGACATGGGGCTCTGCATCTTCTTCTGGCACCAAGTTCATCCCTGGGGACCCAGCCCTGGCCCCATGGGTTCCCATTTGCACTGCCAGGATCCTCGTGCAATGAGGCCAAGGGGTCCCCAACGCTTTCAGATGAGCTCGAGCAGATGCCTCTGACCACGAGACTTGTGTCCCTGCTGACACCAGATCAGGTTTTGGCCAGCAGCTGACACACTGAGCAATGTCCACTCCCTCGCCTTCACCTCCATGCCCATGTGGATCCATTGTAAAACCTCACGTGTGATGGAAAACAGGGGAGCGAGGTCCCTCTGCGCTCTGTGCATGCCCAGCTCCTAACAGAGCTGCTCACAAAAGCTCCTCGGCACCACAGTGAGTCAAAGAACAGCATTTCTGGAGGAGGGAGCGACGTGGGAGCAGCCCTGGCTTTGCCACAACAGGTTTCTGCATTGCATTGCAGGGAGGATGAGTGTTCACACCGGCTCCAGCAACACGGCACTGCAGGGGATGGGGGGAGGCAGGAGCATCGGTGGCACCAGGTGGGCACGGTGACCCTCCCTGGCCATGGGGTAAGGACATCCCTGGACCAGTTGGGGGAAACATCACCAAAATAGTGAGTGCTGAGAGCCAAAGAGCCCCCCAGCTCAGGGGGAGAAGCCCTGTGTTATCTCCATCAGAAACACGTGAATCAGAGATACCAAATGGCTTCCTGAGGTCAGATGCAGGCTTGAAGCCTCACCTGGATCATTCTCTCCCCTAAAACCTTCACGGATCTCTTCCCCTCTCTGGTTCCATGCAGTTGATGAAGGCAACGGGCAGCGGGTTAAAGAGAGGGTAAAACCCATGACTGAAGGGGGAAAAAAGGGGAATTTCCATTATTTGCTTGGTTGCCAGTGCCAGTCTTGTCTTTTGGCTGAGACCATTTATAAGAGGAATGGAAGGAGTTAGAGGGGGTTTGGCTTTAGAAGGGAGGGCATTTGTTAAAGGAGTCACTGCAAAAGGAAAACCAGCCATCCATAACAGGACAGAAAGGTGCAAACCAATCCAGTTTGATCCCCTCTCCCCTCCCCAGAGCAGGGGACCTTACAGGTGCCAAGTAAATAAAATTCTCTGCATGCTTCCCAGGCCAACATCAGCCCAGCAATCCTGGGGACTCCCCAAAACGCCGCAGGCAGGGACGGAGATTTGCACCCCACTTCCAAGCAGCCCACGGCCGCAGGCTGTGAAACGTTTCAGAGCCTCATAGCAGCTTTGGGTTGCAGGTGCAGGAGCCCCCCTTCCAACACAGCCACCCCAAGAGCCGATAACGAGACGGAGATGAAGAATCCCGCGCCACCGAACAGAGGCACGTCCCAGGCTGCCGACGGCGTGGGAGCAGGCAGACGCTGGAGGCTTGCCAGGGCTGCTCACGCAGCCGTCCTTCCCTGGGAGGCTTCCAGCAGAGCCCTCGCATCCCTTGCACGGCTGCTGGGTTTTTTTTTTTCATCCCTTGCAAATCGCTCCGGCAGCTCCAGCTCTCCGCATTCGGTAGCCAGTCCGGCGCCGCGCAGAGACACCAGCTCCCTCTCGTGGGCTCAGCCCGGCTCTCAGCGCTGGAAACCGTCCAAAATTTCCCAGGAAAGTGGTTTTCTTTGTTTTTATTCCCCCCTCAATTCTGAATAGCCAAATAGAAGTTTTGTCAGAATGGGCCAACTTCCATCAAGCTTCCTTTTGATACTTACAGGGTGTTTTATTTTTCCCCGTAGTTTTGCTGCCCGTTTATTTTTCCCTGTAGTTTTGCTGCCCTTTTATTTTGTCACTGATTGAAAGTAGCTGATTTGGGGAATCACCCTGAAGTGCCTAGCTGTCTGTTAATGGGCTCAGCATGGGCTGAGACACCCAACACTGAGATACATCAATGAAGGCTGTGGCGTGAGTTCCCAAAGGTTCCTTTGCTTCATAATGTTTGAAATTGAGTTTTATGAAGTCAAAAATTAAGGAAGAAAAGGAAATAACATTGCAAAAAGCTTTCTTGATCTGTGCAACAAACAAAAATGTGGCTTGGCCCCATCTAGTTCTTGGGAAACGCTCTCGTTCCAGCTTCTGACTTTGGTTTGGAAAGCTCTTGGTTTCCCTAAAAAGGTGGAATTACCCCCAAAATCTTAATGTCCCAGTGTAGTACCTACACCTGCCTCCACTGGGGAGATGGCATAAATCTGGGGAGATGCCCTGATGCCTGCTGGGGACCTGCTACCTGCTCTCTCCTCCCCATGTTGCATGACCCAGCAGGTCCCACCAACATCCTGGTGATGCTCACCACCCCACAGAGCAAACGAGGTCCCAACCCCGCACCCCTCACCCTGCAAAGAGTTGGGCAACAGGTCAGTCCCACCGCTCTTCAGAAAGGTGGTTTGGGGTTTTCCTGCCTGCTGCGACACTCATCTCGGTGGCTTGGGAGGTGGTGGGACAACAGGGGCGGCTGCCAACCACGGGGAGGCTTGGATGCCCTCATCTTTGCAAGGCTTGACGGCTCCTGTTGGCTTCTAACACTCCTCCAGCCTTGCCCACACATGCACAGCTTGGCGCAGAGATAAATTTATTGTGTGGGTTTGGCTGCTGGAGGCATCAATCTGGCAGCACCGATACCGGAGGAGGAGGGGGACAACGAGGAGGAGGGGGACAACGGCACGCTGTGGGTCTGGCCGTCCTACAGCCCGGACCCAAAGCAGCTACGTCACAGCTCCCCCTTACACCCATCTGACTAGCTCCTTAGGTATTTAAACTGCTACTAATTACCCCCAATCAGGCGTTTATGACATCATTTGTAATTGCTTATTGCTTCATGTCCCTGCTGCATGTGTGTGCCAGCCCCAGCCACGGGAAGGACTTGGTGTTTGTTTTGTGCTTCCTCTAAGTGCTGAGCTCGGGCACTTCGTTTTCCAGAGACCTCTCCCCAAAACCTTGCACTGGGCTCTGCTATCCCTTTGGGGGATGCCTGCCCCGTGTCTGGCTGGTTGGCTGTCACAATCTGTAGCATCTCTCAGCCACAGCCTGGAGTGGTCCTGTTTGCACCATGCATTGGCACAGCAAGGGGCGCAAGAAAATGCTGAAATCCCGTGGAAATAGCAAGAAACCACAGCGGGATGGGGAAACAAACTACACTACTAAGGTCCTTCTCTACCCCAAAGTGCTCTTCCCCTCCTGTCCATGTTTTTTGCTCGGACACGAGGGGATGGGTGCAGCAGTGCCCATCCTAATTTAAGTGCCCATTCTAATTTAAGTTCTTGGGATCCACCGGGTAATTTTCTGGACAGCCTCATCCTCGTGCTAATGATGGCCATCTCTCTGTGGTCCCCACCAGCTCTAATCCCTGGTCAGAACTGGTGGTTGGAAATTGCACCTGAGTCTTATTTCTCCCTCACATCACAGAGGAGGAATTGCCACCAGGGTGGTTTTGCTCCGTGGGAGGAGGGAAGGTTTGGGTGCCCTGGAGCTGCAGTGCCCTTTGCTCCCCACCTACGGCCAGGATGATTTATATGATTTATGTCCCCTTATATTCACCATAGGGTGCAAGAAAGCTTTTCTGCAGCAAAGCCAGATCAAACCAAGCAAAAACAGCCAGTTTTGCTTTAAAACAGAAAAAAAAAAAAAAAAAAAAAAAACAACTGTGTTTTCCTGCAGGCTGTGGGGGACTCTGCCTCCGCTGCTGCAGGACGTGTAAATCCAACGCAATGAAATATTAATTATTAGAGTCTGTCCAACTGGGATTCTTCAGTGCTTTCAGAGAGCTGAATAATTCTGGCACACAGAGAAAAAAAAAAAACGCACACACAAAAAGTCCTTCTTTTTTAATGTGAAAATATTGTGTGTGGAGTAAATTAGAGCTTTTGAGAACTCGGACTGAGAGGCGGGAGGAGGCTCTGAGTGCTTCAGGGAGAAAAATGCAAATTCCTACACAGGCACGAAAAAAAGATCACGGTCTAATGAAGAGGTAAAGGGAGGTGCATCGCCAGCACAGCTTCTTCGGCGTGGAGATCTGCCCTCGCAGCGCGGCGTAGCTGTGAGAAGGAGGGGGCAAAGGAAAGCAGAAGTCGATTAATAAAAGAGGGCACGCATCTCTGAAGGCTCCCGTTATGCGGCTCGTCAGGAGGAGGCATTCATCCGGAGCAGCCACGGGCACCAGCCCAAGGGAGCCGCGCTTGGCACGGCTCAAAGCCCCTTTTGTCCCCCCTTGTTTACCGGGGCTGGGCTGGAAATCCGAGCGTCATCCTTTGGCTGAGCAATGCTTGCTGATTTGCAGGCTCAAGGGGTGGTTGGAAACCAAGCCCTGGACTGCAGCCGTGCCCTGTTTTGCCCAGGGGACTTGGTACATGGGTTCGGCATCCAAACCACAACCCCAGCTCTGAGAAGTGCTCCTCTGCCCTCTCGGCCCATCCGAGTTTATGTATTTACATTTTCTTACAAAGAGTGCTGCATGGGAGGAGGGAAAGGCATTCAGCAGCGCCTCTGGCAATGAGGAATCCCTGAGGTCCCATCATCACCATCCATTTTTCAGCTTCCTTTTACCCTCCATTATCTGCCCCCTCCGGAAACATCTACATGAAACGCTTGGCCTCTCAAAAATCTGTATTCCTCTCTTATAATCCCCTCCGCTGTTCCTCACCAGCCTGACCCAAATACTTCTCATTACCCTGCAGTTGCTTTGGGGGATGTCTGAGGGATGGGTAAATGAATGACTCGGAGGAGGATACGTTGCCAAGAGGAGGGTCCTGGTGGGTCGGGTCACTTGGCTCAAAGAGCAGCAAGAAGCTAGCAAGGCAGCACGAAGAAAGGGAGGACCAAGGGCAGGGGAGATGGGGACAAAGACTGCAGAGAATATGTGAAGATAAGCATAATTCTGATAAAAACACAGCACCGTGGGCAGAGCCAACAGGAACAGGAGTGTGCCTGGTGTGTCCAGGTGCTAATGGGGTGGTGGCACCGGGATTGTCACTTTCACTACCTGGGGGCACGGAGCATGAGGCTGTATGGAGAAGGAGAGGAGTGCAAGGGAGGAAAGCTGTGGCTGAAACCCATCACAAGGTCAGGATTTTACAATCAGGGCAGGTTTTTCCTTTTCCCAGCAGCGAGTTTGCACAATTTCCCTTGAGTTGGCACAGAGGGGTCATCATTTTTGGCCTCCCCTTTGCTCCTGGGCTGGGAAGCTGATGCCTGTTGTGTATCTCCCAGCTGTGCCCGAGGCGAGGTGAGGCTGCAGGAGAACCCCCCAGAGATGCTCAGCACATGCAGGAGCAGCATCGCCCTCCCCCTGGCTACAGGGGACACAGCTCAGCCACTTCTCCACCAAGCTGCTGGGGCAACAGAGCTCAGGCATGAGAAGCAGGTGAGAAGCTACAGGTTGAGAGGCAACACAGGGCAGGAGGTGGTGACCATAATGCTTTATCTACTCTGCAGCGTGCTTGGTGGCCGTACCCTCCTGGGGGAATCCATCCATGCTCTTCAGGCCATCAGGAGCCCCTTTCTCCCCACCACCAGTGAAGAAGGACACTGACACAGGACCCCCAGCATCTCAAGGACGAGCTAGCCTGGGCCCCGGGCAGGCGCTCAGGTTGCACAGGAAGGTCTGGCAGCAGTACGAAGTGTAGGTGGCCAGACCCAGGCTGAAGTTATGGTACGGGCAGCTCCCAGAGCACTTCTTGGTGATCCTCTTCCACAGAGACAAAAAGCCTGGCCCAAAGGAGAGAGTGGTGTTAGCAATGAGGGTTTCCCAAGTGCTCCTTGAGATCATAGAGGATGGGGATGGACTAATGGGTCCTTCTGTCCCAAGGACCACACGGCCAGTGAGACCCATCCCCATCCCACCCACTGCAGCTGGGACCAGCTACACAAGGCATTCAATATCTCTGCTGGGCATTCAGCACTAGCCTCATGGCATGCATGAAACAATGTTCTTGCCTGGGCTGAAAATGCATTTCCAGGCTTCTCTGGGAGAATGAAGTGGTTTTATTCCCTTCTGCTTCTCTCTAGACCTCCTCATCCATCTTGGTTACCTGCTTCATTTCATCTCCCTGTCTAACTAAAGTCTGGATTTCTTTATTCATGCCCTGAAGACTGCTTGCTTTATGTCTCAGTGTCCCCTGCTGCTTCCAAGCAGGCATAAAATAAGGAGGAAGATCCCAGCGTGTGTCGGGGAGGAGGATTTCAAACCCTGCAAACTTCAGCACTGCCATGTTGGGCTCGCCAGGTCTCCACCTCCCACGTGCACTTCCCAGTGACTCCTCATCCCATCCATCCACAAAGGGCAACCATAAAAACCCAGGCAAAACCTCACAACCCATTCCTGAGTCCCCATGAGAGGGGGCCCCGCCAGCACATACCGATCCCTACGGAGGCAACATTTGTCACACAGTACTCATCCTTGTCCGAGCACTTCTGGGCCTTCAGACAGCTCCAGTTGCTTTGCTCCCACTCGCAGGTGTAGCAGTACAGGGCATTTGCTGCAGGAGGAGACACGGGATATGGAAGATGAAGACAAAATGCCACCACTCCCAGCAGCAAAGATATCACCTTCTTTCCATTGACTCTTGAATGCACAAGGGCCAGGGCACCAGGTTTGATATGATGCAAGGAGCAGGAAGGCCAGGGTCTGCTGTAGGAGTCTACAGGGATGTCCCAAGGCTTGGGTTCACCCTTTTCAGCTGCTGGAGACCCTACAAATTACACTGCTAACCAATTGGGCAGTAAGCACTTGCAGTTGCTGGTCCCATTAATTGGGACCTCCTTGGCCTGAAGAGGTCAGTCTGCCACACCTGCATCTTTGAGTGGGATTTAATGCCCCGAAACCTGGGTTAAAACACTGATGAGAAGACTGGCATTTAACTCTTAGCTGTGTGAATTCACCCCTAAGACCCGTGCAGTCCAACATTTCATTTTTACTGCCTAGGTCTTCTAACCCAAGTTAAGGTGCTCTTGGTTTTGGTGCTGAAGACAATCTCTGTCCCTTGGGCCTTGTTAATGCTAGGAAATTTGTCAAGATCACTATTCTGGAAATTGAACCATGTTAAATGGCAGAAAAGTATTCTTAGGCCACAATGAGACAGAAATAACTATTCCAAGACATTATTTTTCCGCACCAGATAATGTGGCAAATCTCCAAGAGCTGGCAAAGCTAATTCCTCTCTAGAAAATGACGATAACATTAATTCTATTTGGCTGCTTAAGTGACTTGTCTGGAGAGGCTGTAGGACCATGTACTTTCAGAGGGCTCAGATTTCACTTGCAATCTCTTTGTGAAATAAACTATATAATCTATAATGCAAATAATATGCAAATGTTCCTCCCCACCCAATATCCCAGCATAAGGCTGTTGACCCCATATAGCAACTTCTCCCCATCTTGACAAAAAAGCCTCTGGAATCACCACTGTAGGTTCTCTGAGATGGGAAAACATAAGGGGCACGAGGGCAGATGCTGTAGATCTGTCCCTGTCCCACTTCTGCTGCTAGAAGCAGTGTCACCACCTGCAGAAGCCAGGAGCTGTTGATGTGTTTTGTGATAGTGGGCTGCAGCACTTCTTCATCAAGATTTAGAAATAACCACAGTCTTACATCATCTGAACAAATAAACCCACAGGAAAATCTTTTAACAAAGACTTAAATGTGGCAACTGCTTCCTTTTTTATTTTTTAAAGTCGAGTAGTACATGAGTTCATAGAGAAATTTCCCTTGCATACGAGAAACCCTTGGCACACCCAGGCTGAGAAACCCGAAGAGAAGCACCAAGTCCTTCGGCAAGCACCAATGCAACCCCTTCCATGACTTCTTTCCCTGGCTATGAGGCCTTCTTGGCCTTCCAACACGCAATTATTCTTTGTCTAGAAGGAGCCATAATACCTTACCTTGCTCTGCACATAGGATCAAAGCCAGCACGGCAAGGAGCAAGGCCTTCATCATTTCCCAGTCGTGTCCGCAGCCCAGGAAAAGCACCCGCGTCTGGGGACAGGATATATATCTTCCCTGCGTTTGGACTGAGTGATTATGAAGACAGCAATTTTGAAAGAATGGGCAGGGATCATGTGTTATTTGACAGGATAGGAATGCATGTGGGTTGTTTTCTCACCTCGGCATTGCCTTCAGGCTGGTCAGATGGGGCCGGAGACGAGTGAAAGCACTAAGGCAATTCATTCCATTTATTGCTTTTAATACTTTGGTGTCTCCATGGTCAGACTAGCAGTGCTACTGATGTCCGAGTGGGTTTTTTTGTACTGTTCATCTCCGATCTGATCATCACGTCTGCGGCCAGATAATTCAGTGAAGGCATCTACTCAAAGCAAAATGGCAGTAAGTTGCACAAATTGATGGCTTCTTCGGGGTGGATGACTGCCAAGAGCCTTTCCAGGGTCAGATCTGGAGAACTCCCAGTACCTATAGTCAGGACAGACCTAGCTGTGTCTCCATGGTTGGCAATACAAACAGCAAAGGTTTTATAATTTCCCGTTGCCTATAAAAGCTGCTGGTTAGTTACAAAGTCCTAAATGCTCTACATCCTAGTTTTGAGAGCAGCTGCAGCAAGGAAGCAATGTCTTTGGGGTCCACACGCAGGAGCCAGCATGCTGGAGGGTGGTTTCCAGCTTTGTTACATGTGAGCAAAGGGTAAAAACATCTTTGTCATGCTTCTACATGGAACATCCGATACAAAGTCCTGCTGGATAGCAGTCAAACGTAAGATTCCCAGCCTTTACCATTTCTCTGCATGTTTATCTACTTGGGTGGAGCTGGAGATGTAATTTCAGCCCTCCTGGGGCCTCTGTTTGACCGCCTGTCCCACTTCTGCTTCTAAGGAACAAGCCATCAGGAGGTTTGGTGCTGCAAATCAGCAGATGTCTCTGTGAGTCACCACACGCCCAGGCACCAAAGAGCAGAGAGGACAAAGCAGGAGCAGCCCCTCTGAATTAATCTGAATAAATCTGCCTGGGCACTCATCTCTCTGGTCTCCCCTTCTCCATCCTGCAAACGTTGGTCTGCAGGAAAGGGATAACAGGTATCCAGCTGTATCTGCACAACCTGGGGTTTATGAGATAGAGCTGCAGGATACGAGACAAAGAACGTGTGAAAAGAAAAAAAAAAGGAGCTCAGATGGACTAGAGGAGGGCAAAAATGCCTGGGGGTGAGCTCTTCAGGTCCTGGGCAGAAGAGAATATGGGTGAGCATCCCCGAAGCAGAGGTCATGTGCATCTTGCACATTCAGGGCCGCTGATAGGACTAATCATTGCTCATCACGGTGAAGGCATGACCAGAGGAAGTTCAGAAGGACAGCAAAACACATGGTATCTTCCATTTTAAGGAAAAAAAAAAAAGCGGGGTGGGGGTGGGGGAAGTACGGGTGTTTAGGGGAGGGTAATTTTCAGTTACTGTTGAGGTTTCTGCCACTGGCTTTAAACCACCGGGGCTATCAGTACTGCTGACATAGAGCAGGATTAACAGGATGGTGAAGTCAGCCCTGATAACCCCACGAAGCATTCCCCATTCCTTTCCAATGGACATTCATCTCCTGGGCGTGGAGAGGATAAGCCACATCACTTGCCCAACAGACGAAGTTCTGCCAGACTCGGGGGCTGCATGCCACCGTGGATGCCAGAGGAGGTGTGTCAGTCCTCCCAGGTGTCACAAGGCAGCAACCCAAGAGCTAGACCCATTCCAGGGAGCAAGGTTTGCCCAGCATGATTCACAGCGTGGTGTCCTCCTGCAGGGACGGCTCTTTGGCAAGATCTGGAGATCAGCCTGGGCAGCCAAGGCTGAGCATCCTGCAGCAGCAGGAGCACCCTGGCAAAGGTCTGCGTGGACAAAGAAGCAGCTTGTTCTAAGCAGATTTGACTGTTTTTTTGAGGAAGAAGGGAAAAATAATTGTTATTCTTCAATATGATTAACAAGGTATGTTAATGAATTATTATTATTATTTTAGGAAAGAAATGGTTCTGATTTAGTTCATCCCCTCACTCCCAAAGAATGATGATGTGAACATTTCTCTGATGCAGAACTGGAGCAGAGTCGCCTGGGGAAGGGTTTCAAATATGTTCTTCACTGACTGCAGGAAGGGGGGCTGCAAGGCCATGGGAAGTGGTCTATGGTGGTCCACCAGCAGGAATGGTTTGAAGGAAAAGTGTGGTGATAGCCAAGGGAGCACAATGGGCCACTTGGCATTCGGGGGGCTGCCCGTGGCCCACTGAGCCGGATATTTGGGAAATCACCAGCCTGGCCTCAAGTATTTCTGATGCGTATGTGAGAGGTGTGGGGGGTGCCAGCACATGGCTGGCATTTCCTTGGTGGCACACGTGTGACTGAGGTTGGCATTCGCACCTGGGGTGGCCAACACATAGAGGCAGAGTGGCTGCGGCATAGAAGGCAGAGCTGGGCTGGATCCGGGCAGAGAGCTGCAAAAAAGTTGTCCTGGTGTCCACCACTACAGAGCAGAAATGAGGAGATAGAGCTGAGTTAAAGGCTTCCAAGGACCATCTCTAGCATGGATCCAAGAGGTGGGTGTAAGAGGGCCCTTGTCAATAAGCCTTGTGCCATCTCCTCTCCTGTTTCCAGACACTGCATGGGTGGTGGTAGCTGGCCCACGTTAAAACCCTGCCAAGAAATGTGCTAACAATTATATGATTAAATAATTAAACGGTGTGGATGACAGCATCCCAGACCGGGAAACATTTCCAAGCACTGTTTGTTTCCCTTGCTTAGATTCAGCTTTGGAGATTGGACATTTTCGGGCACGTGGCAGGCCTCTCATTTTGTTCTTGGCTGTGCAACATTACACTACCCCAGCTTTATTTTGCTGCCTTCTCCAATGTTCTGGCCTTTGAAACTTCTTAGGTGGAGAAGAGACGTCAACGACTGGAAGCCAGGCAGGGAGCTGCTCATCCCCCATCCCCCAGGAGCCCCATACTGGGGTCTTCTCACACCAGGCCTGCAAACAAGTGTCCATGTGTAGAATAGAGGTGAGGTGGAGCAGAAATATCATGGCTCGGACTCATGAAAGCTCTTCATAGAACTATAGAATATCCTGAGTTGTAAAGGACCCACAAGAATCTATTCCAACTCTGGCTCCTTGAGGGACTTCCTTGAATTTGTCCTGAAGTCTTTAAACTTCTTGTCCTGAAGTCTGGTCACAGCACTAGCTCTGCCAGGCCCTCATCATCACTTAACTGGCACCTCAAGAGGTTCCCAAACATCTCCACCTACCCCAGCATCCTCCCAGACCGTGCTTATTGCCACTTCCCACCCATTTGCCAACACCCCCAGGAGCCAAGCGTTGTGGGATGAAGGAGGTTCTCAGCACCAGGTATGACTGTGCCACCAAGGATTTTTCAGATGTAGATAAAACCTATCAAAGAGACACTGTCCAGGTGGTGCCATTTGTTGCTTTTGGCAGGGAGGACAATGGCTCGAAGCACACATTGCCCTTGGAGGAGAATCACAGGACGTTAGGGACTGGAAGGGACCTTGAAAGATCATCTAAAGATCAGAAGATCTGATTTTGGAAGATTTTAGAAGAGAAGCATCAGCTGTGTGTGTTTAGCATCTCTTGGGTGAGGGCAAACTTCAGGTCTTCCCACCCTTGAGTCCAAGGACAGAAGCTGATCAGTAATTTTGCCTCCTGGCTCCTTCCTTCCACCTCCCTCCTCCTCCCTGTAGATTTACTCACATTTGGTCCTGCACAGCTCTTTCCTCAACTCTTCCTGGTTGTGACCACCCCAAAACCACCAAGGTGGGCTGTTACCACCCTCCCCCCGCCCCCGACGCACAGCTGTCCCCACCCCAGACAGCCGAGATGCTTCTGTGCTTAATTCCCAGGGAAGACAAGGCATTCTTGGAGCTAAACCCACCCATGCGTTTTCTGCAGACCAACATGGGCTTAAACCCTTCGTGTCCCAAATCCCTGAAGGACTCTGACCCCTTGGCCTCTGGCTGCTCTGCTCCCACCTCCCATGTGCTCCCCCTTCCTGGGTGCTGTGCAGGGAGCTGGGTGCTCACCATGGGGGTCCCACCATGGCCCAAAGATACTCAGGTTCTGCTACGTATAATGGGCAGTCTGGGGCCAGGTTACACTGAGGTGGTGAAATCCTTCTGAGAACTTGCCCTTTGGCTCCCCTTCTTTGAGTCAGGGCAGGAAAATAGTGCCCCGGGGGCATCCCGGGTCTCCATTTCCCATAATACCGAGTTTTATGGTGTATCTGGGACTCCTGTACTGCCCAAATCCCAGCTGGGTCTGGATTAAGTTAAATATGGAATGATACCCGTACCTGGAGGCTGTAACAGGGGAATCCAGCGGTGGCCTCCAGGTGTCACAAGCTCCAGAGGAGGTCACCACCCTTCCAGCAGCCCTGAGGCTAGAACCATGCTGCCGAAGAGCTGACATGGAAGCATTCAGCAGCAAAACATGCAGAGTTTCAAGGGCTGTCCCACATTTGTCCATGCTATTTAATTGTTAGCATGGTCTTTGGCACAGTTTTGGCCTAAGACCATCTCTGGCAATTCCTGGGCAGGGTGCAGGTTTTATCACAAGTCGGATAAATTTTCCAATGGGTGTTTTGGACTCAGCCACCTTATTTTGGAGGGAGAGAGCCTGGCTGTACAGACGGATACCAGCTAATCCCAGGGCCAGGAACAGACACAGGACATTATATTTGCTAATATGCCTTCCCCATGGCATCACGACCCTCATCAGGACCAGAGTGCAGACAACATGCTAGTAAAACACCACTGTAAATTCATTATTTTCCAGATGCCTTTCTGTGAGCCCTCAGAAATTTCTGCCTGGCTGAAGCAGTAGGAGACATGCTCTGATTTGGGGCTGTGCAGATCAGGATCGTACCCTCCTCCTACTCACCTCCATTTGTTTAGCTCTCCGTGTAATTGCACGAACAAGCAGCCCCTGCTGCCTGCAAAACCCCGGCCCTGCTGTGAGTCAGCAATCAACAGAAATTTCCAAGATGGGTGTTATTTATTCTGTTTTATTTTATGGTGGCTGCAGAGCCCTGATGCACGAGAAGCTATAAAAGATTAATGAAGGGATCTCCTCGCCATCGAGCTCACATTAGGTTCAGGCTGGCCTGTCCATGTCTGAGCTTCAGATGTTCAGAAGATGTGCTGGGAGCAGATGAGTGAAACAACTGGAGGCACTGGGGGACCAGGATGGGCTAGGAAGCTTGCATGGGTTATTCAGCAGGAACCCAATTCCCCAGGGCATCACAGTCCATCACAGAGAAGGGACCTGTTAGCACCGACCAGAACTGTGGTTGCCAGCACCAGGAACGGGTGTCTCCCCCTGGATGCCTCATTGCAATGGCAGTGGTGACGACTGAAGCATTCACAAAAGGTGGGCCAGATTCTGCAATGTGTTTTGCAGCTTTTTGTGAATTCACCTCTGGTGAATGTCTAGGTCAAGAGACAAATACAACCAGCACGAGAACCTTTCTCACCAGGGCAAATCCTGACTTTAATGTGTAAGCAGCATGTGAGATCACCCAAGTCTGTAGGGTTATGGCTCATTTGACTACCCTCTGTCTCACTGCCCAAGCAAACAACTGGGCTTGACCTGTTACCCAACGTTATTCAGGTCTCCCAAAACCCCAGCAATGGGAGTGTTTCAGACCCCAGTGCACTGGAGCAGGAAGTGGGGAATCACAGAATCCTAGAATCATTAAGGTTGGAAAAGAGCTCCAAGATCATCTGGTCCAACCATCACCCTACCACCAATGTCACGCACTGAACCATGTCCCTCAGCACCACATCCAACCTTTCCTTGAACACCCCCAGGGACGGTGATGCCACCACTTCCTTGTAGGACACAGCTTCACGTAGAGCAGGGCAGTGACACACGGGAGCATTGGGCAGCAGGGCTGGGATGTCACAGCCCAGTGGGTCATGGCAGTGGGACTCACCAACCTTGGTCTTCACAACTTGAGTTATGCAAAATGTCTCATTTCTGGCACATTTGGAAGCCTCCAGGCACTGATCATTGCTGGTCTGGTTGTTACAGATTCAAGGTTGAAGCCTTGGTTTAGCACTGGGCCACTGGGAAAGCTCATTTCCCCTGAGACCTTGCAGATTTCCCTTTGGTGACCTGGCCCAAGCTCTGCTCTATCTATTATCAGCTCCATTACCACGACTCTGAGCTTGGTGTGGTAACAGCAACGTCAGGGGAGCACAAGGGAAGTGGAGGAAGACCAGGGGGAAGATGCTGTGCTACTGCTACAACCTCAAAATCTTGTCTTATGGGCAAAGAAGCAGCATGCCATATGTATATATATAAATATAAATAAATATAATATATATATGTATTTACATACTTGGATACTTTTTGTTGTTGTTGTTTAATTTGTTACCCCTAAAACCAGCCTGGTCTAGCTCCAGGTCTTGCATTTCTTCAGCTGACCATGGTTAAACTGTCAACAGCTCAGAGGTCTCCAATGCCAGCCTCAGCCCCATCTCGTCTCATCTGCTTGGGTCAGCGCCGTAAATACCTCACTGTATACAAAATAGTAGGTTGTTATTGCTATCTATATAAACCCACGGTTGCACCATAAAAAGATACATAAAAGAGGAACAAATTAGCCATAGCCACCTAGTCCATTAGAAAAATTGCTCTTACAGCTCAGCCAAGTAAAACAAAGCCTCAGGCAGGTCAGGACAAAGTCAGAGCAAACCCGGCAAGCCTCAGTCCTGAGGCTATCTCAGTACAAAGCTTATGGCCCTGCTACTAGCAGTGGCAATTCCAAATTAAGGTGCTAGGGGATAACAAACCATCTTGCCTTAGCCTCTCATAGGGGAAAAACTAGACTGAGTTATTTGGTTTTATTTACAGAATTATGTATCCTATATATTTTTTTCCTTTTCCAGCATATAGGAAGGCATTATGAGGGCAACCCAGCACAGCCCCACGGAGAAGTTCTTCCAAAGGTCACAGTATAGAAAAGAAAAGACAAAAGGAAGATTTATTTATGCATCAGAGCAGTTCAGGTTGTGCAGCCACAGTTCAGACACGCTGCTTGCTCAAGAAGCCACGCTGCACAGGCCTGGCCGGCTTTAGGGAAAGCGGAACTAAATCAAACAAACCAGTAAGAACAATTAAGGAGGACACCACATAAGCAAATGTAAATGAACCATGTCCCGTTACAGCACGGACTGCATGCCAGACTGCAAAGATGATGAGAGCTTTGCCAGCACTCCAGGACCCTTTTGGATGCTCGCATAGCACACCTTGCTACGCCAGGACGGAGTCGGGGTAGTGCTGGTTTGGTGGCCCCCATTAAAAATGTGGGGATGAAACAGAAACCTTGGCAAGACATGAAGCTGCAGCCATCCCATACAGGGTCCCAAGGAAGAAGAGCCAAGCACAATAAAAAAAAAATGGGATTGTGCTACGTGCCTGTGCTAGGAAAAGCCAGGAAGAGAGGCCAGACCTCCATGGTCCCACTCTTCACCTCTCATCCTCTCCTTCAAGCCTTACCTCTGGAAGGGCAGCCTCCAGAATTTGTCTTTGCAGGCAGCCAGAGCCATCTCCTGCCTGCCTTGGTGGGGAATCCTGCCAGGCTCCCAGGCTCCTACTTGAGCAGAAGCTGCTCCCTTTCTCTGAGCCTACAGAAAGAGGGATGGTGCTAGGTCTGAAGATGCACAGGAGAGGGAGTGGTGGAGATTTAACCCCCCCAGGTTCTGCCTCTGAAATGGGACTTGTAGCACCAGGAACGAACCACGGGAAACACATTTCTGCCTGGAGGACTACCAAGAAGATTAGCCCTAATTAAAACAGGTTGCAATAATTCCCACCCAATTCTCCTTCTCTAGGGCAAACCAAGCCTTCAGGGGTTGAAGCGTCCAACTATCCCTTGATAAATGGATGGAGGAGATTACACACAAAAAAAACAAGTTTAACAAACAAAGAGCTCATTCATGTGTAGATGACCTCTGGGAAAGGATCAGAGATTTCCTCATCTGACCCACCCTTACAGATAAATAATCTGTCCTGTGTGCAAGAGTAGGGGTGGCCTGTATGCAATCCACCAAGCTAGAAACATAGCATTTTTTGGAAGGCCATCAGCTATCCACTTCGTCATCCCTCCTTTGCAAGCCTGCTCCGACACAAGACAACCCATTGGAAATTTCCCAAAACCAAGGAAATTACCCTGTTTTTGCAGAGATTTCACATCGTGCTCTTCCCAGGTTCGTGGCAGCAGAAGCAATATATGAGCCCTCTTGCAGCTGTGAAGGCAGTTATTTAAGGGCTTATTTCTGAGTCAAACTGATCACTTATAATTGCAGCCTAATCCAGGCTTGGATTAAGAATTGTAATTGAGCAATTTATTGGAATTCCTCATGCCCCAGCTTGCAGCGGCTCAGGATTAAGGTCTGGAGAAGCCTTTCTCAGAGCTTGGGATGGGCTCAGCTGGGCTGAGCTCTTCCTTAGAAGCCCTTTATTGTTCTTTCAAACAATGCATGTGCTCGGCTGGCCAACAGTATCACAATTACAGCTAAAATGAAGCTGTAGGAAGAACCAGCCTATGTGCCATCTACTCATTCCCTGTGGGACACCAGCGTTGGGCAGCAAAACCTTCCCCTCCCTGCCCCAAGTTGCACTCCATGCCAGCAAGTCTCCTCTGCAAGGCACAAATCCGATATCCTGGAGTTTTATCCTCACATTAAAAGCCCTTCCTCTGCCCCTCATTAGACTGCCCTTCATTTTATCACGGGGATCCAATTTCTCGTAGGTTAATCGTTTACTTTCCTTTGCAGCCACTCCCATTGGAGCCCGTCCCGTTGGAGCTTATTTTAAGTGGTCTGAACTTGGCTGACTGTCGATGGATGCAGAGCACAGCTGCGTAAGCCCGGGAGAGCTCCTTAAACACGAGTTTTATTTATGCCAAACCACAGCCGTGATCTCCTCCTCCTGCTAATCCAGGCTGGGAAAGGAAGCACCTCCATTCATTGCACTCGGAGGGAGAAGCTCTGAAGCACAGCAGCGATAGGAAACGATAACGTTTAAGCGAGACTCTCACGTTGACAATATTCCCCTTTAAAGTTTCTGTTTTATTTCTCCCAGATTTTGCAGTTTCGCAACACCAGCCCTCAAGGGAAGGAGGTGGGGGAAGAGAGAAAAACCCTCTGGCAACCCTTGGGGGTTTCTCTTCCCCATGTCCCCGCAGGGGGTTCCCACTTCTCCCACGTCTGCCCGGCTCCAGCTGTTTTGCTTTCTCCTTAATTTGATGGCTCCCCGGGGAGCAGACGCAGGGGGTAAGGAGCAGTTCAGCAGCAAAGTCCTCGCCGAGGAGCTCTTATCGCACCCACTTGCCTCTCTGCACCCATTAAGATGAATCATCCGAAAGCCGCCGCTCCCACCCACCTACAAGCGAGCGACAGCCCTGTCATTAAGTAAATGAAAGAGCACATGTCATGGGCACCCACCAGGCCCCCTCTCCACCCCAGGAAGCCGTGGTGGGCAGGGGAGCAGTGCTGCCCACCCTAAAACCAGCCCCGACGGACACAGAAAGCAGGAGGCAGCTCCAGGGAACGGGAGGCCGATGTGCGGCCTTTGGCAGCGAGGATGGATAAGGTTGGCCGAGCATCAAGACGTTGACTCATCCCCAGGAGAAAGCACCACGTGGGAAGGTTTCTGATGAGCGGAGGCTCAGACCGAGGGCTTCGGTTCCTGCAAAGGGTGCCAGCGTGTCAGCTTTCCATTCCCATCTCTCTGGGATGGATGACACAGAAGCAACAGGCGAGGCCGGAGCCCCGTTAGAGCCTCCAGCCCCAGGGTGGCTTCCCATGGTGGCAGAGGCACTGCTCGTATTCCCCCAAACCGTAAGATGAGGTGGTCCCAACACCTCCAGCCACCAGATGCCACCCCATGCAAGAGGACAGGCTGGAGAGGAGCAGGCTAAGAGGGAATCAGGTCACTGCCTTCAGCTATTTAATAGGGGGGTGGCTAGAAGGAGGGCAGAGCCAGACAATCCTCAAGGAAAACTATGAGGAAGGACAAGCAGCAGGTTAGGAGATACAGCAAGAGACATTCCAACCAGGCATACAGGAAAATAAATAAATAAATGGAAAATAATAATAAAAAAAAAAAAGAAATGTTTGCCTGGGCAGTGATTAAACACCAAAATAGATGCCGAAGGAAATGGAGGAGGAAATCTCCCTCCCTGGAGCTACAAAGTTTGCCCCAAAGAAACCCAACCAAAGCTCGCCCTGTTTGAGCTGGAGGTTGGACCAGAGCCCTCAGAGACCCTCCTCCCAGCCTCAGCATTTCCACGGAGAGCCTAGGAACAGCAGATATCAGTGCAAGTCAAGAGAAACTTTCACCGCCTCCTGCCAGCCACAGGCTTGTTTTAAGGAGCAGCCACTGCACCAGTGCTGTCCTTCAGCCATCACACGGCCTGGGAGATCCCAAGCCTGCAGGCAGGGAGACTCCGGCCACCAAGAGGCTTTTGAGAGCTGTTATGAAATGAGAGCAGCCCTGAGCCCATCCCAGTATCAGCGTGAGCAGCCAGCTTTGTTCCCGGTAAATTTGCCTTGAGGTCTCCTCCCAGCCAATATGAACAGCAGGCTTCTGTGAAAAGCCCATTAGCAGCCCAAAAAGTTACAGGGGAAGGCACCACTTCTGGTTTTGCCTGAAACCAGATCTTCCATTTCTGCATTTTTTTTCCACTTTTTTTTTTTTTTAAGTGATTGCAATGAAAAACACTGAAGTTGTTTTTTTTTTTTTTAAACTTTGGGCTACCAAATATCTTAGTCATCAAAGCACAGGGTTTTATGCGCCTACAAAAAGAGTCACCTCGTTGGAGAAACTAAGCTGAAAGCGTCCTTGGAAGGGCCAAGACAGACAGGGGTTACTGAGCATGCAAGCATTGCTTTGAGTCCCCAGATAAACCCCAACCCAGAGCCTGGAGGAGAAGGGTCCTGCTCTTATAGGCACATGTGATGGGGTCAAGTTCCTGCTCCTCAGGGTCCTGAGCAGTGGAAAATCCCTGGCAGAAGGGGAACTGGGCCAGACTGCTGCACTATGTGATGTCAATAGCGAGAAACCCAGCTTCCCTGACCTGTGTCTTCCTTGGGTATGGCCAGAAGTGCCAGGAGGACACTCCCCAATCTTACCAGCTTCTCCCCTTAAAGCTGGTTCTGACATATTGCATTACTCAAGCCCATAAGGAGTAAAACACGCAACCCATCTAACCTCGCTTTTGCTCCCTTAGCTTTCCCATTTTCATTTCACTGAGCTTTTTGACAGAACTGGTCACGCCGTAGGTTGTAGTGCAAACGATGGAGGTTAACACCCTCTAGGGAAAAAACGGAGCTGCTTTATTTAAGCTCCTACAGAATAGTCAGTTATTATTTAGCTGACACTGACAAGCTCTTTCACAGCCCTGACTTCCAGAGCATGGCCAAGGAGCCTTCTGTATGACAGAGAGCCCATGAAGCCACCCTGGTGCTCCTCAGCTGCTGCAGTGCAAGAGGAAAGCGCAGGGCTTGCAGCTGCATTCACTGACATCTCGATGGGTTTTGCTCCAAGCACAGCCTTTTGGAGAGAAGCAAGACGAAGGGAGGCAGCCAGGGGAGCTGCCAAGGAAAGCAGAGCTGTGTAAGCAGGCAACACAACCAGCATCCACTGCATGGCTCCACCATCCCACCAAAAACAGGTGGAAGGAAGACCAGCCTTTCCTTCACATTAACTGCCCCAGGCAGAGGATGACGGCACTGATAGAAACCTGCCCGAGGAGAGGCCACAGACCGAGTTACTCGCTTCCACCCAGAGCTGCAGCAGAATTTGCTTCCTTGGCGTGATTTTTCCACTGCTTCCTCAGCAGCTGTTTAGATTGCTGCAGCTGCTCTTACAACTCCTTCCCCTCACATGGTTTCTGAGCGACTTTTTCCTCTAAAAGATACTTTTAAAAATGGAAAAATCTGCTGGTCCCATGCTCACCCACAGTGCTCATCCACTTACATCTTGCTCCTTTTTCTGCAACTGAAAATGAGTGTTTTTCCCCTCTACGGGCTTGCTAGATGGGACCTTTCCCCCACAGTTAGTGGTGATTAATCACTTCAACACTTTTTAAAGCCAGAAAGCATTTATACAGAGTGGGCAGGAAAATATCTCCATGCAGTGGATCCAAACTGGGTCCCTTGTGTTCGCAGGTACAAATCCAACAGAGGGGTCAAGGCACGCTTGGCAGCTCCTGTCCAGTTGATAACTGGTTTAGCTTGGTCAGAAAAAGTAAATAAATCCCCTCCCACTTCTGCCATCAGGTTGTTTCAGATCCCTGTTTTAAGATTCACTTGTCTCTTCAAACCCTAGATTAGCACTTATGGCTTGGAGATAGAGTCCTGGTTATCAGTTTCATAAGCTGCCACATCTCAGCCAAGTAGCAGAGCACTGCACGTGCACTCCCCCTGCAGATGCAAGATAAAAACAGCATTGGTTTCCCTCCTGCATTTCTCCTCGTACTTGTCCCATCTGAGCTAACGCACAGCAATTCTAGGGCCTCAGTTTCACATATGGGCCCTTAGGAACCGACCACAAAATGTTTTGGAGACCTGCAGGTAGGCTTTTTGCTTGAAGGCAAAGCACTTCGTATCAAAAGCCTAATCCCTGCGGACAATTGAGCATGCACACAACCAATTCCAGAGACCAAATTCCAGCTTGGACTCTGTGCATCAGCTCTCAGCAGAGCCACGTCTTGGATGAGTTGCAAGAAAGCCTCTGGCCTCCAGTCTCCCATATTCGGACAGATCACCTCCAGTTTTAATGACTCCCAACTGAAATAATAATTTAAAACACGAACAAGTAGCTGGAAGTGAACACATGGGATGCACTTGACTGCTTTGGACTACCGCAACCTGAACATCAGCCCTGAGATGCAAGAAGATTGTGCTGCCAATGCGACAGCTTACTTACGCCTGAGATTTACTGGCACCTAGGTTAATTGGTGCCAGGTACATGCAGATCTCACCTATTTTTTTTTCCTCCTGTGAAAAGCGGCCAACTGAGCAAGCACCAGCATTTTATGGAGCTGGTCCCTGCCTTCTCCACGTCCATGGGAAGGAAGCAGCCCTGTGGTGGAGATGTCACCCCACACAGGCACAGCTCCAGCAGGATTGGTGCCGCTCCCCAGCACACCCGTGTCCCACCATCGCCTGGTCCAGCCCCACAGCCAGCATCACCCCTTCCCAGTGTGAAGTTAATGGCTGAACACAGCTTATTTCTAGACCCAAATGAGACCTTCTCTCACAGACCAAGGTTTGACCGTACAGGAGTGGGTTAAGGTAGATGTCGCTCATGCCAAGGGGATTTTTAGCCCTCTACCATGAAACCCACCTTCTGGCCCAGCACTTCCCGTCCTTCCCTCTCAAAGATGGAACTCCTCCTACAGCAACATTGGCTCCCTCACACAAAGTGTCTCTCTTTTGATTATGTCGGTGCAATCGCACAATTCTCTCACATCCTGAGGGCAAAATGGCACAAAACACCCTCAGATTTTTCATTTTCCTCCCAGTGTATCCCCTGACCCAAGCCCAGGTCTTATACTGCAGCTGCCTGCTTCAGTGCTGTCATTGCCTCATATTTCCCCATCAGGCTAATTCAGAGTAGCTAAAAGTGCAGCACATCTCCATTACAGCAAGGAGATGGGATTAGACGCTGTAATCTCATTTATTGGCACTGTCAAGGCTCTCAATCTTCTTCCCAGACTCTCAAGGAGGAGGAAAGAAGAGATCCAGAGCACTGGGCAGCTCTGGAGAGGAATTAAAAGTTCACAGCAAAGTAGCTGCACTCAGAATGAGTGTCACAAGTCAGTAGTTTTAAACATCTAGTTTCTAATTGTTATACAAAAAACAATATGAAATACATAGATCAAAGTCCTTTAGGCAAGCACCCCACATCTGCAACAACTGCTGCAGCATGTAAAAAAGTTATCAAACAGCACCAAATGAGCATGAGGTAACAGGAAAGGCGCTTTCTCAGAATTCAAAGTCCTCATCGGCCATGTCGATCGCCCAGGCAAACTTCTCCCTTTGTGTCTTGTTGTAGATCTTCTCAATGGGCACACCAAACTTCTTACACCTACAGAGAGCACAAGGCAATGAGGGGACATCCCAGGGGCTGCGCAACCCATCCTACCTGGCTCCCACCATGGTAGCCCTCCCTGTTCACCTGTGCAAACTCCTTAGCTCCCCTAATTACCTTTTCACCTTGCCACTGTTGATAAAGACATGCAAAGTCTTTCTTGCCCTAAACCCAGAAGGGACATCCTGCAAATAACTGTTTGCAGGGAGGCTGCAGCTTTGGACTTCGCTCCAGCATCTCCAGAGCTTGGACAGGTCTCTCTGGCCAGCTAGAGACAAAGTTTATTCCTTTACCGCAAAGGCTCAGCCCCGTGTTTGTTCCCCAACAAGCATATTTTGTGCACATCTCTCCATAGGAGCACGCCCAAGGCTTACCAGGCTATGCTAATCCTGGGGTCCAGGTAATTCAGCTTGGACGTGCCCAGAGCTATCTGCTTGTTCTCCTCCTTGTCTGTGGCCTGGACATTCAGCTTGGCCAGCTGCTCTTTTAGACGCTCCAGCAGCTTTTTTTTCTTCTGTATATTGCTGAGGGCAGAGGAAGAGCAACACAGCAAGTTAAAGGGAAAAAGCAGCAGCAGAGGCAAAACACAGCAGTTCTCCTGGTTTGATGCTGCCTGGGAGCATGATAGGAAGCTAACGAGCTTCAGCTCAGAGCAGTCTCTAAATTCACTCTAAGTCCTGAGCCTAGAAATAGCTCCAGAATGGCAAAGTGGAAGATGCTATGTAGTACTAACCTATCAGGTGAGAGTACTTGAGGGAAAAAAAAATAAAAATCACATCTTAATTATTAGTACCAAAGTTGTGCAAGCACAAAAGCCTGCAGCCAGCAGAGACCACCTCCTCAGATCCAGACTCCGTGAGCAATGACCATCTCAGGCAGCCTGCTCTGCACCTTAGCAGCACAAGCCAAAGGCAGAAGGACAAGGAACCCCACAGTACAACATAAAATATGAGCCTCATTTCTCTTCACCAGCTGCCCTCTGTCTCTAGGCAGAAAGTCACATTTGGGCTCCGGGAAGGTGAGTAAATTTAGACAGTCCCCATGCAATGACTGCTGCAGAGATCAGATGTGTGACAATCCTCCACCCAAAAGCCTCAAGAAAACTTGCATTATGGCCAGCTTCAACCCCAAGTCAGACATCCTATGCACCACGGCATTTGTAGGACAACCCAGCAGCTTGGGCTGAAGTCCAAGTATTCAGAGAGATGGGCCCTATCACACAGAAATGCCCCCCCCCCAAGGAACTCTTTGCGGTCCTACTGTTGCAGACAACCACAAGACCTCCACCCATCCACTAGACTCCCATGGGACAGGAGGCACCCAGTACCCAATTCAGTTCCCATGAGCTACACGTAGGGTGCTGGACCACACCATTCCCACCCACAGGTCCCAGACAGACCCCTCTGCAAACAGGAATTGTAAGGAAGATTCACTCACGCCTCTGCTTTGGCATCTTTCGTCTCTTCAAACTCATCTTCAGCTTTTTTCAGCTCTTTTTCGGCCTCCTCCAGCTGTTGCTTCTTGGCATCAATCTGTGAACGCAAACACAGAGTGAGCCCATGCTCCTGTCCTCCCTAGAGATTTCAGCTGCCTCTCCCTTACCATACCAAATTGCTCCTCAGCTTCTCATCAGCCCTGATCCAGACCTAACAACTGCCTGAGACACATGTAGATGTAGAGCTCAGGGACATGGTTTAACAGTGAACTTGGCAGTGCTAGGATAAAGGTTGGACTTTCTGATCTTAGAGATCTTTTCCAACGCAAATGGTTCTGCAATGCCAGAAAAACTCACAGCTCTTTTTCATGTTGTGCACATGTCTGAGGTTGACTGGCTCGTTACAATATTGGGACCCTACTGCAAAGTCTCAAGCTCAGTGGTAGAGCGTGAACAAAAGATCTGAGGACAATTAAAAGTCAGTTTGTGGAATTTCCATAGGAGACCCATTAAATTTCAGCTGATTCTCCTACAAACAACCAAATAGGAAAACTCATTTCCATAGTCCTGAGCTGTGGCATCACTAAAGGCACCCAGCTTGGTCTGAAGACACCAATCAGTGAGAAGACCTCAGTGCCACATGTGCTCCAACCAGCATTTGAGCTTATTCCACCCCTCTCCTAGGTTGTGGAGGTCTCCACACCACCACTACTTCTGGTACATTTCCTAGATGCCACACTTGATCAGTGCAATCTCTTTAGGCATCAGGTTATTCACCCTCCCTTCTCCACATCCAAGAAAGAGATCAGTGAGGTGGGAGCAGGGTAAGGGCTCTCAGTTTGATACTTCTCACCTTACTCTGGAGGTTTTGCATTGACTTCTCAAAGGTTTTTGGCGTGGACCTCTGATGGTTGCACAGGATGGCCACAGCTCGGTTAGCTCGGTTGTAGGAGAGCAGCTTTCCTGCAACGCTGTCTTCAGCTGGAAATAAAGTGCAGGATCATTATTTGTCTCCTGTCTGGGAGTTGGAAAAGACAGAGAGCAGACCAGAACAACAGCAAGATGTTTGTCTTTCCCCATCCTTTCTCAGGAGAGAGAAATACTGGCTGTAGAAATTGGTAAAGGACACCTGAGAAGCAACAAATTTGAAAGTGCATCTCATCACTAGAAGGCAGGACAGAAATAAACACTAACAACACAAAGAAGGGGAAAAAATACAATCCTATCTTGCCTGTCAGACTACCATTGAGCAGGTGATTCAATTTTGTCACTTGGCATGGCTCCCAACCTGCTGCATGAACCCATAAGCTACATACCACCCTACAACATGGTGCATGACCAGACAAGGAGGAGCAGGCAGTTATGGGGACAGCAAGGCAATGGATGGACATCTGAGCCCACTGCCCCCACAGGGCAGCTGGGATCAACACAAACTCTTAAAAACTCACGGTTAGTGAGGGCCTTGAGCTGCTCCTGCAGTGTGATGGAAGCGTTGTAGGTCCTGAACACTTTGGCAGTCAAACCATTCATCAGATTCTGGAGGTGTTTGTTCAAGATGACCGTCTGGAGGAAGGAGGAGAGGACAAAGTGAAGAAAAAAAGGAAGGAAGAGAACAAGCAGAAGCCAGGACAATAAATCACTTCTCAGACCATCATATTTTGCCTAAACAAACCCATTAGGCATTTAGAAAAAAACTCAAAAAACCCACACAGATCTTCCGTAACTTGCAGATCTACCTATTGGGTCAGGCCTTCAACTATTGAAGATCAGGACAAACAACACTGAAATTCACAAAGAACTTCCCTCAAATTCAACAATTTCTGCCTATTTATGTCCAAGAGGACACATTTCACATCCAATATCACATCTCACACATATCAAATCCGATATCTTTATTCTACAGAGCACACAGGGCTGCAGTCAGAGCAGAAACAGAAGATGCTAAAATGACTCATTTGGGGTTTGGAGGAAGCCTTCCTTGGAAGGAGAAAGCCCACATAACCGTATAGGAGCAGCTTCTTTAGAAGCAAGATGGACGAGTGGGTTTGTGGGCATGTGACAGAAGGGGAGCACAGGGGGCAGCAGCCCATATTTCATGCTAAAGAGGAGGTAGAAATTTTTCTAAGAGAGTTGCCTGGGAGGAGAAGGCTGCAGCACATCTCTCCAGCACCCCTATGCTCCAGCAGTCTCTCTCCCTTTTTTGTTGAGCCCCAGCAAGGCATGGAAATGTCAAGCAGCTGAGATTTGACGCCTCCAGTAATGCCCTGGGCAACATGCACGTGGGCAGGTCTTCCCAGGCTAAAAAAAGCCCAAGCAGATCAGTTCCAGGAGGGAAGCAGCAGAAAAACACCTCCTTAGCAGGGATATGGGTTAGCCGTGGGCACAGGCAGACAGACGAGCCTGCATTTGGGAAAGGAGCGATGTTGCCAATGCTGAGAAGTTTGGATGTTGTGACTTTTTTTTTTTTTCTATCAGTGGGGTTCAAGAGAAGAGAGGTGACAACTTACAGTGAGCCTGTCAAAGAGGTCATCTCCTGGGTCCTTGTTCTTCATGAACAGCTGCAGGTTTTTGAACACCTAGAAAGGAGGAAGGGATGGTCCTGGTCAGGAATTAGGAGCAAACTTCTCTCAGACACCTCCCTCATCTTCATCTGTCTCCTCATCCCCTCATCCAGGTACACTGATTCGTACTCATGGAGTGTGCATCCTACCACAGCGCCAACCTGCTCAATTTCAAGGACTTCCAACGAGACCTCAAACACCAGTGCCACAGACTGTTGTCTCCATCCCTGCTATCCCTGGCACTCCACTTTCCCCACAAACACCATTATCTCACAGGCAAAACAAAAAGCAATAGGAACATTTTCAAGCCTTAATTCCCACTCGGTCAACTGAGGATGCACTCCAGCAGGAGGCAGGACTTCTCTCATAGTTCATGGGCTAAAACAGCCTTGAAACCCCTACCCCAAAGTTTCTACTGCCCCCTCTAGGCTAGGAGCAACACGCGAGTCCTCATCCCACAGCACCCTTGCATCTCCTGCACGTGCTGTCACAGTGGGGTTGAAACACACGGTTCAGATGCAAATTTGGGACTGACGACCACCAAGTGAACCAAGGCCCCCTTGCGCCACACTGCCACAACGGCCATGACACCCATCTCTGCCACGCTCACCGGCTTCTCCACCGACACTTTGTTGTAGTAGCGGATGGAGTCTTTCCCAAGGAAGTCAAACTCCACCACGTGCTCCTGCCCGTCCAGCTCGGGGTGCAGCTTGATGTGCTCCACGCGCAGGGAGCAGCAGCCAACTGTGTCCGCAGTCTCCCCTTCCTCTTTCTCATTGCCAGCTCGCAGGGCCAGCTGGAAGGAGCCACAGGAGACCGTGAGTCACCCACTCCGACCCACCACAACGCCCCTTTCTAAGGTAGGCATGGACGTCAGGAAGAAAGACAAACCAAAAAGAAACCACACCACTTTCTCAGACAGTGTCTCACTGAACAGCTGCTGGGACCCTGGTGGAAACCAAGCAGTGGTTTTCTCTCCAGCAGGAGGTTGTTTTCTTATTCTATTAAACCCTAAGATATCTCCCCAAAATGAAGCCATCCAGCTCTCATGAGGGCCTTGTCAGCATCCAGAGAACACTGGTCAAGGCCAGGGAGGACAGCACAGCTCCTGCACTGCCACACAGCTGCGTCCTCACACAAACATCTGCAGGTATTGGTAGTCATCGTCCTCCTTGATCATTGCCAGATTCCTTGCATGGGACAACTCCAGCTAGTAGTGACCAGAAGACACCAAAAAAAGAGTTGGGTGGATCAGGTGAGCTAAACCCTTGCCTCAACAGCAGTGGGGGGCCAGGGTGAGGCCACAGGTACCTTATCAATGAAGTAGAGGGCCACTGCTCTTTGTCGCTTCTTCATCTCCTTGGACTTCCAGTCGGCCTGGTACTCAGCACGGATTTTGTGGACAACGTCCTTTAACTTCCGGGCTACCTCGTACTTCTGCCAGTCCTTTTCCCCCTGGAAAAAGAGGCCAAGGCATTCCCACTCAGTACCCCATCTTATTTCCATCTCCACCAGCCAGACCCCGCTGTAGAAAACACAACCTCCAGGGTCTCAATATCACTCAAAACCCAGTGCTTTCTTGAGAAAAATCAATGAAATGAAAAATAATTAAAGCAGAAACAGCTCAGCTGGGGTTTCTGTGCCCTCTGCTGGCTGCACTGGTCTCAGGATCCTCACAAAAATCTGAGCTGTTCATAATCTGGATGAGTCTTCCACCAGCTTGTGGCCAGCACAGGGCAGGCAAGGAGCCAACTAGTCCAGCACTGCAGAGCCATGGCCACTGACGCTTGCACACCACTAGCCCTGACTGGCACGACGTGCTTGCTTGGCTGTGCCCAACTTGCATGCGGTTTCCTTATTTGCTTTGAGGACTGGAAATAGCTTTAGGTCACCTTTCTCTCCCTGCTGTGTTCACTCCTGCCCTCCCACAGGGCTACAGATGGTGATCCCACCTCCACCCGTGTTCCGTTTGCTGGCACAAATGGACCAAACCCCATGGGCTCTTGTACCCTGTGGATCCCCTCTGCCCCTGCCCGGCTTTCAACAGCCTTCCCAGGATGCACACGAGCAGCATGGCACAGGGACAGTTCTGCCAGCAGCAATCTGTCCCTAAAAACAGGCTCAATGCTTAAAAAAAATTTATCCTTTTCCCCCCCCCCAACCACAACCAAGGGCATCCCAATTAATCTAGTTTAATTAATCTAGTTTACCTCCTTTTTCTTGGAAAGGAAAGTATGTTTTTGTTGACATGCCACATCTCTTTTACCCTAGCCTTTCCACCTGGCAAAAGGCCCGTGGCCCACAAGACAACAGCCCTGCACAAACGGCAGCACCTCACTGACCTTCAGCTTGGAGCTGGGGTTCAGCATGATGTACTTTAGGGAGTTCTGGATGTTTTCGGTCCACGAGGCCAGCCAGGTGACCGTGTTGTCAAAGCGCACCTCCTTCCATTTGTGGCCCGCAGGCGGCTCGGGGATCTTGGAGTCCCTGGGGACAGAGCAAGAATAGAGCCCTCATACCAGAGAGACCACGAAGGAGAAGAAACGGGTCAGCATCTCAACCATTTCCTCACGGCAAGCAAAGGATGGTCAAGAAGCTGCAGCACTGCTTACAGAAAGCACACAGCCTGCCCCAAATTGCTCGATAACACAATCGGTCTGTAGCCTTTGGATGCTGAGGACAACAGGAGAACTTGCTGGGCTGGTGGGGACTGATTTGAATCAAGGCCACGAGGTCTTCCTGGGGGTGCACATTAAGACCAACCCAACCAACATCATCTATAGCAAATACACTCTTAACTGATTGCTACTCTTCCTCCCTCCAGTGAGAATGATCCCAATGCTTCCAGCCAGCAAAAAGGACCCGTGAAGTCAGGAAGAATTACACTTTTTTTTTTTTTTTTTTTGAAAAGAAGCATATCAGAAGCAATACACGGTTGTCCCATCTTCAAAGAGACCACAGAAGCACTGCTGGGTTTGCAGCTGATACCCTGCTAAAGGTGCTGGCACCAATGAGAGATGGGACTGCTGACCAGCCTCCCTAGCCACCGTACACCCACAGAGAGATTAAGTCAGACCTGACTGCAAAGCGGATGTCTGGAGGTCCCAGGAGGTTATAGGAGGGCTCCAGTTGCAGCAGACAGCAAAATCCCATGGCAGCTCCATGTAGAGGAGATGTGCTGTTTATCCCAGTCCCAAAAGCAGCCCCCCAAACCTCAGCTCTTCTCTTGGCAACTCACTTGCTGCAGTTGATGACCACATCCTCTGGCATGATCCTCTTCTTGAGCATGCCCATTTTGGGGTGGTCACCACGGCCGCGGAAAAGCCCCGGAGGCTCAGTTTTAAAGTTGCCTATCTTCTCCCGGTGCCCATCGAGGATGCAGTACCCGTACTCTTCCTGGATCTTGTCTGCCGCCTCCTTCAGTTTCTGAAACGAGCACCATGCCACCATCATCCCACAAGACATAGCTGAAACCCCATGACTTGTGCTTGCCCACCATCCTCTCCCTGAGGAGAGCAAGGCAGGGAAGACAGAGCTCAAAGGGCTGGAGAAGAGGCAAGCACAAGCCCAAGTTCACTCCAAACACACAGATCATCTCCACCCACTTTGCAAACCCTCATCATGATGCTGTCCCAGCACGAGATGCTGATGAAACAAACCTTGGGTTTCATTAGTACCATATAGCAAGGGTCCACCACCTCCCTCCTTAGGGCAGGACCCTAAACCATGACCTGAGGATGACAGGCACTTTTGAAAGCCAGGAAGCATGCACTATCTGCAGAAAAGCTCAATGAAGAAGGGTGTGATGGCCCTGGAGAGATGGAGCTGGTCAAATACCAAAGAGGTCCCACATGAGGACATAACCCACAAAAAAAAAAGAGGCCAGCAGGAGCTAGGACACCTCAAGCTGGTCCCAAAGCATATCAGCCAGCCCCAGATATCATGAGAAACAGTCCTCACCTGCTTCTCCTCTTTGGGGAGTGCTTTCCGTGCCTCGTTTTTATCTACAAAGTACTTGTGGATCTCTCTGAAGTCACACTTGTCCAGGTGCTTGATTATCTTCTGCTCCTGAGTGGTCATCTCCTGAGGGAGAGATGACAGGGACTGGGTAAAGACAGTTGGCAAAAACAGCTCTGCACAGTTCTGTTGGCTACATCCCACCCCAGAGAACAGGAAATACAGAGCTGCACACCAGTTCTTCAGAAAAATCGTAGGGAAACAGCCACACCAGCCGCATCCACCCAAGGGTAGATAAAACTGCCCCAGCAGGAGGCCAGGCTGCCCTGGACACCTGAGCTGAGAAGCAAAACACAGCCAGCTTTGGGGTGGGGCAGCCTCAAACCTCTGCTGCAGGAACAAACAGTCCCAAAAGTGACTGCACGCAGATGGCAGGGTCTGAAAAAGGGGCACTGAAAGGTGAGGTAAGCGCTAGGAGGGGTCTTGCTTGTGCAAGGGGACCGAGCCATGGTGCTGCAGGATCTTGACGTTAATTCTTCAGAGAAAGGCACGCCCCAAAAAGTTTGCAAGGCTGTTTGGTAGAACCCGTGACTACTTTGCTAGATGCATCACTTAAAGGGAGCTCAAGTGCCAACGTGAAGTGCTCAAGGATTCCTGTAGACAGCAAGCCCTGACCCAAACCCACAAGAAGCATGGAAATAAAGAGCTAAACCTCCAAAAAACATCCCCTTCCTCCCATGCTATGCCTGCAGGTGACAGTTTTAATGCTGGGGGGTTTAATGTAGAGGATGGACAGCAAGGAAGCCCCCCTGCAGGGAAGGTACCTTCCTCCAGTCATTAAAAAAGTTGTTCTGGAAGATCTCCTTGGTGGTGTACTCGTGATCAAGCATTTTGGCGTAGAAGGTAGCAATCTCCTCCGTGGCCAGGCTCAGCTTCAGGGGTTTGCCTGGGAAAAGAGAGGAACATTAGCATCAGTTTTGGGGACAGCCCCACACCGCAGCCCCAGGAGGTCACTTGGTCAGTCCCCAACGCTCAACACGGTGCCAAAAAGGGACACGGGCTGAGAATGGACAGCGGCACCTCCATACACCAAGCAGTCTTGCCTGTGGATCAATCCCCTGAGCACTCAGCACAGCAGGAGGCTGCCAAGACTAATTTGCAATCACATTTCATTTTGTCCTCCGTGAGAGCCCGGTTTACACCGAGGTCACTGAGCCGTGAGGCTTTCGGCAGCTGTTGTGCAACGACAAGTCCCAGATTCCCGGCTTAACAAGGCAACACAAAGGTTTGTTTTCCAACCGCGATCACTTCCAGGACCATGCTGAATAGTCAGGATCCTACTCACGGCAGTTTCATCTCAAAGCATTTCCTATGCAGATGGAGCAATCGTGGGAAGCTCAAAGAAAATATGCATGAAACGGATACAGGTGCAAGATCCTCTCGTGGTTGTCCAGTGAGTTTTGGATCATTTTTTGGAGGTGGCAAAGCCACCACCAGCCTCTCCTGAGCTCCTTGGCTGCAGCAACAAAGTCCAAAGAAGCCAGGGAACAACCTGGTTCTTCCTGGGAAGCACAACCTTCAAAACAGCTTTTCTAGGCAAGCCACAGGAAAAATGCCCTTCAGAGCTCCAGGGATGGTTCGATCCTGCCCACGCCAGGCGCTGATTTCGGGGTTTTGACCTCCACCTGCACTGCAGAGCACGGTGAGTCACAGCCTCACAGCAGCCTACGTGCACCAGCTCCCTTCCTACTCGGGGCTGTTGCCTGGGCACAAACACGGGTTTTCATCCAGGAACGGTGACACTTTTCAGCAACCGAGCCAACGGCTCCCCAGCTGCCCAGCCAAAGCCACCAGCCTGGGTGCACACAACACAGACAGGTCTGCAAAGGAGCAGAGGCCACAGAGGAGGTCTAAACCCTACACAAACTACACGCAGCTGACAAGATTCCTCCTCACTGAGCCAGAAAACCACAGGTCTCCAACAGCCCCACCAATATCCCAGCAGTGCCCTCTGCTGACAGTGTTGCCACACACCTCATTTTCCCAAATTGGCCTTTTCCCACCCACTATGTATAAAAAAAATAAAAAATAATAATAAAAAAAAAAAAAACACAAGGAATAGGAAGCCTCTGGGAGAGCCTGAGAGGGACCAAGACTCCATTGGACTGTGGTCCCTTCCCATCTCCAGCATCCCTTGGTTGAGTGCCATGGTCCTTCTTGCCTCCTTCCCCCACTCCAGAGGGAACAGTTTGGGGCTGGAGACAAGAGTGGGGAAGAAAAGAGCCCAACAACCTCAATGAGAAACCCAGGAAGGACAGCAGAAGCCTGGATCCATCCTGCCAACCTCTCAGCCCCTCAACGAGGCGCTGGGTTGCAGTAAGATGAAACGTGGTGGCTTTGGGGACAACACAGGGAGCCGTGACCAGGAGCTCAGAGCAGCCTGGCCAGATCCTGAAGTGTCCCGGAGGGCGAGTGACATGTCACTGAGACCACGGGACAGCGAAGCTGCAGCTCTCATCAAAAGCAAAAACACTTCTTCCCCCAGTGTGCAGAGAAATAGTGCGTGAGCTGACTTAAAGCTCAAACCCAGAAAGTATGTTAATCAGGAAAAAATGCTATACATAGGCTGGGAGGGAAAATATATATAGATATATATATATATTCACAAAATGTACACAAGGTCTTCAGGTGATGGCATCGAGATGCGTTGCTTCCCCTTGAGAAACTCAGGGTCCACGGCTGCACACCCCGCCCCAGAAAAAGCTGTGAGCAGAGGAGCAAGCCTCAGCCACGGCTGAGGATATTGCAATATTTCAGCATTTAATAATTCATGCTCTGCAGTATGCCCCCCTTTACGTAAGGGGAGATAACCATCTCCTTGGCCGTGCAGAGGGCAACTCCACGTGCCTCCTCCCAGGGTGGACGTACCATCGTAATAAAACTGAACATCGTCAGGCAGCGGCTCGTAGAGGGGGGCGAAGTAGGGTCCTCGGTGCTCCAGCTGCGTCCACTTCACCCCGTCGGCTGTCTTCTCCTCTTCCCACCTGGGACAGAAGCACGCAGACCCATGAGAGGCACGCAGACCCACGAGAGCGTCTCTGCTTCAGGGTTTGAGACCTTCTCCTGAGCGCTGCCACAAAACTCAAGTGAAATTCCACCACCTTTGTCACTGCCTCAGTTTCCCCATCTCTTTCGAACACGGAAAACAACGACCTAACCAAGGGAAAAGCATCCTAAGGAGGGAAGGGATGCGCTCAGTGGGACGTGGAGGGACTCAGGGGGAGAGCAAAGGGATGGAGCCATGAGCCAAACCCATGGGGACAGCCACCAAGATCCCACCCCGGCCCACAAAGGCTGCTCAGTTTGTACTAAAGAGGCTGCAAGGGTTAAAACACACTCCAGCCCTCACTGCCTCCTTTAAAAGGCACCAAAAAAAAAAAAAAAAGGGCTCAGGAGCATCCACCACCCTGTCCTGCAATCTTAATGCAAATGAGATCTTAAAGCACCTCTCCCCACACCCCACAGAGCGAATAGGGTTTTAAAGGCACCACAGACCTCTGCTGCAAAAAAAGGATTTAAAAAATGAATTAAAAAAAAAAAATCAAGGTACCCACCCTGAAGAGCATTTAAAAACACGAACGCTTTAAGCATGAAATTAAAAGAGAGGACTAAGGTCTGCGGCAGAGGAAGAAGTCGTCTGGAGGAGCATTTGGGGACAGGCAGGGGATCCGCACCCCACGGCTCAGCACCAGCTGGGTGGGCAGCAGCAGGACCCAGCCCGTTAAACCCAGCATCTCCAGGAAAATGGGGATTGCAAGAGAAACAGCAAAATTTTACCCCGTGGGAAAAAAGATAAATAAACGTGTTTCTCATTCAGCAGTGCCCCGGAAGTATTTCAGAGCTGTCTCCTCCCCGCAGGAGGAGATTGCATCAAAAGGTGGGTAGATTGCATCAAGAAAGGCATTGCACTAGGAAAAATATATTTAAAAAAAAGATATTTAGGAAAATATAAATACGTATTATTTTATAAAATGCAACAGGCTGCAGAAAACATAGCTGGAAGCACCTCTGAAAAGCAGGCATCTACAAGAGTGATTTATGATGTACGGAGCACGGGCAAGGTCTCCATCTCTCCTCCTAAATCCATGCAATCCTCCGCCCCAGCACCACCTGCACTTACCTGCTGCACATCCCCGAGCCTGCACGGAGGCCGGGGGGGACAATCCGGGGGCGAGGGACCCCCCGACCAAGCAGCGAGGTGGTGAGACGCCAGGACATGCCACCCTGTGCCCCCGGAGCTGGCGAGGCCGGTGGGTGCCACGGTTCCCCCCCAGCATCCCACCCCAGCACCCCGCTACCCGCCGGGGCAGGGTGGCATTGCCCAAAGCATCACCAGGGAAAGTCACCAGCACCCTATTCAAAAAGGTCCAGGTTGTGGCACTCCCCACGTGTCAGGGCTGCGTAGCCTTATGGGAAGTGTAGTCCTATGTGTGTTTCGAGGCAATTCTACCGCAAATCAAGTTTATGTAGCAGGTTTGCTTAAAAAACAAAAAAAAAATACAACAACAAAAAAACTCTTCTATTTTCAAAGGACCCTATGCCCCAAAAAAGCTGTCCCAAAGGTCCAAGATGTGGATGATGCCCATAAGCATCCCAATCTGGGATAATTGGGATAATGCCCAGCAGCCCCCTGCTGCCCAGGCTCTGGGGTTTGTGACAGGCTGCAAAGCATCCAGCCCCCCCCCCCAAATGCCCTTTCCCTGCCTCAGGTATTGGGGGTGCTCTGGGACGCGGCGACACCAAGTGGCTAAAGCCACCAGTCTCCACCTTGAAAAAATACAGCAAAGGGACAGCATCTATCAGCCCCATCCGCGTGCTCTTTTCTGATGGTCTCCTAACCAAAAATCTTGCCTGGAACATCCAAAAAACACTGCAAAGAGAAAAAACTGCAGCCCCTTTATGACCTCCTTGACGTGGCTCCCGCTGATATGGCAGTGGTTTTATTGCACAGGGTTTTGTGGGTTATCTCCTTCCACCAGCCGTGAGCACATCCCTTGCCTGGCTGGACACCAGCAAAGTCAGTTGAGGAGGAATATATACTCTTATAACAGCACACATCATAAAAATACCATATAAATACTATTTTGTATTTGGGACCTCCCATTCTCTCACCCCACTCCCTCCTCCTGCTCAGAGTGCTCAGCTAAGTTCAGGGCTTAGGAAAATACACCAAGCAGTTAATAAAAGGATTAATAAAAATAGAGTTTTTACAGTTTTATCCTAAGAAATAAAATTAAAAAACCCCAGTTACATTCAACTTAAACCTGCCCACAGGCCAAACACGTGCAAGACATTTACCATTTCCACTTCTTTTCTGCCTCTTTCTTTTCTTTCTCTTTTTCCTCCTTTTTAGCCTTTTTGTTTTTCTTCTCCTCTCCTTCCTCCTTAGATTTTCTTCTCCGGGTTTTCTCTGGGATCTCCTCATTTTCGCTCTTCTCTTCACTTTTCTTCCCCCTCTCCTTTTTCTCTTTTGGCTTTTTCTCCTTGGTTTTCTGCTTTTTCCCTTTCCCTGGCCCATCTCCCTTCCCTGCCTCATCTTCCTCCTTCACCTCCAGCCCAATCTCCATGCTCTCAGCCTGTCCCCATCCCTCATCCCCTTGCTCATCCACCTCCTCCTCCTTTATTCCTTTCCCATCTTCACTTTCCTTTCCCACCACATCTCTCCCCTCCATCCCTCCTGGTTCATCTCCCGCTTCTAATTCCTCATTTGTCCTTTCCAACTTTTGCTCCTCTTCCAGCATTTTTTCCTTTTTTATTTTCTTCCTCCCCATTTTCTCCTCCCCCTCCGTTTTCACCTTCTTGCGTTTCTCTGCTTTCCCCTTCTCCTGCTTTTCCTTCTCATTGCTCCTCCCCTGGGCACAGCTGCTGCCCCCTCTCTTGGCTCTTCCCTGTCCCACTCCCCAGTCCTCATTCCCATCAGCACCATCCTCATCCTTGAATCCCTCCATTATACCCCCAAGATCTTCCTCAAATTCATTCATCTTGCTCCCTCCTTTTCTCAGCGACCCCTTCTCCCTCTGCTTCCTTTGCTCTTGCTTCTTCTCTCTCTCTTTTTTCCTCTTCAGGTCTCGGGCATCCCCCTTCTGCTGTGGGACAGAGGGGTCCAGCTCCTTCTCCACCTCCTCCCTCACAGCAGTGACCCCCAGAAATAACCCTGAACCCCCAGGCTCTCCAGAAAGGGATGCAGCCATGCCAGCAACACCACCGCTTGGTCTCAGGAGCTGTAGGAAGCAATGAGAAGGGAAAAAAGGTTGATATTAGGAAAGGAGGGCAATTATCCTAAAGTCCAGGCACACAGAGGAGATGCTAAGGGACGCATCCCATTGAAGACTGTGTGTTGGGAGCCAACGGTACCCCCTAGGTTTCCTACCCCAACTCTGTCTTTGGTCTCCAAGAGCTGCTGTCCCACTGCAGGTCCCTCACTCCAGATTTTGGGCTGTGACCTGTAACAAATGCACAGACAATTCTCATCACAGAACGGCCGAGGTTGGAGGCACTTCTGGAGGCCACCTGGTCCAGTCCCCTGCTGAAGCAGGGCCACCCAGAGCAGGCTGCACAGGACCACGTGGAACAAGAGGCTGAAATGCAGCCCCATAAAAAGAGATCTGGGGGTTCTGGTTGGCAGCAAGTTGAAGATAAGTCCCGCGACAACCATATCCTGGGGTGCATTAAATACGGCACTGGGAGCCAGTCAAGGGAAGTGACAGCCCTGCTCCGGTGTGGCCTCGCCTCAAGCTCTGTGTGCAGTTTGGGGCACCAGTGTAACAAGGACATAAAAGCTATTAAAGAGTGTCCAAAGAAAGGCTATAAAGTTGGTGAAGGGTCCGGAGGGCAATATGTATGAGGAGCAGCTGAGGTCCCTCGGTTAGTTCAACCCCAAGCAGAGCAGGCTGAGGCCTCATGGCAGCCTGCAGCTCCCTCACGAGGGGAGCGGAGGGGCAGGCGCTGAGCTCTGCTCTCTGGGGACAGCGACAGGACCCGAGGGAACGGCATGGAGCTGGGACAGGGGAGGGTCAGGCTGGGTGTGAAGGAAAGGTTCTGCACCCAGAGGTGGTCGGGCACTGGGACAGGCTCCCCAGGGACATGGTCATGGCACCGAGCTGCTGGAGTTCAAGAAGTGTTTGGACAGAGCTTTCAGACACGGGGCCTGGTTTTTGTGTGGTCCTGGGTGCAGCCAGGAGTTGGACTTGATGGTTCACGTGGGTCTGTGTCTTTTGAAGATCTCCAGGGAGGGAAACTCTACAACCTCTGGGCAGCCTGTGCCAGGGCTCCAGCACCAGCAGTGCTGCCTGGGGGCCAGGGGGAACCTCCTGGGCTCCAGGCTGGGCCCGCAGCCTCCGCTGCTGGCCCTGGACCCCCTGAGCAGAGCCCGGCCTCTTGTACCTCCCTGCAGGGCCGCAGGGACATGGGGGAGCTCCCCCAGAGCCTCCTCCTCTCCAGGCCGAGCAGCCCCAGCTCTCACAGCCTCTCCTCATGGCAGGGGGGCTCCAGGCCCTGCCGCCCCTCATGGCCCTGCGCTGGGCTCTCCCCAGTACACCCAGGTCCCTCTGGTACTGGGGGCCCAGAACATTGGCAAGCAGCAACCTCCACCTCTTACATGAAAAAAACAGGGGACTGCTCCTGAATCAGTCTACATTTCCCTTCAAGCACAGCAGGAGCCCCTGCTGCAGCAGACGGAAATATCCCAAAGCAGCCCCTGTAGAAACGCGGTGGTCCCAGGCTGCAGCTCATGGCATGACAACGCTCAAATAAGCAGGACCACAAGGTCTCCAGATCAAAGGTGGGAGGCCTCAAGGAAACATCCCCAGGGACATTCCTGCCCAGAGAACAGGAGAGGCTCGCAGGGTTTGGTGATTAACAGCAGGATATGGAGGTGGCATCAGGCTGAGCATCATGGACATGGATGAAGAGGCAGTCTTTGGATGAGACATGTCTCCTGGGACTGTGTGGATTTGGGGACAGGCACCCTCACTCCCCTCACAAATAGGGGACCTGAGATTCAGCACGTTGGGGAACGATGCAGCCCCTTTATCACAAAAGGCCGCAGGGACCAGAAACATCCAGATTTGTAGCCACCACTGGCAGCAACATGGGTGGGGAAAGCATGAATATTTCCCCAGTCAAAGAGGTCGGGTGAATTCTGGGGAGCTTTGTGGCTTGTGCCAACACCATAAAGCACCAACCTTCCCCTGTAAAATCACTTTTACCCAAGGTTTCCTCCAAGACAATGTTTCAGTAAGGAAAAGAGAGTTTTTCCATCCCTTTCTAAAAGGATGATGCTCAATTGCTGGGCTGCAGGACTTGAGAGCAACTCAAACACAGAACCTTCAAACTTGCTCAGGATGGAGGAGCAGATTCCCCAAAAAGGAGCAGCTCAGGGACCAGCACTGAGAGCCCATTCAGCACCAAGCAGGAACAGCCTTGTCCATTCAGAGCAAGCCCTGGTTGCTGGCATCAACAGTTCACCATCACATTGAGCCATCAGATGTGGCCCTATTTTCAGACCCCTATGCAGAGTCATCAGTCCCAGCTCTCCACCAGAAGCTCCCCATGGCTCCCAAGCCCTATTAAACTTCTAAACAGCCCCTGCACGTCCCACCAGGCTCCTCCATGGGTGAGGATCAGACTTGAGCCAAGTTGGAGTACGGCTTTGCGGTGTAACAAATCCCTAGGAAAGAGCCCATTTTCCCACAGCCCAAGCCCCAAAGCAGCTTTGAGGAAATAATGCCAGGGAGATGGCTGAGACCGGATGCTTTTTTGGAGCGAGCATTGCACAATTTCCACTAAACTCATTAGTGCAAATAGCTTGGCAAAACACACTCCAATCTCATTAGGAGCCAGTAGATTTGTGACTCAGAAGGCAAAGTCCTGCAGCCTTTTCAGACCGGCTCCTTCCCCAAAAGGTCTTATTAGAGGCTTCTCGCTGGACATGAAAGCCCCTGCCTCTATGAGGTGGAGAGGATTATCCTGCTAAAGGCCAGCATAATGAATTCAGGCTTCTATCTCTGCCCAGATCTAGCACAGGGCGAGGGAGAGAAACACCCTTTTCCCAAGCTTTGTGAGGCTGGTTGTCCCCCCTAGCATTTCCCCACCGCCTACCTCTGCGTTTATGTAGGTATGTGCGGCCAAACGATTGCACCTTGCTGACTCGAGCATCCTTCTGTGCTTGGGGAGGTTGGATCAGGCCAGGAGCCTTCCTCACCCACCCAAAGCCCAGGATAAAGGCTCAAATCCCACATGTGATGTTTTCTGGCAAGCTTTCAGGGTCACCAAAGGCACCAAGACATGGCCAAGCCCCATAAAGGCATCAACAGGGGGATGGTCTCAGTGATAAATGAGGGGCTGCACGACTCCACAGCAAGAAAAAAGTATAAAATTCCAGTTCTTGAGGCAGAAAAAGCCATCAAGAAAGTGGCTTGACTTACCTGGAAGAGTCCTCCAGCCCTGCTGACGACCCTTGGTGAAGGCTGGATTCAGTCTCCTCCTGAAAGAGATTCATGGCATTGATGCAGAAGTTCAAAAAGCAGAGCTGGCACGGGTACCCCAACAGCAGCATCACCCCCAGGCAATCACCCAGCCAGGTCATGGCCCCTGCATCCCAACAGCATCACCCTCCCCTTCCTCAGCCATGAGGAAACCAGGAGCTCAAAACAGCAGGCCTATACTAGCCTGACTTCCCCAGCCATGGAGGAAGCTTTAAAGTTTTATGGGGTTCAGAAACCCATATCTTATTTCATCAACACCAAAAAAAGTTTTTGTGGATTTGTTCTACAAAATACATCACCCCCCTCAGCCACCTGCTCATTAGGTATGCTGCTGTTGTTGTGGACACGGAGCCAGGATGCCAAAAGGACAAGAGGGCTCCAAAAAGATGCTTCTAATCACAACTCATGTGCATCCAGGCCAGTTTATTCCACGGCCATTGGAGCAGATGGCAAGAGGGAAAGAGGAAGGAAGCAAAGCCATCGGTGGGAAATACAACAAGAAACAGCAGGGAAGAAAGAAAAGGAAAAAGAGCAAGAAGTAGGGAGAATGGGGTCAGGATCTGGAAGAAAATGAGCTCAGATGGGATTTGAACAGAGACCCCAAAAGCTTCCAACCAACCATGCAGTGCCCTGAAACCCATCCCAGCCTCCTCCAGCTTTCACCTAGCATTGAGGCTCTCTCGTTAACAAATTCTGACTCCCCGAGTTTCTCTTTCCAAGGCTTTCAAGGGAGGCCAAAACCACACAGGGATTTTTCTTGAAAGCTGCTCATGAGAAGCAGCTGGGTTAACTCATTAAGTGGAAAAAAAAAGCCTGAGTTAATTATAGGTTGGCTATGGCAATGCGCACTTTCGTTCCCTGGGAATACTCCTGCTCTCGGGTTCACAATCCTTCAGCTGCTGTCAGCAGTCAGGAGGGGCCATTCAGGAGCCACATTCTTCCCGCACGCAAATGCCACCAGGAATGGTGGCACTACCAGGGCACCAGCCACAATGCCCTCTGGGGGTTTCACGGCTGCAGTTCAGCTCTGACCGCATCGGGAGAGATCGCTGACGTTTCCAGCAGCATTTCCAAGAAGGATGGATTGGACAGTCACCTCTCCTAGGAGGAAAGGCTGAAAGCTGGGGATGTTCATTCTGGAGAAGAGAAGGCTCTGGGGAGACTTCTTTGAGACCTTTCAGTACTTAAAGGGGTCTTCTAAAAAAGACAGAGAAGGACTCTTTGCTTGGGTAGATATGATAGATAGGACAAGGGAGAATGGTCTTTAATTAAAAGAGGATAGATTTAGACTAGGCATTAGGAGGAAATTCTTCACAGTGAGGGTGGTGAGGCATGGGAACAGATTGCCAAGACAAGCTGTGGATGCCCCATCCCTGGAGGTGCTCAAGGCCAGGCTGGATGGGGCCTTGGCCAGCCTGATCTGGTGGGTGACATCCCTGCCTATGGCAGGGGGTTGGAGTTAGATGATCCTTAAAGTCCCTTCCAACCCAAGCTAGCTCATGCTCTTGGTCCAGCACCAAATATATTGGATTCAACCCCAACGCCACCCCCACCCACTAGCAGGGCACCCAAGCCTCAGTTAGTTTGTTCTTTAATTTAATTCCAGATGCCCGAAGGATCCCTTTTACGGGCTCACACCAAGCTGTAGGACACCACCCCCACACCTCCCTTAAGAGCAAACCATGCGAGGACTCCTAAATCCCTTGGCACAGAGACCACCACCTACCAACCCAGACGCAGCTGCCTCCTTCGCTCGGATCCCATCCCACTGGCTTGGGCTGAGACCTTTGCCTTCCACAGCCTCGTGCTTTAGGGAGCTTCCCGGCCAAAAAGGAGAGAAAAAGGCATGGTTTTCCCATCAGTAAAAACCCTTTCAATAACAAGAACCCCAAGAGGAGGTGGGCAAAGCCCCACAGCTCCCACCTCCTCCCCACAGCCACCTCCAGCCCTTCCATCCCGTTGAGGAGTTACCTGCTGATGATGTTCTCCTGTAGTGGTTTCTCCTTGACTTTTGCAGATTTCTTCCTCCCTTTCAGCACAGGGGGCTTCGTGCCAGGAGAAGGGAAGAGAAGAGAGCTTGTGCAATGGGTTTGATGACCACAAAACACCAAGGCAGGCACAAGGATCATCTCCAGAGCCCAAACTGGAAGAGGGCTGATGGTACCTGCGCCGTGCACGGAGTTTCCTCTGGCTCCTTTCCCTGGGGTGCCTTCAGCACCTCCTGCCCCTTCTCTGCCTCCCTCTTTCGCTTCCTGGGGACAACAGCAAGTTCATCCCACCAAGGCCAAGCAGGCAAAACCCCTGCAGCCCTCTTGGTGGTAAATAAAAAAAAAAAAAAATAAAAAAAAATAAGGTATACTACATAATCTTTATGCCCAGCAGCACCAAAAAAAAGCCACCAAAGTCTCTCCCAAAAGGAGATTTGGAGGGTTTCCCTTGCTGATTCTTTTAGGGATGTGCTGCCCAACAGAGCCACCAGCAGCACCATAAAGCCAGGGGGTCCCCAACCTTCCTACCCCCCATGGTGCCCACCGGTTGCTGCTGTCCTTCGCCCCGCGGGCCCTCGAGACCCCCATGGCTTTGTCACCTGCCGGCTCTGCAGGAGGGGACGTGGGGTTACGGCAGTGGTCCTGAGGTCAGGCACTGCAACGAGACGGAGATGGGTGGCAGCACCCTGGGGTCAACCCCCACAGCTCAGCCCTGAGGTCTGGAGCAACTCATGGGAGCAAGCTCAGCTTCTGCAAGAATCCAAAAGGAGCACTGGGTGCAAAGCGTTGAGCTCAGCACCTAAAATGCTATTAACGTAGTAAAAATAAGGCTGTCCTAAAATAAAAGGGATCCCCAAACGTTAGAATCCACAGACCCATATGGGTAGATGAGGGCTTTGTGCTGGGGTGGGCTTGCACCCTCGAAGCAGCTTGGGTGGGTTATGCGCTACCCAAGGCCCTTACTACACCCTGAAAATGAGCATAATGAAAAAAAAGATACTAGATCACAACAAATAAGTAATAGTAAAACTGAGAATTTGACCCCCCCAAAGCACACAGCTAGGCCACCATCATGCAGCAGTCCCCTCCCCTCCTGCTCAGGGCTAGGACAGACAGACCCTTCCCCAAAATCACTCCGAATCGCCCCAAAAAAAAACTCAATGTCCGAGAGGACACAAGCAATAAAGCACAGATTTAAGCACCACCACAGTCCTCATCCATAAAGGTCCTTCCCCACCAAGGAAACCAGGGGGATTTCCAAGGATCGAAGGGCAAGCTGCAAAGCACCACGAGATACCCCCACAAACTTCGCAAGGAATGAGAAACACGTTGAATATTTCAGTGTTTTACCAGCTGGCAATGGGACCACGCTCACCCAACACACGGTGACATGCTCAGAGCCACCCCAAGCTGGAGAAGACCTCTCTGCCTCCCCAGGGGAAACGTCCTCCAGCAGGCAGCCTCCTTTAAAGCCTCCCTCGGTGCTGATTGGAGGCCCCCAGCCCAAGGTGGGCCCTGGGAAATGAAGTTTCAGCCCCAGATCTGAGTTTCAGGAAAAAAAAAAAACCTCATAATTTTGGCGAGGGGATTTTGCTAGAGGGGACAAAACCCCCTTGCGTCGCTCAGCTGCGTTGCTTCAAAAATAACACCGTACAAACATCTCCCTCCCAGGGGACACCACCCCTACAATCAAGCGATAAAATAAAACCCCAAATCTCACCTTTCTCACCTTCTTCTACCCCATCAGAGCCCCGTGGCTGGGTTCAGAGGGGGGGGGAGGGGGGGGATGCAGAGGCTGGATCCCAAATAATGCTGCCCCCCATGGCTCTGCCCCCCATGGCTCTCCCCCCCTACAGCACTCCCCCATCCCACCCCTCTACCAGCCCTATTCATGCAGGCGAGCCCATTGCTTTCACCTGCCCTTGTCCCCATCAAAACTTTCCCAGCTGAGCCTCAGGAGGGTCTCTTGACCCTAACCAGCTGCCCTACAGCAGCACCGGGGCCGGCGCAAAGGGGCTGCACCTGCTGCAGAGCCCCGTCCCCCAGGGGAGCTTTGCTTAATTGGAAGAAAAAACCCCTTTTTCCCAAAAAAAAAAAAAAAACAAAACAACTTTGGCTTTTGAGGGAATTTTGAGGCATCGCCCCGCGTTTGGGGCGAGTTAGCGGGGCCACGTGTTCCCTTGGGAAGGTGCCGGAGCGGAAACCCCCCGAGGCAGGGCTGGCTCGGGGAGAACCTCTTTGATCCCCGTTGCGCCACCCGGGGAAGAGGCGCCCAAGCCACCTTTCTGGCTGGATGAGAAAAAAAAAATAATAAAATAAAGAAGTCGTCAAGGGGTGGGAGCCGGCCCCGGGGCAGGGAGCAGGAGACGGCGGCGTGCCGGGCCTTGTTTGCTCTCCTGCTCTCCTGCCGGGTCGGGGACCGGAGTATATCGGGTTTCTTTGGGGTTTTCGTGGCAGTCCCGTGTGGGTTTGTTCAGCCCCGGCGCTGGTGAGGGTTGTCCCTGCTGGGGAAGGACGGGGTTTTGCACTGGGAAAAGCCTGTCCCTACCCAAACTCGCTTCGGTTTGCACGTACATCCCATCCAAACCCAGCCTGGGTTAAAAACCTTAATAATCGCGGCGGGTTTTACATCTTTCCCCTTTCTGGGCACCGAAGCTCTTTGCAAGGTGGGAGCAGGACGGCTCCGTATGAGACTCTGCAAATGGGAAACCCACACAATAAACGGGGTCCTGCGTGGTCCGGCGATGGTCCAGGACCCTACTGATACCCGTAGGAGTTACGGTGCACAGGAGCGGCTTCATCAACCTCATTATAGGATCAAAGCCAGACCCTGGGGCAGACCCCAGCCCCGTTCTGGGGTGACCCACGCGGTGCCAACCAGCTCAGCATCCCTACGTGGGCACCGCACCCCAGGGATCCCACAGGCACCCAGGGAACCTGTGTTTGCCCACCCCTGGGCAATTTTATTTTTTTCCAGGTGGAAATTTCCTGGAAATTCCCCCCAAACTTCCACCCGGCTCCTATCTGGGGAGAAATCCTAAAAGCCAGACCCCACCGGGGCTCAACAGGATGGCTCAGGGGGGCGAGGGCAGGGCGGGATTTGCCCCCAAAAAAAGTCAAAAAGTGGCTTTTGGGGTTATTTTTCAGGGTATTTTTGGGGGTATTTCTCAAATATTTTTTTTTTTTAAGAAATATTTTTATACATTTTTATTTATTTGTTTGTTTTTTATGTGTTTTAGTTTTTATTATTATTATTTATTTTATTATTATTATTATATATTTTATTATTTATTATTTTAGTTTTTATTATTTAGTATTATTATTATTTGTATTTAGTTTTTATTATTATTATTTGTATATTTTGGGGGGGGGCTCCCAGATGTGGAGGGGGGCGTGGCTTCCAGCGAGGCCACGCCCCTCCCGGTGACGTCACCGCGTTCTAATCCCCACCGTTGCCACGGGCGACAACCCCCCCCCTCCCCGTTCTCCCCCCCTCCCACTCTACCGCGCTCCCATTGGTTAAGCCCCACGCCCGTCCGCGCCGTTCCCCTTTCCCATTGGCTAGGAGCCCTCTCCGCCCCGCCCCGCCGCCCTGCTTATGCCCCGCGCCGCTGCCGGGGCCCGGCTCCGCGCTCGCTGCCGGGGCTGTGACCCTGAAAGGGACCGCGGGGGGGGGGGGGGTCCCCCAAAATGGTGCCCCCTGAGGACGACGAGAGGAGCCCGGCCGGGGCTGGGGAGGGGTCTGGGGGCTTCGTCCTCCTGCGAGCCCCCAGCTGCGGCAGCGCCAGGAAGGTGAGGTTACGGGGGGGGGATTTTGGGGGGGGATTTGGGGGGGGGGGGGGGGGGGGTCTCCCTCAAAAAGCGGTGCCCGGTGGGGTTTGGGGTTGGGGTCCTGCTGGGGTCTGCGCTGTGGGGATGGGGTGTATGGGGGGGGGGGCCGTATGGACCCCCACCCCAGCCTTTTTTTTTTTTTGGGGGGGGGGGTCTTGGTTTTTTGGGGTCCCCCCCAGCTGTCTCCCCGCTGTTTGTTACCCCCTGGATGCCTGTGAGGCTTTTAACCACATTTCACCCCCCCCTTTTTACCCATGCCACTTGTGGGAGCGGGCCCAGCAAGGCATCAGCTGGGTGCTCCTCCCCCCCCCATATCACCCATCGGCTCGGTGCCCCCCCCCAAAAATCCCTGTACCCCCCCAAAATGGGGAGCGATGACCCCACTGGCACCCCTTATTTCATGGGTAACGGGGGGTGCACCCGGCAGGGACCACCCATGGGTGCCACATCACCCCTCGGGTGCCCAGCTGGGCTCGCACCCTCCTGGCTTTGGGGGGGGGGGGGGACACAGCAGCGATTAAAAACTCCCCAAAAAACTTTTTTTTTGGGGGGGGGGGGAGTTTTTAAGCGCCTCTCCCGTTAGGTCCGTCCCCTGGGAGCCAGCTTGACGGACCAGCAGCGACTTTTGCCCTGCAACCGCAGCCTCCGTCCGAGGAGGCGATCTCCCAAACCTGTTCTTCGGCAGGGAGCCGCTGCCTTTCTCTTAAAATAAAAAAATATATAAAAATAATAATAAGAAAAAGAAAAGCTGAGCCAGGCTCTGGAGGTGGCTTTTCGTCAGCAGGGATTGAAACTGCACCCGGTGCCGAGCTGACCCCGAGCTGTGCCAGGCTGCAACCCTAAACCGGGCTGCGCTTACCCCGCTGGCAGGTGCCGCTTCCAGGGCTCCCTTTTCCTGGTTTCCCACCCGAATTTTCCGTCTGTGAGCCCTCGGTTTATTGTTTTTCCATCCATCGGGTGGTAGGACGGGAGAGGGTAAGACAGGAAAGCGTCACGAAGCTTTACCAAGGTGGGCAAAACTAGCAGAGGACGTGCGTGATCTGCGATTACACAGCTCCTTGTGAAAACCGCCGACCCGGCTGGGTTCCCTATCGCTTCTCTCAATTTCTGTTTAACAAGAAACTCTCAGCGTAGCCTTTTTCCAGCCGTTTTGTTTCACTCTGGCCGCGTGGGAGGCCGTGGATGCGGCCCCGCGTGTTTATCCTCGCTTTTGGGGGATCAGAGGCGCCGCGGCGGTGCCCGCGTTTGCTGGGGTTGGCGTCGTGGGGCCGGAGGTTTCACACATCTGTTTCCTGCTGGCTCCCTGCCCCGGCTCCCGGGGCACACAGGCAGCCTCGCCGCGGCTGCACCTTCCCAAAAATACAAGCTTTGGGTCAGGTTTGTGGGGGTTAAGCCCTTTAAAAAAAACCCAGCGCCCCATTTCCCCTGTTTTTTCCCCATTAGCCGACGGTCGGGGCACTCGGGGAAGTTTAAAACCTTAATCCTATGCTCTTTTTTTTTTTTTAAAGGCCGTGTGATGTAACCATCTTCCCAACAAAGGTTTTAGGGGTTTTAGTCTCCCACAGAAAAACAGCTTTCGGCCGGAGTGCTTCATGAGATTAATTCCGTGATAAGGACTTTTTTTGGTATAAATAGACCAGAAGGGAGCAAAAACCTGGGAAGGGCCCTACCTGTCGCCGTGCTCTAGCAGCCCAAGCTTTCTGACATGACTTTTAGCTGGCAGGAAAAGGAAATAGGGGGGAAAAATACTGCTGGCTGGCAGCTCTGCCTCCAGTGGAATAGCAGGGCTTTCGCACGGCGGCTCAGAGTTATTTTGGAAGTTAAACAGAGCTTGCCCTATTCCCCCAGCGAGCTTCGTGGCTGCTGGGCCGCGCAGAAACGCCTCTTTTTAGGGACGAGCCTCTTTTTAGGGGAGAAAACTCCGAGGATGAGAGCGGCTTGAGACCGTGCTGTGTGCCCGGCGTGCAGGGTTGGGGTCACAGCCCTGGGCGCCTCGGCCTGAATGTCTGTAGGATTCGGTTGTTTGGTTTTTTTGGCAATTCGGTTTGTGTGCAGGTACCTGGCTCCGGTTCCTACTCCCGAGCAAATCCTGCAGCGCGCCGTAAGGCGAGCTGGGCGAGTTGGCTGGGCACACCTCCAGCAGGGAGGCAGCTTTACGCTCGATAACTCGCACGGGGTCACCCCCCTGCCTGCTCCGTGCTCCCAAAACAGCTCTTTGGGGTCAGCGATAAGGCAAGCCCAGCACCGGCGTGGCTTCGGTACTGCCTACGAATCCTGGTCCTGCCCGGAGGCATCCCCCTTTGGACAAGGGGACAGAAGCGCAGCAAGGCGTCGTGAGCTATCTGGAGCGTGCCTCTCGTGGCTGTCGGGTGTCAGGCCACGATATCACAGTCTCGTTTTGGAGCCTTGCTTGGCTTTGGCTCTGAAATGCTTTTTGTTTCTTTTATTCTGACCCTGCCCTTTTAATTCTGACCCAACAGTTCTTGGTGCGTGCGGAAGTAGAGCCCGGGGTGGCTTTTTTGAGTAGGAGGCGGTGAGATGAAGGTGGGTCACGGAGAGCCAGGCTCCTGGCGCTTACACCCTGAGCCTTATCCTCAAGGAGAACTTGGTGCAGGGAGGGAATAGAAACGGCACTGGAGAGGTCAAGGGATTGAAATCTCCGCGGATCATCCCGGTGAAATCACCACGGATCACCCAGCAGAAGTCAAACCCTGTCCTGCTGCTCCCTTGGGGGAAGGGTCGAGCGGTAACGCTCCTGGTGCCTTCTGGCTTCCTCCCTTAAACGTATAATCAGTTCCCTGGGAGGGATAATTTATAAAATAAAGAAACTTAAGGCTTTAAGGAACGTATGCGGCAGTCTGGGGTAACGAAAATGCTGAAGGCAGCCGAGACCTCAGGGCGTGTAGCGGAGCAGGTTGTGCATCACGGGTCGCTTTGCTAACTGCAGCTGGGCTGGGCTTTCTGTATTCCTGGTATTTGACATCCCCTGCCTTGGTTTAAGCAGTGGAAGGGCCTAATCCTGCCCTTGGTCCAGGATCCTCAGTCGTATGCCTGCCAACGGCATCGCCCTGCAGTGAAGGGGTGGATCTGAGCCTGTGTTACCTGCCTCTGAGTACTGTGACTGCAGCAGGGACGTGCTGCTCATTTTTAAGCTTGTTTTAAAACATTTTTAGCTTTCTCCTGCTGTTCTCTGGTCCGGGGAGAGCCTCTTGTGATCCAGCCAAGCTCTCCTGGGAGCTGTTGCTGCGGTTCCTGTTGGGGCTGTACCTAAACTCGCGGCCGCAGACCCCGTTCCCGCTTCTCTTTTTGCCAGATCCACGCCTGGCTTGTGTCACCGTGCTCTGAGCTCCTCTGGACGGGGATGCAGCAGGATCTGCCTTTCCTTTTTTTCTTGCTCGTAACAGTACCAGCACATCCTAGGGCTGTCTTTTTCCTTTCTGACAGTGTCACGGTGTCCTTTGATCGCTTCATGTGCTCTTTTTGTTCTTCCCCAGTCACTTCTAGCTACCAGGCTCCCGTTCTTCTACCCGAAATGAAAGAGAAATTAGTCCTTTAGCACACGCCTTTGTTCTTTGGACTTGCTGGCCTCCACCTCTTCCCACAAGTGCTTGGCGTTGCCTGTAACTGTCCGGAACAAAGCTGGGAGGCAATAGCCCTGGTTTTGCACCCAGGTCAGGAAACAAAGCTCTAGGTGTGCCCCGTCATCCAGGGACACATCCAGGCTTCATCTCCCCGCGTTTATTGGAGCCGCGAGGAGCAAAGTGCGCCCGATGATCACCTCCAAACAAACTTTCCCGAAGGACTTGCTGCGAGGAGGCAGCCTAACCGCGTAATTGCCCTATTTAACACCCCGAATGGGTGCTCCTGAGCTGAAAGGTGGAGTTGCTGGCACCTTTACACCACCCCTACGTGTTCCCAAAAACTTTGATGTCCCTCTGGGGGGAGTTTTGTCTTTGCCTCCGCGTTAGGAGGTGCGGGTCGAGCGCTCTCTGCCACCTTAGCATGCTGAAGGTTGGACGTAACGTTATTTGGCCAATGACTTCGGGGCATAAAATGCCCTTGCTTATTATTATTGCAATAATTCTGCCCATAATCCTGCTTTGTCATGGGCAGTGATCTTTGGAGCGGGACACAGCCTGGGTAATTCGGTGGCACGCACCTCGCTCGCTTTCAGGGCTTTCGCAACGAGCGCCGCGCTCTCTGTGCCCGCAGGCTGTGCCCTTCCCGGGCTGCTCCGTGATTTATGGCCCCTCGTTGGAAGAGCTGTGTGCTGGCTTTCCCTAGTTTCAAGCTTTCACAAAGAAAGGCTGAGAAATCCCACGTTCGGCCTGGCCCCCTCGTAGGCACCCAACTTTGCTCCGGTGTCGATGTCCCTGGGCGCGCCCAAGAGGATAACCGAAACACCCCCTCTTGCTTCCGACCTTGAAAGGGTCGATCTCAAGAGCTTGCGCAAGGAATTAAGCGAGGAAAATCCTTTTTGTGACTTAACAGCGGGTTTTGGGTTTCTCTTTGCATGCCCTCTTACATAAGGCATTCTTAAATCCATCCCGACTTATTTAGGAGCTCCGGTTTTAAGCCTTCGGGTGCAGCTTGAAGAGGGCAGGCACGGCTCTGAAGGCCAGCTGTGGCTCCTCGCGCCAAATTCGCAAAGGGTGAGGAAGGAAAGCAAGGCACGGGGAGACCAGATGAAGTCCCTGAGGGCGGCAAGTCTCGGGATCCTGACTTGACATCCGCGCGAGGCTTGGGTGTTACGACAGGGGCCCCGGTACCTGCCTTTCCTGTACCTTTCTGCAGCTGGAGAGGAGCCCGGATGGGAACCGATAACCATCTCGCTAAATCCGATCGAGGAGACAGTGTTCAGGTGGGAAAAAAAAAGAAACCAAAAAAAAAACCCTTGCGGCTGTACAAACGGCTCCGTATCTCGCTCGGGGAGAAGTCCGGGCAAATCCCGACGTCCCGGCCGCCATCGGAGCGTGTTCGCTCCCCGGCCACATCAGGGCTTGCGGGAGTTCCTGGAGAGCTCCTTTGTTCCTGGGTGGAAAGCCAAAAATGATCGATGACTGTCAGGGTTTGCTGCTGTGTCTGCAGGCTTGAGGAAGGTCTCGTTCATCAGCTTCGGTGTCCCGAGCTTTGACACGGCGGTGACCTGAATTTTGTCCTGTGGGGTTGTCTCAAGCTTGACCTGGGAGAAGTGGGGAGCTGCCAAGCCGATTAGTTACACCCCCATAATTACATTTTCAATTTCTGAATGTCCTGTAGAGCCCTCCTAGCATCTCCTTATACCACGCCACGTCTCACTACTTGTTTTTCCCTAATTTCTTCTCGTCTTGCCTCCAGACGAGGTGTCCCTTCTGCAAGGTTTTTGGGTGGTCCTAGTGCTTCTTCCATCCTTTCTCAGCTCCTCTGGCCTCCTGCCCATGTAATTCACATAGTCCTTGCTCCTCTTTTCCCCCAGCACCATCTGAAAAGCCTCTGGCTAATTTCAGCCAAACCTTTGAAGGACGTGGGGGCATCTCGAAGGTGATGGAAGCTCCTGGAGGAGGAAGAGCTCGAGGCAGGGGCGAGATGCTTTCCGCCTCCCTCCCACACAGAGGACAGGACAGGATGCTCAGCCCTGGTTCTTTGTCACCTGCTGCCAAGGCTGTTTGGGTTTTGGGTGGGTTTTTATGGCTTTAGAGGCTTAAAACAGAGGGAACCTGCTCACCAGCGTGTATTTGGAAATATTTACTAATGCTTTCGGTGCAACAAGCGTATGCAGCTCTCATCTGGAAACCCAAGGGGCTGTTGAAATCTTAAGCACCACCTTTCCTTTAATGCTTTTTTTTTTTTTCCGGGACATCCGATACACAGGGTAGTGTCTCGTGCTGTCTGGAGAAGCAACATTCCCAGAATCATAAAATATCCTGAGCTGGAAGGGATGCACGAGGATCATCGAGCCCAATACCGGAGGCACGATGTTTGCAATCAGCCCTTAAATGATTTAAAAAAACAAAAAATGAGCAAATAAAAAAAAAAACTGACAAATAACACCAGAACTCATGAATTATCTTGGACTTTGTCTGCACAAGCAGCTATTTCCCAGCAGAGAGTTTGGTGCCATCTCCTTTGCTCTGAGAGCCTCTGGGTGCTCAGATTTGAGGAGTTTTCGCTTATTTTGCAGGACGGGTGGAGAGAACTTCCCCCGGGGAGAACCCGGAGGTGGCCCTTTCAGAGCAACCTCTTGTGTTTTGCCCCTGAGCATCTCAGACCTGGGATTTGTGCAGCTGTTTTCCTTTAACATCCCCCGTAATTGCTTTTGCAGAATAATCGTGGCTTCGTGCTTTCGGGCCGGCCCTTCAACTTGGGCAAATTTGTGGATTACTGTAAAGGACTAAGCCTGCAGATTTACGGACCAGATGGAGCGCCTCTGATTCCTCGGTCTCCGATGTATCAATTAGGAGCTCAAATCTTTCACTTAAACGACAGAGGCGATGTTAATCCCAGGCCCTTTTCAAGCTGGGCACCTGTTATTGGATGTCAAATAGGAGAAATGAGTTCCCAGAAAGCTGAAATCCATGAAAATGCAAAGTTTTTCATTCCCTGCTTGCTGGTCGAAGCTGCTCTTGTACTGTTCCCCCTCTTCCACGCCTTTCTGGCGTCCCAGAAAAATAATTTGAATAAAGCATTCCAGAAAAATAATTTGAATAAATACTTTGGAAATAGGTTAGTGTTACCCAGGGAAGACTTAGAGTGTTTTTTGGAGGTCTTAGCAAGCATCGTCCTGGCTTGCTGGATTAAAGACTGCTGCAACCCATCCTGGAGGATGGGGTGAGACCTGGGGAAGCCCCCCAGGATTTTGGCTACGTGGGGGAAAAAAAATGGTCTGAGAGTTTGGGGGCAGGATGGGAGCAGGTAGCGTTGGGGCTCTGTTGAGTCCCTAGGGTGGCAAAATCCTGGTGTAGGGACAAGGGGGCCCCCAGCAGTGGTGGCGCAGGTAAAGCACAGGGCAGCAGGATAAGGCTACAGCAAAGGGAGAGGTTTTCTAAATTCAGGGGGTGAAGCGGTGGCTCTGAGAGATTTCTTTTGGTGCTACAGTGGGTCTCAGCTGGTCTTGGAGGAATCTGCCTGCTGCGAGAGGTGGGTCCTGCAGCAGGATGGAGGGAAGCTGCCGCATCCCCGTGCTTTATGCTGGCTCTGGAGCCTCCATCCTCTTAAACTGCCCAGCCTCGTGCCCTTTTTCTGTTAGGTGTATATAATTTGCACCCAGGCACCTCTTAGTTTCATTCTTCTCGCGTAATAAAAGCCACCTCCGGGCAGATTTTTGTGGTGCTGGACGTGGGGCTATGCTCCTCGGGGCATCCCTCCTGCCCCCGTGGGGCGCAGGGATGCTGCCATCTGCTAGCTCCTGAACCCGGAGATTAAACGTCCGAGGGAAGCCTGAGGAAGGAGGCAGGGATGGGATTAATTCGCTGCTGTGTGCAGCTCGTGTCTCCGGCCTGCGAACTTTTGACTTGCTTCCCCTCCGTCCCCTGCAGCCGGCAGGAGGTGGGAGCTCTGGCAGACACAGCGTCACGTCTGTCTGTGAGCTCGAGGGGTATTTCAGCTTGTCTGCACCCCCCCCGGGACATCTGGTTTCACTCCTGGGTTGCGTCCACACGGCCAGACCCTGGCGAGGAGCTGCTTCATTCCTCTATCCCTTCTCTGTTGTACTTGAAGCCTCTGCTGAATAACTTAGGGGCAGAAAAACGCCGTAAGCAACGGGTTTTATTAGATAATAAAATATTTTTTCGAGTGACTCTGCTGCCTCTCCCCAGGTGTAGCAATGATGCGTATTATCCCGTATAACAAATCTGATTTTTTTTTTTCCTGTCGAAAAGCATCAGTCCTGGACGAACCCAGAGCCTCTGCGTGCAGCAGGGCTGGTGGGGCGATGAGGGAGCGTGCTGGGGGGGGCATCTGGAGATGGAGGTGGGATGGGAACAGCTGCCACCGTGCCGTGGTGTAGAGCCCGTGTCCCTCTCTCTCAGCAGGGCTGCGACCCCTTCGCCCAGACCCAGCGCAGCAAACTGCAGCACCGCCGGGCGCGGATCAACCAGCAGATCAACAAGGAGATGCGGATGCGCGCCGGGGCAGAAAACCTCTTCAGGTGAGTCCCCGGAGCATCCCTCCGGCCCTGGGGCTTGGCTGGAGGTGGTGGCAGTGCCGTGTCACTGCGCAGGGGAGGGCTTGCAGCTCTTTTATCCACCTCTGTCTCACTGCCGCGACCCATCGCGTGTCCAGGAAGCACCTGCAGGCCGCTTGCTCCAAGGGATGTTTCTGGATTATCAGCTGTTTGTTTCCCCCCCCCCCCCCCCCCCCCGCTACGAGGCAAGTCCAAGGCTTTTAGGACAAGGCTTTTTTTTTTTCTTTAAACCCGTCTGCGAGTGTGGATCAGTCCCTGAATGGCTGCTTTCCGCCCTGGGGAGGCTCGTTCTGGCCATACCCTGCTTGGGGTTTGCTCAGTCTTCCCCTGGCTTTGCAGCTCTCGCCCTGGAAACGCCTGCCCTCTGCTCAGCGCGGTGCTGATGCTTAATGAAAAGTGGTGATTTAAAGCCCTGGAAGCCTGTTACGAGGCAGGGTGCAAGGAAGGGGACAGATGTTGGACTGGGATTGAGTTCTGAGTGCAGGCATCCTGCGTGACACCCCCAGTAAGTGGGTCAAATCCAGCTTCATTTACAAAAAAAAAAAAAAGCTGTTTCAGTAATTCCTCCTGAGCAGAATCTGTCTGAAAACTTACACCTCGTTGCATATTGATACAGCCCAGCAGCTCTCCCTCCCGCTGGCAGGATGCATTTATGGCATGGTGCAAAAACCAGTCCCTGTGCAGAGCTTTTAGGTTGCAACTGGTCCAGCACAAGTAGAGCCAGCGCATCGCTGCCATCCCCAGAGAGTGGTCGTGATGAAACCATGATACACTACCCCCGTTTTTATTTTGTATATATATCTTAGACAAGAGGTCTGTAAAATTATATGTATTTCTTTAACCCGCCCATGACCTTTTTTATACCTTTTGTGTGTGTATGTAACAAGCTCCTGTGGTGCAAGGTGGGCAGACCTCTTAATATAAGAAAATATCCTTCTCTTTTTTTTTTTCCTGCTTATTTTGCAACTTTGGTGTTGATTTCTCTCCCCACCCCCAGCAATAAAATAAAACCTGTTTTGAATTTGAATAATTGAATGTCAGTCTGTGCCTGTTGTACCTGAAAGAAAAGTTATTGGTTCTCTGCCGAGCTACAGCAAGTAACGGGGTTTTATGGGACAGCAGGGATACCCTGGAGGATGGCGAGGTTCAAGCCCCGTTATCCCTCTGCTTTAGCCAGGCTGGCTGTTAGGGACCGTAATTCATCTAATTAAAAAGGCCTTGACATCCCCGTGTGTGCCACTCCATGCAACTCCCCTTTGTTATAATAATAATAATAATAAAAAAGCCCTGGAAATGTGCTGCCTCAGCAGGATCGCGCCTGGGTTTTGGTGCGAAGAGCGTGCATCAGAGCTGCTCTGCTTCCTCCCTCGCCGGGAAGCGAGCAAAAATGTGATGCAAAACCCATCTTAATTACTTGTCCAGGGAGGGGAGGGATCGTTCTCTGCCAGGGCAGAGGCAGAATGCACTGATGGGGCCCTTTTTTTTTTGGCTGGATCAGCAATTTGAGTGTCCTTCGGTGGTAATGATGTTTCCTCCTTCCCTCCCTCAAGTCTGTTTTGCAGCTGAGTAAAGGGTGGATTTGGGGGTGCTCTGGCTTTCAAAATCTGGGGATCTTGGGGAATCGGGGGAAAAATCAAGTTTGTGCCTGAAAGTAAAAGCCAGGAGAGGAGGATTATAAGTTTAAAAAGATTATTGCTCAAAAGCTGTTGAGTTGCACTGAGAAATTTCCTTGATATCTATCTACTAGGTCAGTGATGTGCCCAGCCCGGAGCAGCGTTTGCAGCTTTGCCTCTGCACTTCCAACTTAAATAAAAAAATAAAAAAACACCCTCAGTGCTTTAAAGAAAGTAATTTTCTCAGCTGTTCTGCTCAGCCTGTCGGTCCCCTTTCCTGAGAGGCCGCCACGAATGGTGCATTGGAAAAATGCACGTGGTGTTTGCTCAGCAGCACGAGGGGTTTGTTTGCTGGATAAATGCATGGGCACAGAGGCAGGGGAAACCCTTCCCTTTTCTTGCCCAAATACCGGGGCACAGCAGAGCAATCAGGAAGATAAAGGTGTCGCCAGTAAACCCATTTTTTCCAAATAACTCAAAAATCTTTGCTCAATGTTAGCTGAGCAAACAGGTGATGACTGCACTGAGGTTGAGCAAGATCTGGGCTCTGCGTGCCCGTAGGGAGATCAGCGCCTGCTCCAGGGAATACCAAAGCCTCCGTCAGCACAAGTTTGCTCCTGGCAAACAATTGCTTGTTCCCAAAATTGCCTCTCGGAGAGGTGCCGTGCTCTGCGTCGCTCCAAACAGCACCTGCGGAGTGCAAACAGAAGTGCCCCAAAGCAACACCAGGCTTTCAGCTGCTCGCTCTGAACCTGAACCAAGCAAAACTGTCCTGGAGAAGCTCACACGTGTGTGTAAAGTCAGGCTTTGCAGGCTGCGAAGTCCTTTTTTATTTCTGCAGAGCAGGAGTGAAGCAGCATTCAGAAATCCGTCGTGTGCGTGCAAACGTCACCTCGGTGTCACCGGGCTGCGAGTCAGCAAAAATCAGCTGTTGTAACTGAAGGGGGAAAAATAAATCTGGTGCCAACCGAGAGCAAGAATAGGAAAGTGTTCAACTGTCTGGAGGAAAATTGTAGTGACAGCAGCACTGCACCTCGGTCCTGGAGGAGGTGGGATGCGTGGAGGACTGAAACGATGGCGCAGTGCCGATGTATAGGGGAAGAGGGGGCTTGCTGTGCAGATGCGGTACGGGGGACTGCAGAAATGCCAAAGGATGTTTAAACGGAAGTGGCTGCGGAGATCTTCGGACCTGCTCTGCCTCTGCTTTGTTTGTTTAAAATAATAAAAAATCCATCGGTCTTGGGGAATCCCAGCAAGGGAGGTACAGGGGAGGAGACTCTAAAGTGCTATCACCCTAAAGAAAAGCAGCAGAGCTCTTTATGGCCGGGTCAGGGCGAGGCCCCTGAAGGACGCTGTCGATTAAAAATAAATCAAAAGCAACGTGCTCTGGAAAAGCTGGGGGGGAAAAAAGCATTGTGGTTTGTTTTTACTGCGGTGTAAAAGCCCTGGTGTTTTTACTGCGTCCCTTGGGGGCTTGCCGTGATTTAGGGCGGGCAGCCAGAGCCCCTTTCGGCCAACAACTGCACGTTGCTGGCTGCGTGGCTGCTGGGTTATCTCTCCCTGCTTTCCTTGGGAGCTGATAAGGAGGGTATAATCAGCCTGGGAGTTTGGCTTGCTGGGAGCAGGCAGCTCGCTGCAGCTGAAATCAATCCTCGGTGTTTACAACTCCTGCTGTGCAGAGGGAGGGAGGGCAGGTCCCACGCTGCTAATGGGCGAGCACAGCAAGCCTGGCTCTTGCAGAATGGTTATTTCCACCCAAAACGAAGTTTTTCCTCCGGTCTAACCATAAAAACGTGGATTTTATTTGGTGCGGGAGGCCAACGCTGAGCGCTCGTAACCAAACCTGAAGCTGCGCTGGAGGTGGGAGCCTGGATGGGGCTCATGGAGGGGCTGGGTGAAATGAGAGCGGGCACCCCCCAAGAAAAAAACACCCAAAGACCCCAAATTTTTCTCTGCGTCACAAAGGGTTGGATGGAAGTAGCTGGTTGTGAAGGCCCAGCCCTCTGGGATGGTTTGGGTGGATGCACGTGGCAGGGAAGAGGCGACGGTGTCGTCCCTTTGGGTAACTTTATCCCCGTTTATCGACGCAGCCAGGCTTTTACGGGGAGGTTTGATCCGTGCTGTGTTGTCCTGCAGAGCCACCAGTAACCACAAGGTCAAGGAGACAGTTGCCTTGGAGCTGAGCTACGTCAACTCCAACCTCCAGCTGCTGAAGGAGGAGCTGGAGGAGCTGAACAGCTGCATGGATGTCTACCAGAACGACAGGTAGGCGCTTCGTGCACTGGTGGCTGGGGAACAAGAGAGGGCTGGGGCATGTGACAGACTGGCCAGGAACAATTTTTCAACCTGGGAACATCCACATTTCATCTACGAAGCTTCCAGGAGACCAACCTCAAGAGCTTTTCCCAAAAGATCCTTAAAGCAGGTGTTTGGATATTTATGGTGTGTCCTTTGGATGCAGATGTCCCAAAAGCAGGAAAAATAGATCAGAAACAACCATCATCCCTTACCTTGTCCAGCTGACCTAAGCATCCCCCACAGCACGATGTCTTCCAGTAGGGGATTTAATAGCAATTAACACTTTGGCTTCTCCTGGGATGGTTTCTTTTCCCATCAAGGGTAGGAGTTTCTTCCCCCTCTTTCTGCAATTAGACCTTGCTGTCGCCTTGAAATGCTCACCCAGCCGCCTTGTGCCTGACTTGGGTAATCCCAGCACACTCAGCAGTGATTTGTGGGGTTAAAAAAGCAGAAATCCCCCAGGCAGCAAAGCCCAGGGATGCTGCGGCAACGTGGAGCCACGGATATTCCTCCTGGTATATCCGTGTGATTTGCCCAGTGCCTGGTCCTCCCTGGGGAGCATTGCTCTGCTGCTAGGGGCAGAAGGAGGTGCGGAGGGCATCAGTGGCTCCATCCTGCTTGCTGCAATGAAGGACGAGGGCAGTCTGGAGGTGTGATTGATGCTTTAGGGTCGCAGAGAGCAAGAGCTGCCTTTACTATAGAGAAAATACCCTGGGATGCACTGGGAAATGCATTTCCAGCAGGTCAAGGGGGGAGATCAGAGGTGCCTCCAAACTCAACCACTCTGACCCTAAGAAAGATCGAGGATCCTGTATCTCCAGCACCCTTGGGTGCTTGCTGCACCCAGAGGGGCTTCTGCAGTCTCTGAACGTGACCCTGGATGGTTTTCCTCTTCCCCAGCAATGGGCTGGTGATGTGGGGTTGTTGGGTTTGGACTCCGGGGATGCTCAGCTTTTGCAGCCTTCCACGTGTTTGTTTGCTGTGGTTTAAAAACAAAATAGCAGCAGCAACCCCAAAACCCTGCCCAGGCCAAACAAAAGCTCCTTTCTTTGCTCTGGGCATTGGGTTCGAGTGGAAATCTTGTTAGAGAATGAGTGATAATGGCTTTTCAGCACTAATTATAGCTCTCGAAGCTGTTTATTCGGGGAGTATGAATAGACCAGAATGTGGGTGCAACCTCTGCCCTGCTCCCCAGTTTTTGCCCTCCTTGGCCTGTGATGTGCTAATGCACGTTTCTGCTAACGTGCAGTTTCTGCAGATAACGAGATGGGCCTGTTGTGCAAACCTGGGCTGGTGAGGGCCTGATCCTGCCCGACCTGCCTCTCGTCTTGCCTTCAGAGAGCCCAGTGCGAGCTGTGGATACCATCAAGGGTTCTCGCCTCCCGTCCGTATACAGCAGCCAGATGATGGGACCAGCTGTGGAGCTCTTTGCAGAGCAATAATGCTGTAATTTTCTGCACATTCAAGAGTCTCGAAGACCATTTCTTTACTTTTTGGCGGCAAAAACGTCAAAATATCAGCTAAATCCCACAAAAGATGGTCCTTCCTGGTTGTCATCCTGCCGCCGTGTAGCATTCCTTCCTCGGTTTGGCACAAATGCCCCGTTTTAACGGTGGAAAACAAACCACTCCCAGCTGGGTGTTACCAATGTCATCCTAATCTTCAGTGTTTTACAGTATCGACCTGTCTGCCCGATAAGAGCTATTATTAGACGGCTGCTTTTAATAGCAAATTTCAATATCAGGCGGAGCTGCGCTCCTGAGCCTGTCCTTATCAGCGACAGAGCCCAGATTAGCACGTAGGAGCTCATGAATCCGTGACCTGTGCTCGCATCACACCCGTTTCCCAAGGGCTGTTAATTAAAGCAGCTACGTCACCGCAGCCTATTTGATTGCTCTTGTATAAAATAAAAGCAGAAAGTAAAGCAATATGGTAGATTTGGGGTTATTAGCATGCTTTTTCCTTGCAAAGCGCGTCCTTCTGCTGTGCAGAATTGGGTTCTCGTCTAGTTTTGCCCTTCAAAAAACCAGACACCAAAGAGGTTGTTGTCTTCTTCCAGTGAGTCCATCAGCGTCCCTATGATTCCCTTGGGCCTGAAGGAGACGAAGGAGCTGGATTTGCTGCTGCCACTAAAGGTGAGCATCAGGCTTTGCAATGACGGCTGATGAAGGGAAGCAGACTTGCACTTCGGAGATGTTTCTGCACGTGGGCATGATGGGGAGCTGTAGAGGAGATGCTGCAGCGGCTGCAAACGTTTTCCTTTTTGGAACGGTTCCATACTTAGGGGGATGAGGAGGACTTAAAACGGTGGAAAAAGGGTTACAGGGTCTGGAGCAACGGACAAGTCAATGTGTTTTGCCTGGGCTGGAGAGCAGGAGCTGGGCAGAGAGGAGATCCCTTTTTTCTTGCAGGAAAAGCCGGCAAGTCGCTTATACAGAATCGCCAGAAGTCACCCTTTAAATCTTGAATATCCTTTTTCAAGGATTGATTCAGGATTTTCTGTCCCCATCCAGGATTTCATCAGCGAGCACTACGGAGAGGAGGGGACCTTGTTCGAAAAGGAAATCAAAGAGTTCATGGAGCTGCGGCAGGTCGGTGTCCCTCGGCGTGCAGAGTCTTGCTTTGGCTTGTTGAGGAATGCTCGTTGGAGGTGCTGTGTTTTGCTCTGGGTCCCCTCGTGCTCCCTCCAAACTGCACGCTTGTCCTCGCGTCTCGGGGGTGCTGGAAGCCTGCGGCATGCGCTGAGCACCCCGGCTTCGGTTCATAGATTGCAAAATAGTACAGACGTTTCAGTAATTGTTTGCTGTCCCTGTGAGTGAGTCCTTTAATGACCTGATAACCTAGAACGAACAGCAATAAAAATACAGTGCCGTCCATTATTAATGTTTGATGAATAGTTCACCCCCGGCAAGGCTAAATGACTGCTCTCTCTCCAGCTAACACGCAGCGTAGCGCTTGGAGAAGAGGAAATGTAGAGCAATCCGGTAAAGGTGAACTTTATCCTCTCCTACAAAGCAGCTCTCCTAAGTAACCTCAGTTTTGCCTTGCCGTCCAGCTTTGATCTTAAGAGCGGAAAGGAAAAGCTTTCCCAGGCTTTGTGGAGGTCCCAATCCTGCTCGCTGGGCTGCGGGAGGGGTGCCCTGGAAAGGCACAAGCTGGGGAAAGGCTCGTGACTGAAACTAGGAGAGCTCTGGCACGCCTCCCCGTGTCAAGTCAAAAGCCCAAACGCTTTCCTATTATGAAATCGTATTTCCTCCCTAGCGTTAATTCCATCAGACTTTGCATGAGTTTGTGCCTTTAAAAAAAAAAAAAGGCAAATCCCAGCTCGGTTTAGGTGAGCATGGCTGGATCGTGCCCTGCTCCCGGGCTGCTGGCTCCGGTCTGGGTGCCCCAACCCGGTGTCCCCCCCCAGCCTTTCCCGTGCCAGCAGTCAGGCTGTCTCCTTTCAACCTGCCGAAAAGCAGGGAAGCCACGGAAAAAGGGCTCCTTTTTCAGCGTTAATACAATCCCGCCCCTTGCCTGCTTGTGTTAGGGGGGTCCGGACGGGCTCAGCTCCAGGCTGTTCCCCCATCCCCTTCAATCCTGCACCCCTTTGGGTCGCATTTTTCCCACCCGAGCTGTAGTTCATAGGGTTTCCCAGCATGTACAGCTCCCTGAATCTCATCTTTCCCTCCTGTTCTCCTCTCTTCCCCCCCTGACGTGTCTCTTCCCCCTCTCCCGTCCCCGCAGGCGATGCGCACCCCCAGCCGGAACGAGGCCGGGCTCGAGCTCCTCATGGAGTATTACAACCAGCTCTACTTCCTCGACAGCCGCTTCTTCCCCCCCAGCAAAAGCCTGGGGGTCTTCTTCCACTGGTTGGTGCAGCTTTTCCCATCCAGCCCCTGCTAACTCGGGGTTGAGCAGGGAGGGAAGCGCGGCCAGGCTCCCTCCCCACCGTGCCGGGGTCTTCGTCTCGGGCAGGTCCTCCTGAGCTCCATCACCAACGTGAAGAGCTGGGTTTCCTCCTTGCTTTCAGCTCAGTGACTTTGCCTTGGGTGGATGGGTTGAAGGAGGCAAGGCTCAAAAGCTCGTCCTCAAGTGGGAGCAGTGTGGGGGACGGCCGTGATGCCCTCGTCCCCGTGTTGACTCTTCCCTTCCCCAGGTACGACTCCCTGACGGGGGTCCCGTCCCACCAGCGGGCGCTGGCCTTCGAGAAGGGCAGCGTCCTCTTCAACATCGGAGCCCTGCACACCCAGATCGGGGCACGGCAGGACCGTGCCACCCTGCTGGGGCTCAACCAGGCTATCGATGCCTTCCAGAAGGCGGCCGGTAGGTGGGCTCCCCTTCTCTATCCCCTTGGCGGAGCTGACATTTCCCCGGGGCAGGAATAACGTCAAGAAGTGGAGCTGTTGGGCAAAGAGGGATGGGGGAGTCTCCAAGGGACTGCATCTGGGGCTTTTGAGGAGAAAAGCTGCAGGTCCGAGGGTGGGTTAGATGGCAAGGTAGCACCCCTTGGAGTTTTTCCCTGGAGTAGCATCGCCAGTTGCAGTGAGAGGTTTGAGCTCAGTGAGCATCTTCGTGGCTTTTCTCCTGGTCGAGGTGGGAAGGGACCTCTGGGTCCATCTGGATCAACGCCACCTCCAGCAGGGTGCCCACCACCGCGTCCTGGTGGCTTTTGGAAGATCTCCAGGGATTTGAGACTCCACAACCCCGTCTGAGCAACCCCTGCCATTGCTCGTAGAAAAACCTTCATGCTCCGAACCCCCCGCGCTTGTAAGCCCGAGAGCTTCCTGCAGCTTCTCCCCTTGTGCAGGTGCCTTTAACTACTTGAAGGAAAACTTCTCCAACGCTCCCAGCCTGGACATGAGCGCGGCTTCCCTCACCATGCTGGTGCGGCTGATGATCGCCCAGGTCCAGGAGTGCGTCTTCGAGAAGGTGACCTTGCTGCGTGCCCAGAAGGACTTTCTGACGTGGTTGCAGCTCGCCCAAGAGGCAGCCAGGGTAAGGACACCCCACAAAACCCTTTAAAAAGCCCAGGGGTGACAACCTGCTGTCACTGCCACCCAACAGACGAGCTGGATTCCAACCTTTGGGTCATCAACTTGGGTTTTGACTCCCGCAGGTGGAAGACGCCTACTCGCTGGTGCACCAGACAATGACCCAGGCCCACGTGAAGGATTACGTGCCCTTCTCTTGGACCACCATGGTCCAGGTCAAGTCGGAGCATTTCAAGGCCCTCTCCCACTACTTCTCTGCCACTGCCCTCTGCGACTGCCCCGGTGAGTGCTGTGTCTTCTCGTAGCAGCCTGGCATTGGCAGAAAGAGGGGAAAAGGGGCTTCTGTAGAAGACCAGGATGCCAAACCTAGAGTTTTTGGGATGCTCTGAGCTGCTGATCACGTTGACTGATGCAGTGATTCATGCGCAGAGCAGCTGTCCCCCATATTTCTCCTTCTGGCTTGCACAGTGCTTGCAAAGTCCTTCCAAAAAAGCCAACAAAAAGGTGCTGTAGGGATGTCACCGCCTGTCCCCTTTGGGGCTGGGTGGGTGTCCTCAGCCGGGCAGCTTTCAGAGCCACCTGGTCCACGTGGAAGGCCAGCCAGGGGCTTCAAAAACATAAAAATAAGCTCTCCCATACCAGGAAATTGCTGAACTACTTGAATTAAATTGCCAGCTTGTGGCTGGCTGCCCTGGGTGTCTGTGTGCAGCGTGCCTGTACCCGAGCTGGGTGACGTGGCTCCGGGGAGCCAGCTGGAGCAGGATGCGACCCATAATCTCCATCTGCTCTGTCACCACCGCCCGTACGAGCGATTTTGGGTCAGGCTGAGGGTTTGGGGGCGGGCAGCTGATGCACGCAGCGACCTGCGGCGTCGAGCCACCGTGTGGTGGGGTGGCTGGGGACGAGCAGGCTGGAGGGCTTCTCGAGGTCGTCTTCTAAGGTGGGTTCATCTTTTTGGCCATCTTCATCTCCGTGAGCCTGGGAGGGGTGCCGGGCTCGAAACCACCGAGGCTTGTGCATTGCAGAAGCAGGGGTGAGCGAGCAGAGCTGCTGGTGGAGAGATGGTGGGGCACCTGGGGATGGAGACAAGCGGCAGAGGATAGTGGTGGGTCCAAGGGATGGGGCAGACCTCTCCCCTGAAACTCTGAAGCTCTTTGAATACCATCAGGCACTGGGGGGAAGCACAAATCTGCAGGAGATCCCTAATCTGGGGGGTTTGTTTTGCACCAGCACCCTGTTGAGATCTCCTGTGCCCACTCACTGCCTCTCCAAGCGTGCTCGGGCCCCGTTGTTGAGAATAACGAATCCTTTGCCCCCGTAACTGGCTGGCAATTAACTCCTTATGCTGAAGTTTAATTGCTTGGAGCTGCTGGGTGCCGATGCCAGGGATGCTCCTGCGCTTTGGCATCTCCTGTAGCTAGGACCAGCAAGTCCATGGGGATTTCTTGGTTGCTTGTGCCCAAGAGAGGAGGCTGCCACGTAACCCTGAGCTCCCTGCGAGCCCAAGGAGATGGGGAACAGCTCTGGATGGAAATAATGGTGTAAAAGTCATGCGCACAGGACCCGGAGCGGTGCTTGGAACAAAATGCCCTGACTTTTCCCTGTGTCCTCCTCCCCTTTGTGTCTCCCAGCGGCATCTGATGCTGAGCTGCCGGAGCACGAGAAGGCTTTTATCCAGTTCCACATCACCATGCCAGAGGGGCCGTCGCTCCGTGTCCTGCTGCAGGATCCTGAAGAAAGAAGGAAGCTAGGTAAGTACATCTATCCCTGGGGCAGAGCACAGGTCTGGGTGATGAAACCCCGAATCCCTGTAGGAACGGGATTCATAAAGGCGCCACGAGGTTTTGGGGGATCTGTCTATGCAAAGACAACTTTTATTGGGTTTTCTTTGAAAAGAGCCTCTCCTGGAGAGGCAGGAAAGCATCATGGTTCCCTATTAAGGTGCTGGGGACAGCCCGATGTGCTTGTGTTGACCCATCTGGCCAAATGTGACAGTAAAACCCTGGGCACCGAGGTATCCCGAGCCAGGTAACATCACCCAGCGCAGCACAGAGAAATCTGTTGGGACCTGGAGCTCCTGGAAGAAGCCTGGCTTGGGCTTGCAGCTGCCTTGACTTGACAAGGAGAAGCAGTGACGGCTGGGGGTGGTTTTTTTAGCTGCGTCAAAAGGCTTGGGAGACGAGAGCTTCCTCCCACGCGGATTTTCAGCTTCGGGGAAGAGACAGAGCATTGCTTATTCAGCTGAAGTCGTGTTTTAGCAGCCCTCCCGAAGAGGCAGGAGCGAGAGCGAGCTCAGTGCCCTGCTTCTGGGGCGTCAGCTTCTGCTTGCCTCCTCCACAAGCTGCCTCTTGGGCTTCTTTTTCCAAACAATCTCCATTCAGCGCGTGAAAAAATGAACGTGTGCAGGTCCCAGGCTCAGCTCTGGTTTGAATCTGGAGGGAGGGAGGATACTTGCAGCATTAAAACCATGTCCCTGGAAGGATATCTTTTCCCCTTCCCTTGCCTTATAGTTTTATAACATCATGCTTTATTCCACCATCTTCAATAAGCTGGAGCCAGCAGCTTGCACAACTTCTGTGCCTGACCTGTATTTCGGTAATCTCTTGCTATCTTATCTCTTCATTATCAGTGTAAATAGCAGCAGTTAGCGATAAGCCATTAAAACCTCCTTGCCATAGCGTTTTCTTGCCCACGAGTGGGGCTGGCTGGGGGTGCTTGGATAGAACATGATTGATGCGTGAGATGAGATTATTTTGGGGAGAGTCTCTTCCTCTCTCTGTTTTTCATCCAGCCTCGAAATGTTCCCTCGATTGCGACATCTTGCACAAAGCAGCCTGATGGGCTCTGGTCCCCGTGGCTCTGGAGCAAACACCATCATTTTCCCTGCCTTATGTTGCCACCGTGTGTCCTAAATCTGGAAATGCTACAGGCACACGTGTTTCGATGATACATCCATCTATCTAAATATATTTATCCTTTTCTCTAGCATTTAGAAGCGTTGGGTACGGGTGCCTTCGTCTCAGTCTCTCGCAAAGGGGATGTTTGTAGGATACTCGTAGGTCATTTATTCGCGAGGCTTTGGGATTTCATCGATTCTGGTCGTGTTTTGGCCGCTCTCTCTTCACAATTTGTTTTCGCGAGGGTGGAAGCACCTTGAAGGCTGGTGGAGGGGAAGGAAGTGAGAAGAGGGCACCGGAGAGGGTGGAAAGGACCTGCAGGGCAGGGCGAAGAGTGTGCTTAGCCTAGAAAAGAGGGAGCTGCAGCAGATCTTCCCGAAGCTAAAACGCTGTCACTGGGAGGACGGGGCTCGATTGTCCTTTGTACCCCCGGGGGATACAAGGTGAGGGAGAGAAGTTAATTTGCGGAGATTTAGGTTAAGCGATAGGAGGAACTTCGGGGGCGGCGGAGCCCGGTGCCAGCCTCCCTCTCGCTCCTTCGCCGGAGGTTTTTTGGGAACATCTGCCAGCCCCCGTCTCCGGCGCCGGGGGAGCGAAGTAGGTCACCCTTCAAGGTCCCTTCCCGGCCCTCCGTCGGGGGGCTCGAGCTGACGGCTGGGACCTACCCCATTTAGAGCCCGTTGGCAGGCTGCGAACGTGACGGGGCCGTCCCTGAGTCACGGCGGGTGACACAGCCGCGGAGGCTGCCTTCGTCCGTGGGCAGCCGAGCGAGCGAGAGCGCCGCCGGTCCGCATCCGGGCTCTGCATCCCCTCCGCTTCCCGCAGGCAAAGCTCACCTGAAGAAAGCCATCATGAAGCACGAGGAGGCCATGAGGATCCACGGCTTGTGCAAGATCCTGCGGAAGATGGACATCCTCCAGGAGGTCCTCTCCTTCGCCCACAAGCGCTCGCTGAGCAAATACTCTGAAATTGACCACGAGGAGGACTTCTTTGAAACTGGGGATGCTCCAGATATTCTCCGTAAGTGTATTTTTATTATTATTTTTTTTTTCCTTGCTGGTGGGAGTGAGGGCTGCGGGATTTTATGGCTTGCACCAGCCCCGCTCGGGGAGCGGGATGCGGAGGCAGCAGCTGCCGCTTTGCTCCTGCCTGACGGGGTGTTTGTGCTCTCCTCTCCTTACCGCTAGCCAAAACGCATCAGAAGCCAGAGATCAAACCGCCCAACTTCTCCCAGGTGAAGGTGACCGACCTCTTCCACAGGCTGGTACGTACGGCTGCGAGACCGGGTGGCCCCGCGGGACCAGGTGTCACCTCCTCCCCTGCATGCTCTGCTTTCCTGCTCCCCTTCCTCCCCGTGCAGCTGCTCTCTGAGCAGGACGAGCCGTCTCCTTGCACACAGGACCCAGGCAGGAGGAAGGGTGGAAGGGCGCGGATCTGTCTGTGCAAGACTAAATGGGTCAAAACTCATTACATTCCCCGAAAAATCTTCCTTGCGCTGTGATGTGAAGCTCCTCTGGTGCACGGGAAGCAGGCACGGGCACTTTGGGTGGGCTTTGGTCCAAGCAGGACCTAAGGGACTGTTTCGTGGAAGCTTTTTTGGGAGCAGAACAGGTTGAGGATAGAGTTGCCCTTGGGGTAAACACTGCTCTGTCTTAGGTATGTGACCAGCACCAGCTGGGAAGCACTGGGAAAATCCCACAGGGTCTTTATCCCCCTATTTCTTGGGCTTATGGGGTCCTGGGGAGCAGGGCTGAGCTTTGGGGCTGCTGTGGCTGTGCTGTCCCTGTCCCTCGGGTGCCCCAAGGACACACAGCACCCTGGGGAGAGGCTGGGCTGGTTAGGATGTAACCAGGATCTTTGCTCTTGGACAACCCGAGTGTAGGGCAGGCAGGTATATCCTGCTCCTGAGAGAACAGGAAAGGTTTTTGGAGTGGTCTGACCCCGAAGAGGCGACCCACCCCAATGCCGTGCGCCCTGCTGCATCTCCCAGAGCCAGGCTGGGGTGAAAACCTCACCCCTTCATCCCCGCTTTGGTGATGAGTTTTATTTCCAGAAGGGGGGAACTAAGGGTCCTGCTCTGCACTGTAGCTTTCTGTTTTGTTTGCTCCAGGATTGTAGTGTCTAAAATGACTCTGGCTCCTTGACCTCGGTGAGACCCCCTCCTCCTGCCTTGCAAGGAGGATGTCCCGACCCAAGCCGGCTGAAGGGTTGGAGCAGAGACCTCCTGCGATCCTTTCCAACCTGCACAAGTCTGCATTGCTGCTCACAAAGCCACCCTCTGATGAGCACTCCTAGCAGTTCTCACTTTATAGTGCATAAATCTGGTGGTTTTGATATGCAGGAAGATTAAAACGCTGGGCAGGCTCAAAACTTCATCCCCAAAGAAAAGCAAAAGCCAGGCTTTCTTGCCCTGCCTCCTCGATGGCAAAGGCTGCATGTCCCCGGGGCGTTGCTCTTGCACCGAAAGGTGCTTTCCCTGTTTCTGCTTTGACCCCAGGGGCCCCTCTCGGTTTTCTCGGCCAAAAACAAGTGGTACCCGGTGCGGAGAGTCCACCTGAGGAGAGGAGAGAACGGCTTTGGGTTCACGCTGCGGGGAGACTCCCCCGTCCTCATCGCCGGCGTCATCCCGGGGGGCTGTGCTGCTGTGAGTACCCGGGGGATGCTGGAGGTGGGGGACCCCCCCGTTTGGGGATGCGATGTTGGATGGAACAAGATGGCAAGCCCGAAACACGAATTATCTCCGTGAAAACTCAGTGTGTGATGGATCAGGAGCGACCTTGTTTTCCAGCAGAGGCTCACTGGAGCATCCTGGTGGGATGCCCGAGCGGTCCCCCACTCTCTCGGCGCTGCACAGCACCAACTGTGCCGCCGGAGCTCAGCATCTCCACAACAACAGGCTCCTTAGCAGCAGGATCATGTCCCTTTCGGGGAGCCTAAAAGCTTCTTAAAGAAGATCTGAGCCCATAGCGTGTCCCCCAGGCCCCTAACGCTCGTTGCACTGAGCTGGGGTGGGATTGCACTCCGGATAGACACCGAAATGTGGCCACAGGGACAAGTTTCCAAACCTCCACTTCATCTGGGCCAGCGTGTCCTGGCTCGGGGTTGCTCCTGGCTGTAATGTCCCGATAGTCCTAGCTTTGCCTTAAGCATTTCAAGAGCCTTGTTCAATCCTGACACATGAAACGGGTGCGTAAGACCTCGCTAAGCCTGCTCTGTTTTCCCAAGGCTCAAGGCTTGCGGGTGCTGATTTTTGTTTTCTGGAGACCTGTAGCGTTCAACTCCTATCGGTGAGTCAGAGTCAGACGTGCTCTTGTCGCAGGGCTGGGAGTTTATTGCGTGCTGGATGTGGCAGCTGCAAAAGAAATCCTTAGCCTGTGGGCATTTTCCCTACAGCAAAGCAGCTGTAAGACCATTAGGATGATGAGGCTTTGGCTGTCAGCTGAGGGCAGACCCCAGCCATCCCCACGGCTCGTCTCTCTGCAGGATTGGGACCTGCTGTGGGGGGGGAGGAAAGCGAGCAGACCTGATGCTGCAGCATCTATGAGCAAAAATGAGTGCACCCTCTCTTTTCCCCCCCGCAGGAAGCCGGGCTGAAGGAGGGCGACTACATCATCTCGGTGAGCGGCAAGGACTGCAAGTGGTCCAAGCACGCCGAGGTGGTGCAGCTGCTGAAGAGCACTGGCGAGGAGGGTGTGGAGATCGGCGTGATAACCCTGCAGGGCTCGGAGGGGCCGAGAGCTGTAAGTCATGTCCCAAGCCTTTTTGGGGGGAAACTGCAGCTCTGGAGGGAGCTACGGGCTGCTTAAACCAGGCTCCGCTCCCTCTCCAGCGCAGCAAGTTCATTTGCAGCTGGCCTAGGAAATAAAAAGCAGGCAGCAGCTTGCGGGGATGGCAAGCTTTGTCGCTTCACTCTTAGCCTCGAGCTAGGCGCCGAAGCAAGCTGCTCTGCAGGGGACAGAGGTTTCCCAGTGTCCCGGGGCAGGGCTGAGGCCAAGCCATCAGCGTTTGCACCCCCAGCTCGGTGCTTCCCTGGCTTCACGCCAGTCTCTGCTCCCCAAACAGGCGGAGAAGAAGGCTGTGGCAATGTCCTCGGGCAGCGGGCTGCTGAAGAGCAACAAGGAGAACAGCCGGAAGAGCCTGATGAACAGCAAGAGCGCCAGCACGCTGCTGATCTGGAACAAGAAGAGCAAGCGGAGCAAGAACAGCACTTACAGCGTCCCCTTCACCGCCGTGGGAGACAACGAGGCCATGTACTGAGGCGCCTGCCGGGCTAGGTTGTGTCCCATGAGCTCTGGGGCTGGCTGCTCGTCGACCCTCACAAGCACTGGTGGCCTCTCCGGGCTGCGCTGGCGTCGTGGCTGCATGGAGCACCCCTGGAGGATGCCGGGACCCCCCCGGGGACGCGCCGCTGGTCGGACCCTCTCCGAGGAGGCGAGTGATGCACAGCCCCTGGCGCTGCTGATCACCGGACTCCTCCGTCTCCTGCGTTAAAACGGTCCTCGGCTAAACAACGGGGGGAAAACACTGGTTTATTATTATTATTTCTTCTTTTAAGGGGTCTGGGAGCTGTGCTTCGGTATAAAGCAGGGCCTGGTTTGTGCCTTCTGCTCGGTGCAAGGAGCAGCCAAACCAAGCCCAGCCATTAAAGCAAAAGCTGTAACCTTTTCTAGCGTCTCGTAGGCTTTCTCTGCAAGGTGGAAGGCAGCACCGCCACCGTGCCGCTCGCTGCCGGCAGAGCCAAGTCGTTCAGGAGCTCCTGCCCGGCGGCACCGCTGGAGGAAGGTGCAGAGGGTTTCAGTTTTGCAAGCCCCAGGTTAACAAAGCCCATCGGGGCAGGCTGCACGTGGAGATCACGTTCGAATTCCCAGTTTTGGGGAGAGTTTAGCTCGGGCACCGATGACAGTGTCACAGGGTCTGGGACAGATCTGCCCGGGTGGTTCGGCAGCACCGAGCTGTGCATCCTTGCCGTGACACCAAGGGGTGTCCTAGCAAGCTGTTAAATCTAGGATGGGGTCGACATGTCCCCATCACCAGGTGGCAGCGTGTCAGGTCCTCCATCATCATCAGCAAGGAGGCAGCTCGTGGGCTGCATGTTCCCGTGAGTTTTGCAAATAGCATATGTTTGGTCACATCTAAGCGAGCTCACGTAGAAGAAACACGAGCACAGGCTTGTGCAGTGCTGAATTAGGGCTCCCGTGCAGGGTTTTTTTTAACGGGCACCCAGCTTTGCCCAACAAACCCAGCCTGGCTGCACAGCCTGCTTCTTTGGAAGAAAAGGGAAAGACTTAATGTGCATTTGTTGTCTCGCTTTTTTAATCAGTAGAGGTGGATTGCCCTAAATATGTGAGTAGATTAATAGCTAAGAGCCTTGTTTCTTACTTGGTATGAGATTAAAATTCCAGGAAGATAGCTCCTCCAGATTATTAAACTACTAAATTTGTGCTAGTATTGGATCTTGCACACGTTGCTAATACCCTAACACTGTGCTGTCAGCATTCGTACCAGAGCTGGCCTGATGGATACATGCATCTTGGTAATTGTACTGGAAATGCAGGGAGACTCCGCATACGCACGAGATAGATTGGCAAAATTTTCTCAATCCCATTTCTGCCTTGTGCATTATTTTTCTGAAAGCTAAAGAGCTGTCTGGTCTTGAGTGCTTGGATGATCTTGGTTAGGTATAAAATACCCTTCAGAGATGCAATTGTATTTTTGTACTTTTTAAGTCGTGACAAATTCGTAGCGGGAGCTTAATGAAATGAGCTGAGCACGTGGGTGCCTTCGGGCTGGCAGCAGGACACTGCTCGGGGTCGCACGTCCGCTTCTTGGTGGCCCGGTGCCCACGTGCCAAGCTTTCGGCCCCGGTTTTATTTCAGGAGAACTGGAGGAGGGCTTCTAGCTCTGCCTTCCTTGCCGAGAAGCCTCTCCGCTTGCGCGATGCGAGACCTAGACGCCGTCAGATGGGATTACGGCTCTGGCTGCCACCGCGAGGCCATCTGCTGCAGTCAGATTTTCTGCCTAATCTTGCCAGCTGCTCGGCGCGGGGCGGTGAGACTCACAGGCAAGGGCCTTGCCATGAACACATCCCGGCAGCAACTCCACTGATCCTAAACGTCTTGGAGCTAGAGGTGTATTTATTTAAAAAAAAAGCGTGCACACACAGTGGCTGCGGGCATTGCGGGTCCTCCTGCATCACCCGACCCTTCCGTCGGCGTTGCCGGAGGGGTTGCGTTTCGTGCGAGCTGGATCTTTTTCCTAACACCAGTGTTTTGGTTTTTAATTTGTACGTGGACTCTCACCTTTTATGGATTAAAAAGCACTGCTTTGAAAGCACTTCACAGCGTGTATCTCTGTTGCTGATTTTAGGTGGACTGGGTGCACTGGCTGTGGTGGGGGGATAAGCCCTGGGTTGGGCTTGTGAGTGGGTTCGGGTCACTTTTATGTAAATCTGGAGCTGTTGAGGTTGGGAGAGGTTGTTGGGCTCTAGTATGACCTGATCCAAGGCAAACCAAGCTATGAAGCATCCAGATCAGTCCAGCAGCCCTTGGTGAGCCATCATCTCCATCTCCAGCATGCTGTAGTGGTGGCCGATGGCTTTGTCACACAAGTTATTTCACAGAATTAAAGCAGGAGCTGGGGAGTGGGGCTCAGGCTGGATCCCTTGGGGGCTTTTCTCCTGAATCAAAATGGAAGAAAGTCATAGTTCAAGAAAATCATCTTTGCTTCAAAGCCCGTCTTCCTGGTTTTGGAAGAGCACGTCAGTGGGGATGAAGGCATCACTCGTGCTGGAGGAGCCAATGTGCCTCTCTGGTAGCTGGTAAACAGCAAACCCTTGATGTGGGACACATCCCACTCCTGCCCGTACACCCCATTTTCCCTTGGATGTCTCTATTTCACTGGTCCCCACCTCCCCGATGGAGGAGGAGGTCACTGGAGGGCCACCAAGCTCGGTCCAGTACCACAGCCAAGTCCCTCAAGGAGCATTCACCCCAACGCACCCCATGGGAGGTGGAAGGACGGACTAACTCCTCTTCTGAGACACAGAGGTGGGCTAAAGCCCCCTGAGATAGGAATGAACCAAGGTCAGTACTTTCAACATCAGAGTAACATCTAAAAGGGTGGTGGAGAGCTTCTTTGCTTGGGCTCAGCTTCTCCCATCTACCAAGCCAGGATTAAAACAGCACCTGACTTCTTTTGACATTTTTTTTTTGGCCATATATACACTTAGGACTTGTTTCTCCTTTGGTCAGGTTTTCTGTGCCCAGCACCAATCTCCAAGTCCTACCAGGGTTTTCAACCATGAAGCCCTACCAGTTTGCCAAACCACGAAGCTCCACCAGGTTTTTAAAGCCACCCACGGTAAGTCGTTTTGCCGCAGTAGATCCCCTTCCCACCTACCACCCAAGTGGATGTGGGAAATTCGTGATGCTGTAGGCAGGATCACCTCCTCCTCTGGCGACAGCTTTTCGGATGAGACACGCTCCATCAGCAAGAGCTTGGTGCTCCCTGCTGAGCTGCTAGGGAGCTGGATCTCACCATGCTTGTCTTCTCCATCTGGACCGGGAGATGAAGGGGTCCTGTAGGATCTTGGCTGGGGGAAGAACATGGGCGGGAAATATAAGAAATGTTGGAAAAATAGCTTTAAGAACCTGAGGTCTCTCCAACCTCTATCTCTGCAGAGAAAAGCTCCAGGTGGGCTCAGGAGCCCAGGCCATGCGCAACACTCCTTGGTCTGAATATTATGTTTTGGGACCAGCTAACACGTCTCCTAGGAGCATCTTATGGCCAGCAGCGAGGGGTTTTAATCCCTTCTTGATTTCTAGGAGCCTTGAGGCAGAAAACAGTGGTGCCTACAGTCTTGGAAACCCACAGGGTTTCGACAGTTTCCTGCCTTGGGGGCTAATTTTTCCTCTTCTCCAAGCTGCGTACAGGTTATGGTCTAACTTGTAGGATTCCTGGGATAATGACTTAATGCCCCTGCACGTTCTGGGGAAAAAAAAAAAAAAAAGAGGGAGAAGAGCTTCTGGTCTGACGGTCCTCAGTTCCAATGCGGTTCGGTGCTGGGATGTTGCACCCAGGCAAGGCGCTCTCGCTGCCTGCTCCCTATGCTGAATTTGCAACTCGCTTCGTCCCACGGCAGGCATCACCACAGAATCACAGAATGGCTGAGGCTGGAGGCACCTCGGGGCCATCTGGTCAACCCCTGCTCAAGCAGGGACACCCAGAGCAGGTTGGACCTTGTCCAGATGGGTTTGAAGACCCCCAAAGAGGAGCCCCCAGCCCCTGGTCCCGGTGCCAGGGCTCCGGCACCCGCCCGGCCCAGCAGTGCTGCCTGGGGGCCAGGGGGAGCCTCCCGGGCTCCAGGCTGGGCCCGCGGCCTCCGCTGCTGGCCCCAGACCCCCCTGAGCAGAGCCCGGCCCCGGCCTCTCGCACCTCCCTGCAGGGCCGCAGGGACGTGGGGGAGCTCCCCCGGAGCCTCCTCCTCTCCAGGCCGAGCAGCCCCAGCTCTCGCAGCCTCTCCTCACGGCCTGCCCAGGGCTCTCCCCAGTTTGCCCAGGGCTCTGCAGTACTGGAGGCCCAGCACTGGGCCCAGCCCTCCAGTTGCAGCCTCCCCAGTGCCCTGAGCACCCTGCTGGGCGCTGGGTGCCTTCTACCACCTTCCTTTCCAGCCTGAGCCCACTGGAGGGCAGCAGCACCCTGCCCGATGCACCCGCTGACCGAGCACCAGCACCCAGTGTCAGCCCGGCACCCCTCGGCCCCCGCTGCCACCCAAGGGAGAACCGGGGTGTCCCTGAGGTTCTTTGGAGACCAGTGAATTTCAAAGCATGGCATTAAAAGCAGTTTAAAACCCTACATTCCTACAGGGGAAGAGTGCAAGAAGTAAAGCCAAGCACTGTAGTGTGGCTGCCTCCTAAGCAGAGCTCCCTGAGCTCATAGTGAGCTCCATCCACCCCATAACAGAAGGGGTGATGTTCTACTGGGAGCACTGGGGGCCACTGCCGTGGCTGCAGGGGGATCTTGTTCCCCTGGGCTGATCCAAAAAGTTTTGGCAAGGTGCTCGCTGAGCTTTGCAAGATCCCCTCTCTTGTCCCTGGAAGCTCAGAGATGCGAAAGCCCTCCTGTGTGGCCAAAAATCATGCTGGGAGCCTGCTGGATGCGAGGCCACAAGAAGGGGGTCATGTCAGGGAAAAGCAGGGGGTGAAGGCCATGCTTGGGGTCGGGGCTTGGATGCTGGGGCCAGCAGGCTCAGGAGCCGGCGATGTGAGCCGACTGTGTTGCACTAGAGGGCAGAGTCAGCACACGTCAGTCCTGCTCCCCAAAACCAGCAGTGCCTGGGGGACACCTCCAGCCCTCTGTGGTCCCGAGGGAGGGCTCCGTCACCTCCCCACGCCTGGGAGCCAGCAGATCCCATGTGGGATCTTCTTAGACCTGGCCCAGGGTGGAGCTGGGCCGGCCACGGAGCAGGGATGGAGAGGGGACATCCTTCAACGTTATTATTTTCCATGGGATG